>NC_056757.1:22446666-22782500 GCF_018687715.1 Carya illinoinensis
CTACTATGATTTCCTTTAATTTTGTTTATTTGTAATTCTTTGAATTGATTTTCAATATTATTAATTTCAAAATTAGATAAATCAGGTGAATCTGTCTTACTTAATACATTAATATGAGATTGTCTTGAAGTGGATGCATTATTATCAATATTTAATTTTTCTAGTTTGTTAGAGATTTGTTCTAGTAAATTTTTTTTAGTCTTAGAAAAACTAGATTTTAAGTGAGCAGGTATTTCATGGGGAATAAACAAAAGAATTTCTTTAACAGGAGTTTTAATAGGAGATATTATGTTTTCAATTCTTTCTAATTATTTACTCATGATTTTTAAATACAAATTATATTGTTGAATTATATTATCAGTATTTTTAGTTTCTGGAGAAGTTAATCTTTTTATTGGTGATGCCAATATTTGTGTATTTCTTTGATTATACTTAATAGCTTCAAAAGGAGGGTATTCTTCATAAATAATTTGATTATTTTCTACTTTAACCCATTGATTAGTAATCCTATTTATAGTCGACAACTGATTTGATTTATATATTTCAAACCATGTAAAGAAAGGTATATTAATTTGTATACTTTCTAAATATTTATAGTATTTTATTTGGATATAATCTCTTTCTAATTTTGAGAAAGTAGAGAAAAACGAAAGTCTTTTTTGTTTATTTTCTTCTTTCATATAATCTTGTTTAAGATATTCTTTATTAATTTTAAATTCTTTTTTACTCAGGGTAAAAATTTGGGCGTCATCTCCAATCACTTGTAAATAGGTTGGAGAAGAAGGTTCTTTATTCTGATGGGGATTAGAAAACGATGCTGAATCAGGATGATTGACTGAATATATAGGTGTATCAATAATATTTCCAGGAATAACTCCCCGGATTTGAGTATCTAAATTTTGAGGTCTGTTATCAAAATTTTGTGATTTATTTCTAAAGACTGAAGTAATTGCAGATCTATTATCAAAATTTTGTAATCTATTCCTACTGATTGTAGATCGTGGTGTATGATAGCTGGAGGGTGCTGGAGAAGAATAATAAGAAAATGATCTCCTAAAAGGTTGAAAGGCAATTTGGACTGTTCCGTCTTAGTTTTGATCTATATAATCTAAATCATTTTTAGAATTATTTTCTACATTCGGTAATAGAATAATATTTTCTAATTGCCATTCATTAAGAAGAGTAATCTGATTCCAATGAATTTATTTAGGAATTTGTATGTTAGAATTTGGTGTACTAGATTGTAATAATAATGTGTAGCCTTTTAGACTAGTAATGAGAGCACGTGGCTCTAATGTTATTTTCATTAATTTATAATGGATCCTATGTATTACAGTTAAAGGATGTGATCCTTTCATTATATGATAGCTATTTGTTTTAATATTTAATGTTAAGGCATGTAGAATATTAGAATCAAATAATGAAAGTGAATTATTAGGATAACAGTTAAAATATACTAGACTTTGAAATAAACTAGATTCAACCATGCCAAGTAATGAATCATAGAAATTATAATGTCTTCCATCTTTTAAACAGAGTAATACAGAAGCATTTAGTCTATTTCTGGTAAGTGGTTTTACAGCCAGTTGTATCAATCCAATATGTATAAATGAATATTTCTGCTCTTTATGGTATTTAATGGCTTCTTTTGTTAATAATTGTAATGATTCATAATCATTATTTAGGCTAATAGTTTTTTCTATTGTTTTAATTGTATAATTTGTAAGGAATGATAATTTTGAGGAAAAAGTTAAATATTTATATATTTGATTTTTAGATACATTAGGAATTGTCCAATC
Organism: Carya illinoinensis; assembly: GCF_018687715.1. Taxonomy (NCBI): domain Eukaryota; kingdom Viridiplantae; phylum Streptophyta; class Magnoliopsida; order Fagales; family Juglandaceae; genus Carya; species Carya illinoinensis. Next base: position 22,448,466 of record NC_056757.1, read on the forward strand.
TTGTAAATTTCTTTCTATGTCTATTATGTTATAATTTTCTTGATTTACATTTTCAGTTTCTAAAGGTGTGTTAACAGTAGATGTTAAACAGAATTTTTATGCAAAGATTTCCTATATAAAAGAGAAATAAGTAGAATAAGATCTTGAGGGAACACCACTGGGACCACCCTTAAAGCCTCTTGGCAAGAACGGGCTAACCAATGGATTTTCATGACTTACCATCACAAGATTCTCAATATACTCTATTTTCTTTTATGTAGGTTACTGTTGATAAAATTCTATACTAATGAATTTTTACTCTTTTTTATTTTTTATTTTTTTCTAAAGCAAGAATACTTAGGTGATTTCTTAAACTTTTAATTTCAGATATTAAGAAGTTATAATGATCTTCTAATTCTTCTATTATAGGTTGTCTACTTCTATATACATAATATCTTTTAATCATTGAGCAATAATCTAGTTTCATTAATAATTATTTTTCCTTAAGATGTTTTATCCTTTCTTGTAAATTATTTAATTCAAGTCTCAAATTATATTCTAAACAATTTAATTCATAGCGATCACGAAAACCAATATTATGTGCGTAATAATTCATCATGAAATTAAACATAAATAGAATAAAACAACAATAAAATAACTATAAAATAATAATATAATATGTAATATAATATAATTATTATTATTAACATTTAATAATACTTTTTTTAATATTAATCTAATTAGAATATAATTATTATTAACATTTAATTGGTAGAATTACAAAATGTGAGAAAATAAATTAAATAAAAAATTTATTAATTTAATAATATTTTATTATTATATAGAGAATGAATGGTTAATCCAATGTGGAGATTGAATTTTGATAGAGTATGCAAATGTAAAAAAGTGTTGATATTAGCCAAATTTGAAGATGAATTTGGCCAAACCAATGCCAATGCTCTAAGAGGAGGCAGGTATGCCATTATGTTCTCCTTTCCGAGAAGGGCTTCTGAGAGGACAAGATCTGGGTGATTCTTCACCCTCTCCTTAACAAGAGCGATATGGTGTAACTTATCGGGAGAAGCTGTTGGTCGTACATCTTGGTCATTAAGGACAACCCCCATATGGCTCAAATAGGGAACTCCTTGCTGTTATCTACCCAACGGGAAATTCTCATCCTCCACCTGACACAAGGAAAAATTTGTTAGTCCAATTTTTGACCTTGCGATAGGGCAATTCTAGTGCGACGAGGGCATGTGTCGCCTTGAAGTTGCAAAGATTCCCTTCCCATTTTATGAGAATGTGGGTAAGGAGAAATTCATAGCCAGTGAGGTAAGCATGCTTCGGGTCCAATTTTAACAAGGCGCACTGCCATAGAATGTAGTAGCACATCAAGATCCTCCAGGTATTTGGTTGAAGCTAAGAGGGGGCCAGTCCAAGATGATCCAATACGTCGCAAATAGGGCAAGAAAATGGTAACCTCAACCCATAGGAAAACATACTAGGAAAGAGAGCAACATGCGAAGCATAACCCTTGTCGTTGATGGCCCATTCTCGTGGCCTAGGGACCTCGAAAACCAAATTCTCTGGAGTGTAGTAGGTGGAAATCAATGACGAGATGAATTCGGGGGTAGCCTCTTAGCACTAGTGGTAATCGATAAAGGTTTGCTTTGTAGAGCGGACCTCAAGCCCATCTAAGTCCTCAATACTTTTGGGTTGAACGACCTTCTTAGAAGCCATTAAGGTTGAGGATAAGAAAGGTAATAGGAAGAAAGAGGAGTCAAGAGAGGAGGAAGAATGAGAAAGCTGCGGCACGATAAGAATGCAAATGTGGTAAAGGTGGAAAGAGAGGACATGATGGAGCTTCTAAAGGGAAGGTACAGTTGGCTTTTCGCCCCCATGTATTAGACGTGGGATACAAAACATTTCAAATCCCGCTAGACATGTAGCTCCACGCGATGTGGGGAGCTGCTTGATACCATCAATGTAGAAGGGATATGACATACACAATTAAGTATCGTAACTCAACCATTACAAAACATGCAACAAAGTTGGGAAGGGAACCAATGCATGTTGCGTCAGATGACAAAAAGACCAAGCAGGGGTGCCCTAGGGCCTGACACATGGAAAGGCTGGGAAGTGAAATGGTCATTCCTGCCAAAAAGGGGGATGTCAAATGATAACTGCTGTGAGAAGACATGAAGACAAAGACAAGAAGAAATTCCCCTCATAGAACTGGCAGGGTAACTATAAGGAGATTTTTTCCTCGGCTGAGGCCCACCTCGGCTAGATGACCCCTTAGCCTATTAAGGGCCCCCAGTCTAGAAGCTGAGGTATGCCCTTGACCATAACTATGTTGGAAGTCCCAAAATACAAGAAAAGATGAGACACATTACCCCAACATTTCCCATATGACACCTAGCCTCAGATAGCACTGTATAGATAGGTGGGTGGGAAAAACGGGGAGCCCTTTATCTTTTGAGGGCAAGGGAGGAGAAACCTGACACGTGCACCTGCAGGATAAAAGAGCAGGGAGCAGGGAGCCACATTGTATTAATTGTGCTATCCTAGAAAGCACGTTGTATTAAAGAAATCTGACTAAAGGGATTGCTGATGGGACAAATCTCTTTGACATAGGGTATAGACAACCTACCCTAGAAACCTAGTATAAAAGCCGAACCCTAGGTATGAGAAAATCTCCTTGATCTCTCTACTCTCTCACGCGAACCACTAAGAAGATATTAACTTAAGTATCGGAGACTCCCTAGCTAGCATCCAGGTCCTTAACTCTTTGTGTTTTTTCTTCAAGTGTGCAGGCCTAAGCCCAAAAACCCAAGTTGCTAGAAACTGACCTAGAGGCATGCGAAACACAACGTTAACACTTGTCATTTGGAGTTTGTATGAATTCCTTTTTGTTTTTTCTTGTCTTAAGAACATTCATCAGCTTATTTTACTTTCTTGATTTTAGTTTCCTTCACACAACCCAACACCATCTGGTACTCATCTTTTGGGGATGAGAATTGACATCAATGATTTCGAAATCGATATAGCACCACTCATCTTGGGTTTTTGCTGTAGAGTGCCTCTATATCACATATCTATGTCAATCTGAAGCTAGGGTAAAATTCTGGTCAAATCTTCTTTTTCATACTCCCAATGTGCTGGCTTTTACTTCTTTGTGATGATTTTGATATTAGCCAAAATTGGACTTTGCCTTTTGATAATCTAATAATGATGTTCTAATGTATTCAGATTTTCATGTGATCATTATATAAATACAAAAATAAATGCAACTTTTTACTAACTCAAAAAAACTTCTTAAAAAATTATATTTCAACTCTATATATCTATTTTTCATAATCTCTAGTACAAAAGTTATTTTTTGAAAAAAGAAGTTTGTTGAATTTTTTGTCTCTCACTTTCTAAACTTAATAAACAATATATCTAAAAAACTATTTTTAAATATTCTCAAAATTCTTAATAACCAAACAAACTCTTAGTATAATACGTTAGATTTATTTTTTAATAAAAATAATTTTATAATACGATAAATCACATTGTTTAACATTTGAAAATTCTTCAAAAATTTGTGTAAACAAAATATGTTTTTAAGAAAATATTACAGCCACAAAGAGATTTTATAAAAGTAAAATTACAAATTGACGTAATTTCATGTGATATGTTAGATGTACTATATAATAAAAATAACTTTATAATTTGATATATCACATCAAATACGTCAGTTTATAGATTTATTTTTATAAAATTTATTTATACTTAAAACTATTATTTATTTATTTTTTTATATATATTTAAGAATGCCTCTTTGTCCATTTGAAAAGGAAAACCGGATACGTGGTTGAAATCTGGCCCTTGATTGTAAGATTCAAACATGGTTTATCATATTATAAAATTTGTGTGTAAATTCTTCTAATTTATTTGAAAAGGAAAATTAGGCATTGTTTAGTTAAACAAATTATTTTTATTTCTTCTCATATTATTATAATTTTATCAAATTTTCATATAAAATATAATAAATAATTTAATATTTTTAAATTTTTAAATAAAAATAATATTATAATAATATTTTATTTAATTTTCATACTATCTGTATAATCAAATGAGGCATTTAGAAAAGTTTGGATAGTGAGTTGATATAAAAATTAAAAATTAAATAAAATCTTGTTTGAATATTATTTTTTAATATTATTTTTATTTTAAGATTTAAAAAATTTGAATTATTTATTATATTTTGATTTATAAATTAAAAAATTTTAATAATTAGATAAAATAAGTTAAGATATTTTTGATATCCAAACTACGCTTTAGTGAATCCCATCAATTCTTCTAAAAATCTGTATATCAAAAAAGAGTTTTATTACTCATCATCTTTATGCACTATATAATATATTTATTATAATTTTTTAAAAATTTTTAAGTTCTATTCTTCTTAAATTAATTAAATTATTTTACTTATCATCTATACATCATATTTAATAAAAAAAATAAAAAAATAAAAAAAATTATATATAATGTGTTCTGTAAAAATGAAGAATAAAACTTTTTCATAAAAAATTGGAGCGTCTCGCTTCTTCGGCACGCAACTTTCACGAAAAAAAAAAAAGGAAAAATAAACCGGAAAATGCAACGGTCCTTTCGTTCAAAAGGAAACGCATAATAAAAAACCTAATTCCTGGGCACCAGAAGTGGAAAGCATAATCAGAAACCTTGAAGGCCTTAATTATCAGCTATTCTCCTGGATGCATATCGCTCTTCTGTTTCCCGAAGCATTTACAGGGAAAGGCTCCTTGGAGATTTTAGACAATGTGAGCTCCCCATCTTTCTCCTTCGATCAATTTGATTGTTTAGAATACCAACAACGTTGAATGTGTAGAATTTGGCAGCAGAAACAAGTCCAATTCAGTTAGAGATTATGATTTAGATGATTCTCAATGTTCAAACTTCCTAAATCAAAGCAACAGAAAGCATGAAACATTGCACCTTTTCTTGTTCGAGTTCTGCTACACAGTAGCCAGATATTTTGACATAGCCGCACACCTTTGGCGGTCGTGAGTGCTTTAAAAAGTAAAGGGGGACGAACTTGTTTTAAACAGAAACGTCTGTCAGCTATTCAACCCCCAACATTTTGCCTTCATCGAATCCCTCCAATCTTTTGATTTTAGACCCTACTTGATCTGCTACCAGCCTCTAACGAGTTCATCAATGCCAACTTCTGAAGGCTTCGCTGCTGCCCGTAATACCAGAGCTTCCGCCACTTCATCTGCCCACAATATTTGAGCTTTCGACTGACAGCTTCTGCATACCCAGGATTTTCTTTACATCTCTCTTAGTTTCAACATTTATGTTGAAATAGCTTCCGCATACCCTTGGTTTTCTTTACAAAAATTCTCTGGTAGGGATGTTAGGAAACAATTTTTATCTCATTCCATGACATCTCATTTCATTTCTATTTCAAACATCATTCAAACATAGACAATTTCAAATTAACCATTACAATTTTTAAAACTAATTATTATATTTTTTCTATACTTTCTAACAAAAAAATTAAATTTTTTTGAAATTTTAAAATAAAAATAATATTATATCAATATTTTAATTTTATAATATTTCTTATTCAGTTTTTTCTCGCACATTTTCTAAAGCTTAATAAATATTCAACTCAAACTATCTCATTACTATTCACAAATTTATCTTACTACTATTAACAAAATTCTCATTTCATCTCATTCTCCAATCATGCCCTTATTATCTACATTTTCTAAATTTATGTCTTAATCAGCAATTGGGGTTTTTGACGCAAGAAACTATGATAGGGAAAATATTTGTTTTTATCCTCCTGGTTAATGGTTATAGATGAAGACTATTACAACTAAAAGTTTCCTGTATTTTAGATCATGAAAGAAAAATTAGTATTTTAGGCTATGTTTGCATGTTGAGATGGGTTGAGTTGAGTTGAGTTGTGAATAGTAATATTTTGTAAATCTTATTGAAATGAGTTTAACTATTTTAGGTTGAGACATGTTTAACTTTTTAGGTTGAAATATATGAAGTAGGTTGAGATGAGTTTAACTTTTTTATGGGAAATTGAGAAAGTAGTAGGTCCCATTAATGATTGGTTTGATATGAGTTGAGTTTGGTTCAACAACCAAACACAATCTTAGAGTTCTATTTTGAGATTTCGGATTGACATCTAAGCTTATTAGTGATGCTTGGGGGAATGGCCACTGTCCTTGAGACCCAAAGTGGCGTCGAACTGAAGGAGAAAAATTATTGTAACCCTAATAGGTGTTTTCTAATGAAGGAGAAAAGGGGGTCCGCGAGGGACTTTGAAACCACAAACGCATCTGTTTGAAACCATATGGGCAAAAAAAAAGAGAATTTGCTTGTTGCCAACGTATAGGGTGTGTGAGTGTGGGGGCTTCTGTGTAGAATTATTGTTTGTGTTCTTCGTTTCAAATTTGTTGCTTGTTTGTTCTGTATGCTCTTTCAATTGATGGTGATTCTTTGTATATAGGGGAGCTGTAAAGTTGGAACTTCATTGTCCCCAAAGTGTTGATGGAATCGCCTTGGACCCTGAGCCGGATTGGAACTTTGATGCTTTATTATCAGAGCTTAATTCATTGGAAATGAAGCTCAATACCTCTGCAAAGGTTCCTGCACGTTTCACCAAATCAAGACTGCGGTATCAGATTTTTCTTCTATGCCATTTTGTCAATGCTCCCAATGGGGCAGTTTGATATATATATATATATATTTTAAATTTTTATATATGACTAATGACTATTATTGCTAGTCTGAACCTTTTTCCATCTGCAACTTTGTTTAGAGACTTCTCAAATGAGAAGAGTGATGATAAATGTCCTAGGCCTTTTGTAATGCATGTGTTCGAGGATGAGATGGAGGATTCTGAAAGTGATGGTGAGGACAATCGAAGATTAGTGCCTGCGAAACGGTTCAAATGTGAAAAACATTATTTGAGGTGCTAACTTCTCTTCCATTTCATGTGGGAAACTTTATTTGAAAATGGGAAATGTTCTTGGGGGGCTTTACTTGTTTTGCAATCATGTTTTAACTGCCCAGGTCCAGGCATTGTAATGTAGGAGATCTATGTTTTGTTGCAAGATATTCAATGATGGCGTTTGCACTTACTTTTATGTTTCAATAACAGTGATGATTCTGATGATGAGTTGGCTCTTGAGTTCCAGTCCTACTTGATGGATGAAGTGGGATTGGTAGAAAGTGCTTTATGTGAACTAACATATGAATATCAAGTTGATACTAAGGTATGTAGTAGTGTAGATCTCAATGTAGTTTGCTACATTTTCCACTTCTTGTACTCTTTCTAGTACTAGTAAATTAGATTTAGACAATACACATTTTTTTAGATATACTTTTTTTATCAGTAAATAAGAGCTTTATTGAAAAATAGGCATAGCCAAGTACACGGGACATATACAAGAGCAACACCCATGCAACATATTTATAGATATATATAACCTGATGATAGTAATCTTTCTGTCCTGTATGTGAATTGCACCTTTTGGGCTTATTAATAAAGTTTTGATACTCATCCAAAAAAGAAATATTTTTGTCTCTACTAATGTATGATTATGTTGAAAATCTACACCTACTACTGCCATTCCTGCTCCTCATATAGGGGTTTATTTGTGTGTAGAATTATCTGTTAAACCTGGATGCTGAAAATTGTCGTCTTTTTGTCTCTGTGTTCATATAATAATGCATAAAATCTATGTCTAATACTGATTGCTGCTCATACTATTATTACCACTTTACGGAGGTAAGGTATATAGTTTTTTCCTTTTATTTATTTATTCATTCATTCATTTTTTTCGATAGAATTATCTGTTAAACCTGGATGCATAAAAATTACCAGTTTATCTCGTGCTCTCCTTGAACTCTTTTCTCATGCTCTTCCTTGACTTCTCGGTTGTTGTATGTAGTAGAGGAGCCCATTCTCTGATTGGTCTTTTTGTCTATGTCTCAGTAATTTTTGCTGCTTGGTGCATAAACTAGTGTTTGGATTGACTAACAGGAGAAGATTAGGAACAAAATTTCTGCACTAGAGACAGATTTGATGGGTGAAACTGAAAAGTCTGCTTCTGCACTCACTCGAGTTGAGAAATATAGAGAAGTAAGACGGGAAATCGATAAGAAACTTGACACTCAATATCAGCGCAAGATGTAAGACCACTTGTTCTTTGTTACTATGATTTTATTTTTACCTGGCTGAAGACATGGTTGAGTTTTTGGTATATCCTAGTCTCTGATGTCATGACTCTTTGCGACCTTTGCCTGTTATGTCTAAACTCCTACTATTATTTTCTATAGACCTATAAAGTGAAATTTAAGGCATAATAAAATATTTTTAGTTGCTGTTGATTCACCCCATTATTTAGATTTTTTTTTCTTACCCATTTAATATATATTTTTTCTCTACCAACAAAAATTACAATTGCATATTCAAGAAAGACAGTTGAAAAATTAATGTCATGTAGGTTGTTAAGATCGGCAATAGGTGTTGAATATTGAACAAAGTCATTTGTTTTGCTGTTGTCAAACTATGTCATTTAAGCATGTAAACTTTGTTTTGGCATCTGTTGCTGCTTCTCGCTGGAGCATGATATAATTTTTTTACTGTCTAGTCTTGGAAGTCTAAGTTGCATTTTATATTTTCCTTTTGTACCCTTCCTTTCTTTGGGGACTTATATAGGTCATATCAATTATTGTATTTTCTTGCACTCTTTGTAGCGCAGAAGCACTTGATAATCATTTGACTGCTGTTCAGCGGGACCATGAATTGAGATCACAAATAGAAGAAAGAAAAATAAGAAGTGATGCAGCTTATGAAGAGGCCAAAAGAAAGGAAAAGGCTCTCCAAGAAGAAAAAATACGCCAAGAAAAAGCTAGAGCAGAATCTGAGGTTTGTTGTGCTTCTGTAGATATCTTTTGGTACCATATTATCTTGTCAGTTCTTGGAATATGAGCAAGCAGGAACTCCATTAGATTACGTAACACTTTCTTTTGGGAGGGGTGGGGGGAGGGTTTCATTTTTATTTTTATGCTAACACTATTCTGTTTAACTGATACAAGATCATCAAATTCTCCAACCCAACACGCTTGATGTGCATGCCTTTCTATTTTTTTTTTTTTTTGTCTCATCATGACATTGTCTTTAGAGTTCTATATTTATGCAAGGAAAATGTTCCTTATTTTTGGTTGTAATTTTTTCTTTATTTGAAATGAATATCCATTTCTTCATTGGATGTATTCCCTATTTTTGCTAGCTCCAACTGGCTTTCTGGTCACATACTTCCATTTTTCTGGTAAATCTGATAGTGTCAAATTACTTCTGATATACCTACTAGAGTCACAGGGAATGCATAAAAATACTTAATTAGTGATAAAAGCATTTTGTAAATGCAGGCAAGACTTAGAGCTGAGGAAGCAAAAAGAGCTGCTTTAGAAGTTGAGAGAAGAGAGGCAAAAGAAGCTGCTGAAAGGGAAGCTAATGAAACAGCAGCAAAGGTTGCTGCTGGGGTGGCACAAGAAGCAGCTGCAGGATGCCAACTGGATGCCAATTCAGGAATTTCAAATGAATCCAAAGGATTTCCATCTGATGAATCAAAAAACCCACAATCAGATGGTATTCCTTATTTTTAACATGCTTTGTGTGTTATGTTTTAGTGACTTGTTTCAGTTAAGGTTTTTTCCCTCATCAGAGGTATTAATTGGCAATGTGATGGCAGGTAACGTTCTCAGGGCTGCTGAAAGTGCTCTTCTTTTAGAGCAGGGGAGACTACAAAAACTTCAGCAGATAGAGGAAAGTAACCAGGCTTTGAGGTTAACTCACAATAAGGTATTGCTAGATCTACAAAGATTAAGATTTGAAATATTGGAATGAGTTGTCTTAATTTTCTGAAGACATTTATACTTAGAAAAAAAATTTATTTGGGCCTTTTATGGAGAACGATAAAATAACTACTTATAAAAAAAATGAGAAAAGATAAGATAATTATTCATGCTTGGATACTGTTGGTCCTAGATTAGGCCATATCTGGCTTCTCCATTTTTGAGAAAATTGAGAGAATTTGTGAGAAATTTTTGAGATGTAGTGTTTATTGGGTTTTGTGCAAGGTTGAGAAAATTTTGAATAATATTTTTTGATGTATTTTGTATGGGGGTTTGTGAAAGTGGATGGTAGAGTTGAAAATTTTTATAAGTATAATTTTTAAATAGTAGTTTTTGTTTCTGTTCTTGTAAAAGTTTTTGATTTTTGTGTTTGGATGATGATTGGGTAAATGATTGGATGAAAATTTGAAAGTGTATTTTGTTTTTTTTTTTTTTAAGATTTAAGGATGTTTGGTTTGATTTTAAATTTTTTGGAGAAATTTTAAAAATGGCCTAACAAAACAAGGCCTTAGAGTTTGCATCATGTTTCTGTTGTCATGGTCGTAGGCTATTGTATTCTGAGCATGCAATATATAGGATCCCGTTTCTCTTTCTTAGATAAGTTGATTTCCATCCTTTATATCATTGAGTGACATGGTCTCATTTTTTGTTAGGATTTCAGCAGCTATGAAAGACATATTGCTAGGTTGATAAGACAAATAAGTGGGACAAAAGAGATCGTCAGGTGAGGTGATTTTAGTCTCATTGTAATCTAGCCTAATATTTTGTGATTAGACTTTTTTGGTCAACCTTTATTATCTATACACTTGTACATAAATATCTTTTCTTTTTCTTTTATTTATTTTTCTTGTGTTTGTGTTCTTGAACTCAACTCACCCTGCATTCCATTTTTTTGCCCTTCACACCGGCCAATCAGACTTGTGTGGTGGCTGTGATATGGACATCTTTTTTGTTTGTCTTAGAGTGGACTTTTGCCCTGGACTGTATTGGATAAGACTGCCTAGTTGGACCAGTAAATTAAGTGCCAGCCCCTTGGGCTGTTTGGTTATTTTACTGTATCGTTCAAAGCAATGAACTAATAGAATCATGCTGACTGATCAAGCTGGTTGAGGTTGTGATGCTTCATCCATTCATGGAATATGGAGGTGGTGACACCACCTCCATACTGCACTTGTGCCATGTAGCAACCATGAGCATTAGCACATCTCTTAGTAATAAAGCTTTAACTACCATCCAGTGAAGTAGCATAAAATCCCTTTTTCTCACCCGTCAAACAGTCCTCCAATGTTTTAGTGAACCAGTCCACCGTGTACATCCCCATGATAATCTCTTTCATTACCTTCCAACTCCTCTCTGTTGTATGAATGGAACTGCCTTCCTCATTAACGCAAAAACTTTAGATTCAATCATTTGTTGTTTTGAGATTCCCATGATTAGTTTCTTTCGAAACTAATCATGGACCATATATGCAGAACTCGGACAATGTGAGAAAAAAACAAGCCCATTATTATTTTTTTATTGGACCTGGTGTTCGAGAAGAATGTCTTGACTAATCCCGGGGGTGCATAGGCCCTTGGCAAGGAGAAAAAAAACAAGCCAATTATTAAAGAACTCAAATTCTAGTTTCATTCATTGTCTTCATTTTGGACAGAATTCTTTTGCAATAACGCAATAAACATTTTTTGGCTTTTTTGTTTTTATTAACTTACAACTTGCAGAGAAAAGTCACATGAAATTGTAAAGATTTTCAATGATCCTCTTTGCCCTCAGCCCATCAGCATTGCAGCATTTGCAAAGAAGGTAATTTCAAGTATTTGGTCACAGACATGCATTTTTTCCCATCATGATTCATTTTTTGCTTGGTTCGTTCAGAGAATGTAGAGGATAGAGGGAAAATTTGGGATCAAGCACGTTGAACATGCTTTAAGTTGGACAATATAGGATTTCTGCTATTAAATGTTAACTGCATTGAAAAACAGCTCAATCTTACATCACTACATAGCAAAACAATGGAGAATGGAGGATGTAGAACTTTGAAATTAGATAACCATTGTAGTGTAAAAGTTCAGACAGCATAAAAATCTAATGACTTCATCAATAAAAGCAAACCTGGTGTATGTGTATACAACAAACTGCAAGTGCAACTGCCCCTTACATTAACATGTAATGCGAAAAATTTGAGATTTTCTGACAATAGGATTTCACTATTCACTTCCGCTTATTGTAAGAAATTAATTACTGATAACAAAATACTGGTAAAAAAAATTAAAAGAAAGTAATTGATAGCAGTCTTGCGAAGCTCTTTCAAAATCTTTTGCCATCATATGATCTTAGAATTTATACTTCAGGATATTGAGAATAAAAGTTCTTTTGTTTTGTGTTTTTATATGTAAATGGTGAGCTTAAGAATACAACATTATTGCCAATTTTGATGCAGGTAGTCTCTCGTTGTGAAAGCCCAGATAATGATGCTTTTGCATGTGGCTATGTCATCGTTCTTGTTATTTCACAGGTATGATGTGTTCAATTGATTGGCAAGGATGTCAGTTGATTAAAGAGGTCCTTCATGGGCTAATTACTGTTTCCTATGTTTTAGTTTCTTCTACACATTAGGATGCTACTCAAAGGTTGGAATAATTAAAGGATTCATTTTTGAACTTCAAAATATGGCAACATTAGGGACTACCTTGACTTGCTTTGCATGTGAAAAAAAAAATTGTATGCTTATATGTCAAGTTGGTGCAGATGGTAGCGGGTAGTTTGGTTATAATTAAGTTTTCATGTGACAATCTAGGGATATCTTAATGAAACAACTTCTACAGGTCTTTCATGGAACGTTATATTTCTGCACGAAATTTGAAGAAAGGTTTTACATTTCATGAATTTGGAAATACACAGATATGTACATGACTAGTGTAGTGCACAAGCCCTCACATGATACATTATTGTCACAGCACTACTAATCTCAAGGAAAGCTGCATACATTTCTTCATCTATACATTATGCATATGCTGTGCAGCTATGATTGTAGGAGGTTACTGAATGATCCTTTCCTTGAATTAGTATTTATTTAAAAATAGACTTCCACCATCTTGGTCGCCGAACTGAAGCCATTTCTGGGTCAGGGCCATTTCCGGGTCAGGAGACAGTTAGGTGGGAAGAGGACTAAATCAAACCTGCAGCTATTGTACATATTATATTTAGTTGCTTAGATTTCGATGATATGTGAATCAGGTTCCACATGCAATGGATCTCCTTCTAGCCGAGTTACACAGAGCCTGCACTTACACTGTTCCAAAGCACATAATTTACTCAAAGGTGATGTTTATCAACTTGAACTTTTTTTACCATCAATCTATGGTTATTTTGTGTGACTTTGACGATTAATCAGTCATTGTTTGAGGACAATTTCTCATGTCATGTTAGTAAAGTTGTATTGAGAAGGTGAAGCTCTGGACTCAAGATCTATTAGTTATATGTGTACATTTCCAATAAAAAATTCAATTTTTTTTTTTTCCAAAGGACCTTGTTTCCCCAATACTCTTATGCTTTTGTCTTGGCCTTCTGCACTCATCACCCACCGTTCATAGGTTAACCAGTTATCCTGCCTTACTCATCCCAGATGTAAACATCACCTGTTGCTGCAACTGTAGCAGACCAATACTATCCTGCAGACTGCAGTCACGAAATCAGAACAACTGAAAGCACATGCATTTGATAATTAATATAAATTTGGAAATCACGTGTCTCCATATATTCTGATGTTGTAAAACCAGTATGTGACTACCACTATGAGGATGTATAGAAAAAACGTGTCACATCAACAATTGTTATTTGCGTGGTCACAGGAAGGTAGGGTAGGGTAGCATTGATGCATTTGTCAATACTTTTAAGGACATTACATATGGTTGATTGACTTAAGAGTCTCATATGATGTGGATGTTCCTGCTTTAAATAGACGGGATGACACTTGGCTGACCTATCAAATCTAGATAGATTTAGGGGTTGTTTGGAAAACATATCTTATCTCATTTCATATCATCTCAAAATTTTTCATAATTTTCTTCCCAAACATTACTCAAATACAATTACTTTTCAATTTTAAATTTTCAACTTTTTCATATAATTTTTATAGAATCATTACAACTTTTCCAAACTTCCAAACAGAACACAAAACAATTCAACTTTTTCAAATCCCAAAACAAAAATAATATTAAAAAATTATATTCTAACTATATTTTAAATTTATAATATTTTTATTCAACCTTTTCACACTCATTTCCTACGATCTCTGAAAACATCTTAACTCAAACTATTTCACTACCATTCACAGATTTTTCATTTCAACATCCCCAAATATCTTGTAAGAGCATGAGGATAACAATAGAGGAACCGAATAGAGATCGCATTACCTGTATTGAGCATTGATTGTTATTGTGGAATTTTGTATAGTTAATACGAGCATGAGAGTAACTATCTAATTCCTTTGATTCTTTCCTGTTATTTATCTTGTACCCTTTCTTTCAATTGAAGATATTCAGTTGGATGGCATATTGTAGGTTTTGAGACAAATTACAATGGTGATTATTATTTAATAAGTAATGCCACCCATCATCTATTTTTTCATCATTCTATGATATGATCTTAGATGATTTGGAGACTATTTATTATCTTTCACTTGCGAACTTATCATCTAATGCCACATCATGGAATGATGAGAGGATGATGAGAAAATGAATGATGAATAGATTTTTTCTTATTTAATTATTTTCCTAAATCCAACTATTTGAAGATAGTCAAGTTATGGCTAGCTTATGAGAGCTTGAAATATCACTTAATTATACGGATATAATTCGTTCAAGTGGCTAACCAATCCAATAAAATAACGAAGGGGAAACTTTAAATTTCTTGGCCCTACCACTTGTTACTGCTATTATTATGGATTCTGCTGCTACTGTATGGATTTAAATTATTTTTCTCTACTTCAGTCGGCATTTGAATCCAAAGAAGCTTATTACAAGGCCATCGGATACCGGGAAACAGAAGGAAAGATTGAGAGCATTGGGGACTATTTGAGACGGTTAGAGTCCTACATGAAACTGTATGGGGCCATCATTCAGGTTTGTAACTATGCTTTTGTGTTTTGACTTTTGAGGTGATGGAAACTTTTTTTTTTAGTTATTTGGAAATTCACGAGAAGCAGCTTTTACCTAGAATCATTTTTTGGCAGACAGAAGTGCAGGGTGTCCGGAACATACATGGCCTGAAAGAAGGTTGGGCATGGATTGCACGGTTCTTAAACACTATGCCTGCCAATAGATATACTGCCGTTGCATTGAATGCATTCCTGCAAGTATGTTAATATACAAACATTATGCTCTTTTGCATAAATATTTGCATAAACTTCATTTCAAAATCTTGTTGTTTTTACAGATGGCAGGGTTTGCTCTCTTCAGAAAATATAAATCTCAGTTCATGAAGGTGCTGAGCATCATCTCTAACAATTTTCTGGAAGCACTGAAAGCACGTGAAGAGTCGGGGTTAAGAGCGACCATTGTTGAGATTCAAGCTTACATGGAAGATAAGAAGTTCCTAAAGGAGCCAGAGGGAAAAGCCCTGCAGGGTTCATTGCTATCAAGTGTTATGGTGCCGGAGCCAGATTACTACAACTCGTATTCTCGCCAGCAACCAAATAAATATTTCTACTGATTTAAATATTACCAAGACTTCATCTCACTGGTTTTTTTTTTTTTTTGTTTGTACTGCAATTTGTGTATTGTCTCCAACGATTTAAATCAGATTCAAAACCAGCATGCAGAGTACCCTTTGTTATAGTAAAATGACTCTTCCTCGTGCCTTATTTTCATCAGGGTGCTTTTCGTAGAAGACTAGGTCCAAATCTTAATATCTTATTAGAATCATGCTGCATGTTTCGGAGCTGGTGGGCTACACGCACAGCATTTCCCTGAGCTTTAGAGATGACACTATCATTTCAAGGAATTTAATACCTCTCCAATAAAACAGCATCCTAGGTGATGCTAACCATTCAAAAAAAAAAACAAAAAAAAAAGGTCTATTTATAAGCTTGCTTAGCCAAACCAAACACATCATTCATAAGCTAGCATAAAAAAAATTTGTGTTTTGATTTTTAATTATAATCAGTTCTTCATTATGTGTAAGAAGCATAACTCAAATCCGAAAGCTACAAATCATCATTCCCTTTTATGTAGGCTCATCTCAAATATTTTTAAATATAACGTAAACTCAAATAGTTCGGCGCACATGGAATTATCAATCTCAAAGGCCAGAAATGTTTCTTAAGTAGCAATATCCATAATCCCAAACTTAAGTTCATGCACATCAAAATTAAATAAAATCATAGCATGGTCCTGCTATCCCATTGGATTTCTAGTTTGGCATACAACTCAAGAGATGAATGAAAAAAATGACTAGACCAACTATATATCATCGACTACAAAGAGGCCCAAAGAATGCATCCACCAAGATATAGACCTACCACCCCTGCACATTCAAATACTTCCCAGCCTCTAGCATAGCTCATCTAAACCATTTTCAATTTTTAAAGATGTATAGGGTGATAAGGATGTTCTTTGACACCTAATCTTTATTTTCAATTTTCAAATACTTCCCAATGGGCTTGGCCCAGGAAGGCCCTACACCTGAGCGTGAGGAAGATGCTAGGCCAGCCCGGCCCAAGAAGCTCAGCAACGGGAGCAACTGGAGAGCACGTGCCGAATCAAGAACCACATGACGCCCCTACTGGCCGATAGGCCTTTGCAAGTAAAGATAATGACAATCCCTGCCCCAGAGCCTCGGCGGCTGAACATGCCTAGGAATGGGTTGCACCTGACTGAGGACACGCTGCATTAAATGGGACATGGCGGTGGGTACGCCACAGCCAGGGACCACACCACATTCAATACTCCTCGAGGACAGGCACACAACGACATGCTTCTAGGGGCGCCAGTAGTCGCCACGACCATGCCTTAACACATTGTTGCCCGGCAAGGAGGTTGATAGCAGGTCTGACCCAAGTACAGATTGACACTCCATGATCCCTTTCGTTGGTTGAGCTTGAGCCAGGTATAAATACCCCCACCCTCAATGGCGGCAGACTTCTACTTCTTTTTCTTATTCTTCTCATGGACACTTGGAGGTGTCCCATATCACCTTGAAGCCCTCATTTCTTCTTGGTCGCAAGTCATAGTGTTGTGATTTTGTGGAACTGCTCAGGCTACAAAACACGATATCAACAGTGGCACCATATGTGGGATATTTATTATAGAAGCATGTACTTTGCATGCTAGCAGCGATGCAGTCCCAAACCATGCGAAGAGAAGGAGAACAAGGTGAAGCGATAGAGGCAAGGCTCGTAGAGATGGGGGATACGATAAAAAAGTTGATAGAGAATGCAACACCTAGGCGAAGCCCAGTGACAACGAGCATGTCGAGTCATGACGTGTCCCTGGGAAAGTTGCGGCCAAAGAAGAAAGGTGCAAGATGCACCTCGAACTCCGAGAGCTTGAGCACAAGTTTGCAGAGATGGCAAAGAGGATGGGTGCGTCGCCCACTGTGGATCAATTGCTCAACCTGTTGTATAGCGTGGAGGTTATGATTGTGCCTCTCCCGCCCAAATTCAAAGTCCCTTAGATGGAGGTGTACGACGGGTCCAAGGACCCATGGAGCACTTGGAGATGTTCAAGAACCATATGACCTTGCATGGCTTCCCAGGAGAGATTGCCTGTCGAGCCTTCCCATTGATCCTGAAAGGGGCCGCACGAGCCTGGTTTGGGTCCTTATCGTTGGGGACCGTAGACAGCTGAAACAAGTTGGCCCACCTCTTCTTGACGTAGTTCAGCTGAAACAATCCGCCTACCTCTTCAGTGAAGCAGTGAGACAACAAGAGCATAAAGTCATACCTCTCTCATTTCAAGCGGAAGTGCATGACCACAGACGACCAGGATGAGAAGATCACCCTAGTAGCCTTGCTGGGAGGAATTTGGCCTTAGAACCCTAGCATTTAGGACCCCCACAACTTTGAGGGAGTTTATGGACCAAGCAGACGCCTTCATCAATGTTGAAGACACCCTCAAGGCTCTGATCGCTCTACGATGAACAAAAAGGTCACTGGACAAAAGGGTGGGCCTAGCTGCGAAGGAGGTAAGAAGGGGGCACTAAAAGTGAAGAGAAGGGAGTAAGCATCGGCTCGGACATGTGGCGGGCCCTATATGCACATGAGCATGGTTGTAGAAGGGGAACACGCCTTAAGCCTATAGAGGGAGCCATGGTGGGGCTAGGAGGCCGTTAGTATTGTGCTTACCACTGGAAGAACTGGCACAACACCGAGGATTGCTATACTTTAAAACAAAGGAGGGAAGCGTTGGAGGGCCTGTGGGACCAGTGGTAGTGGTCAGAGGATTGACAAGAGCGGTGCCAAGGCGGCCGTCCAAGGCACTAGTAGAGTGCGAGCTCGGTAAGGGCAGACAACCTGGTCGGGGAGATTTGCATGATCTTAGGGGGATACGTAGGAGGAGGAACCACCTCATCGGCCCGAAGGGCACATGCCCGAAGAGCACAGTATGAGGAAGTGTTCATGACAAGATGGGTCACCACTGGGGCTAGGAGACAGTCTAGGAGTACCCTGATAACCTTTGGTAAGAAAGAAGGAAAGGGCATCCTTCACCTGCATGATGATGCATTTGTGGTGACTATGCAGATTGTGAACTTCACAACTCGAAGAGTCTTGATCGACAATGGCAGTTTGGTAGACATATTATTCTGGGAAGCCTTTGTTAGGATGGGGATTAGCCCGAACCAACTACGCCTGGCCCCTATGTTGCTCAAAGGTTTCACGGGTAACATTGTTTAATTGATGAGAGCTATCACTTTGTCCATCCTGGCCGGGAAGGCCCCCAAGACCTCAGCCACAACGGCTGATTTCCTGGTGGTCAAGGCTCCCTCTTCGTACAATATGATATTGGGAGGCTCGACCTTGAACAACCTGAGGGCGATAACCTCCACCTACCACCTCAAAAATAAAGTTCCCCATGGACTTGGGGGTGAGGGAGGTTTACGACAAGTAGGTGCTGGCTCGGGAGTGCTACATTGGAGAGCTGAAGCATGAAGTCAAGGAATTCGAAATGATTGGGGAAGTAGGGGAGGCAGCTGGGATGAGGAGGTTAGAGATGAGCAAGCACTCTGGCAAGCGGAGCCAAACAAGCCCTTGGAGATAGTCTTGGTTGACCAACAGAGGCCCGAGTGAACAGTTCGAGTCGGGGCTAAGCAGGCACTTGAACTAAGGCATGCCTTGGAGCTGCTTCTCATCAAGGATCAGGAGGTGTTCACTTGGAGTCATGAGGAGATGCCTAGGATCGACAACTCCATCATTGAGCACAACCTCTACGTTGACCTGACAACATGGAAAGTCAAACAGAAGCGCTGAAGCTTCAGCACTAAAAAGTACATGGCCATAGCTGAGGAGGTGGACCGTCTCTTGGCTACAAGGTTCATCCAAGAGGCTCGCTCCCCTGAGTGGCTCTCCAATGTGGTTCTGGTGAAGAAGGCAAGCGGGAAGTGGTGTATGTGTGTTGACTTCACTGACTTGAATAAGGCTTGCTCAAAAGACAGCTTCCCACTACCACATATCGACTTAATAGAGGGTTTGACAGCTAGGGCACCCACTCTTTAGTTTCATGGATGTGTACTCTGGGTACAACTAGATCCAGATGAGCCCAGACGATGAAGAGAAGATAGCCTTCATCACAGAATGTATTACAAGGCAATGCCATTTGGCTTAAAGAATGCTGACGCCACCTACCAGCAGCTAGGCAACAGGATGTTCAAGCAGTAGATCGGCCGGAAGATGGAGGTATATGTGGATTACATGCTAGTAGCACTTGTTAGACCTTTGAGAAGCCTTCACAGTTCTACGGCGGTACCAAATGAAACTTAACCCGTTGAAGTGTGCCTTCGGTGTGGAGTCAGGCAAGTTCCTGGGCTTTATGGTCTTCGAGTGTGGGGTCGAGGCCAACCCATAGAAGGTTGAGGCAATAGTAGGGATGCCTTCCCCCCGCAACCTTTATGAGGTCCAAGGGCTCGTTGGTTGGGTGGCAGCCTTAAACCGCTTCATCGCCTGGTCGATCAACCGGTGCCTCCCATTCTTCAAGGTCCTAAGAAAAGCCTAAGAATGGGATGCTGCCTGTGACAAAGTGTTCACCAAACTGAAGAAGTATCTGGCCCACCCACCCCACTTCTTAGTCAACTAAGCCAAGCGAGAACCTAACCATGTACCTGGCCGTGTTGCCGCACGCCATATCAACAGTATTGGTTCGTGAAGCAGAGGAAGTATAGCAACCCGTCTACTACAAGAGTAGGCCATTCCGTGGGGCCGAGGCTAGGTATCCATAGACGGAGATGTTGGTATTCCCACTGGTAGTTGCTGTAAGAAGACTAAGGCCATACTTCCAATTCCATCTGATGAAAGTGCTCACTGATGTCCCCCTCAAGAAGATCCTATAGAATCCAGATACATTAGTCTGGCTCACCAAGTGGGCAATCAAACTCAGTGAATTCGACATAGAGTACTTACCCCACAAGGTGATCAAAGGGCAGGTGCTGGTGGGTTTTGTCATCGAGTTCATCAACTTCCAAGAAGAGGTACAGGTTACACCCCAGGGAAAGCCTTGGTAGATCTACGTAGACAGATTGTCCTGCTGGGTTGGTAGGGGTGCACCGATCATGGAGAAGAGTACAACTATGCAGTAAAGCTCGCCTTCAAAGCAACCAACAACGAGGCCTCGTACAAAGTGCTGCTAGTAGGGATGTCAGTCGCTAGGCTACTGGCAGCTATGGAAGTCATGGTGAATGTCGACTCCCAAGTAGTTGTCAATCAGGTGTTGAGACAGTTTGCCACAAAGGGAGAAAAGCTGAAGAAGTATCTCTAGTTGGTTTGCAAAGAGCACAACCTCTTCCACTACTTCCATTTTAGACAAGTCTTGAGGTGTAAGAACCATAAGGTAGACTAGTTGGTGAAGGTGGCGTTGGGATAGGAGGAGCTCCCCCTCCTTAAGCACACCATAGTTAGAACGGTTGACACCTTAGCCATCTGGGTTGAGGTGTTAGTCACTGCCTTGGCATCTCCTGAGTGGCCTACATACATCATGAAATTTCTACAGGAAGGCGAACTATTGGGCGACCCAGAGGAGGTGCACAAAGTCAGGAACATGGTTGCATGATTCACATTGTTGGGAGGGGTCTTGTACAAACGGGGTTTCTTTGAACCTCTCCTTAGGTGACTCTCATCAGACGAAGTCCATTATGTGCTAGTCGAAATTCACAAGGGGATTTGCGGGAACCATTCAAGAGGAAGGGCATTGGTTGCAAGAGTGACCCGAGCCTAGTGCTACTGGCCCCACTCCCTCTGAGACACAGAGAACTTTGCAAAGAACTACCCGAGATGCCAAGAGCACGCACCTATGCCGCGCTACCTGCCAGAGGAGCTAACTTAGATCACCTCCCCATGGCCTTTTGCGCAGTGGGGATTGGACTTGATCAGCCCTTTCCTTATGGTTAGAGAAGGGGAAAAATTTGTGGTTATAGTAGTTGACTATTTCATAAAGTGGGTCGAAGTGGAGGTCTTAACAACCATCACTGCTTGGGCCATCATGAAGTTCTTGTGGAGATCGATAGTCTGCTGATTCGGCATTCCCCAGAGCTTCATATTGAAAAATGAAAGGCAATTTGATTGCTTGCACTACCGAGAATGGTGCGCAAAGCTTGGGATCAAGGTCAAATACTCCTCACCGAGATACCCACAAGCCAATTGGTAGGTTGAGGCAACCAACAAAACTTTGCTATCCACCGTTAAGAAGAAGTTGGAGCTCATAAGGGAGGATGGGCCGAAGAACTCCTAGGCATGTTGTGGGCATACTGAACAATTGTTAAGACCCCCATTGGGGAGATGCCCTCACCCTTACCTACGGGAATGAAGCACTGATTCGTGTGGAGGTAGGGGTGCCCATATATCGGGTCTAGCACTTCGACTCAAGCATCAACGAGGAAAGATTAAGGGAAGGCCTAGATCTCATAGAGGAAAGATGGGAAAAAGTAGTGGTGTAGATGGCGAACAATAAAAGGAAAGCAGAGCAGTACTTCAACAAGCGGGCCAGGCCACGTTTCTTCGAGGTAGGCGACCTGGTACTAAAGTAGACTGGCGTGACTACCCAGGAAGAAGGGAAGCTTAGACCATGATGGGAGGGCCCATACGTGGTAACAGCAAGCAACTGACCTACCTCCTACTACCTCAAAGATAGTCAGGGCCATGAACTTCCCCACCTGTGGAATGTCGAGCACCTAAAAAAATACTTCACCTAGGAACGGAGAGTGTCTCCCATGAATGAAATACCATGTAATGTAAAATTATCTAGTGAATGGAGATGTATGGAAGTTCATCTCAAACTCTCTATGTCAAATTTGGAAACCAACAAAGCCGAATCTCTATACTCGCTGCGAGGTTAAGGTCAGACCCAGAGCATCCCACGCTTAGCCCTCATGGCCACTCGGATACAAGTTCCTATATTTGCCATGCCTTGTGTTCAACAAAGCTGAGTCCCTAGATTCCCCACTCACCACGGGTTAAGGCAAAGTTCCTAGACTTGCTGATCTCCCGTTACACAAAGCCGAGTCCCTAGACTCACCACTTGACACGGGATAAGACTGAAGTCCCTAGACTCGCTGATCTCCCATTCAATAAAGCTGAGTCCCTAGTCTCGCCACTCACCATGGATTAAGGTCAAGTTCCTAGACTTGCTGATCTCTCATTCAACAAAGTCGAATCCCTAGACTTGCTGATCTCCTGTTCAACAAAGTCGAGTCCCTAGACTTGCCACTCACCACGGGTTATGGCTAAAGTCCCTAAAGTTGCTGATTTTCCATTCAACAAAGTTGAGCCCCTAGACTCGCCACTCACCACGGGTTAAGGCCAAGTCCTAGACTTGCCGATCTCTAATTCAACAAAACTGTAGACTCACCACTCGCCACAGGTTAAGGCCAAGTCCCTAGACTTGTTGATCTCCAGTTCAACAAAACCGCGTCTCTAGACTCACCACTCGCCATGGGTTAAGGGCAAGTCCCTAGACTTGCTAGTCTCCCATTCAACAAAACCAAGACTCACCATTCGCCGTGAGTTAAGGCCAAGTTTCTAGATTCGCCGATCTCCCATTCAACAAAGTTGAGTCCCTAGATTTGCTGTGAGGTTAGGGCCAAGGCTAGAGCATTCCAAGCTCTACCCTTATGGTCACTCGGATACAAGTCCCTAGACTTGCCAAGCCTTATGTCCAAACAAATTCGAGTCCCTAGACTCGCCACGGGTTAAGGTAAAGTCTCCTGGACTTTCTGATCTCTCGTTCAACAAAGTCGAGTCCCTACACCCACCACGGGTTAAGGTTAAAGTCCCTAAACTTGCCGATGTCCCGTTTAACAAAGCTGAGTTCCTAGACTCGCCACAGGGTTAAGGTTGGGCCTAGAGCATCCTGAGCTATACTTTCATGGCCATTCAGATACAAGTCCCTAGACTTGCCGAGCCTTGTATCCAAGCAAATTTGAGTTCTTAGACTTGCCACGGGTTAAGGTTGAAGTCTCTAGACTTGCTGACCTCCTATTGAATAAAGATGAGTCCCTAGACTTGCCACTCGCCATGACTAGACTAGCCACTCGCCACGGGTTAAGGTAAAGTCCATAGACTTGCCGATCTTCTGTTTAACAAAGATGAGTCCTTAGACTCACCACTCACCATGGGTTAAGGCCAAGTCCCTAGACTTGCCGATATCCTGTTAAACAAAGTCGAGTCTCTAGACTTGCCACTTGCTAGGGATTAAGACCAAGTCCCTAGACTTGCTGATCTTATATTCAACAAAGATAAGTCCCTAGACTCGCCACGGACATAAGGCTGGACCTAGAGCATTCTGATTTTTGCCCTCATGGCCACTCAGATACAAGTCCCTAGACTGTCCGAGCCTCACATCTAAGCAAATTCGAGTTCCTAGACTCACCACGGGCCAAGGTAAAGTCCTTAGGCTTGCCGATCTCCCATTCAACAAAGTGGAGTCCCTAGACTCACTGATCTCCCATTCAACAAAGCTGAGTCCTTAGACTCGCCACTCACCAGGAGTTAAGACCAAGTCCCTAGACTCTTTGATCTCTCATTCAAAAAATCGAGCCCCTAGACTCATTGCAGGGTTAAGGCCGAGCCTCTAGAAACTTCTATTACAGAGTCAAATTTACAAGAAAACAACAAGGATTGGATTATAAGAAAACAAAAAAAAATTATTACAGCAAAAGGAGCTTGAAGCCCATACGATCCCGACTACTAGGGAAGAGGAGGAGCACCTGGGAGATTCAGAGGGAACCCAGGCTTCCCAAAGTTCTTGACAAAGGTGTGCACTTGGGGGTTTGGATGGAGGGAGGCTAGGCTCAGAGTATTTAGGCTCATCTCGAGAAACTCTCACAGGTGCTCGTATAGTCACTCAAGACCCTCCCAGTAGCTGTACGCCCAAGCCATGTCTCGAGTAGCCCAGGTGTTCGCGATCTTGGACTCGAGCTCCTCGGTGTACTTGGTGGTGGCTTCCCTATTGGACTTCATGATCGAGATCTAAGGATCCTAAGCCAAAATGGTGTCTGTCTTTTTGCGCAGCTCGACCATAAAGGGTGTTTACCCGGGCCTCACCTTGTTGCACCTATGCCCTCCGGCACTGAACTTCTTGTGTAAGCTCAAAGTGCTTGAACAACAACTTTGAGAGTCACCTAGAAGCCGAGGCTTGCTCTTGGTCCATCCGATCCCTCTCTCTCTGAAGCTTTAGAAGCCCCTTCAAGGTCGGCTGCAACTTTGCCGCCTTTTTCTTCAGATGCCTCTCAGTTTCAGTGTGAGCATTCAGAAGGCATTTGCACTCCGATACCCACCGGGCAAGTTCCTCCTGGACCCTAGTCAGAACCCGCTTCACCACATTCTTCTTATCCTTGCACCTCTGGGCGTCCTCCTTCAGGAGCTTGTTACACTTCCTTTGATCCTCAACCTTCTTGATCAACTTGTTAAACTCTGTAGAAAAGGCATCAAGCTCTCGACCCACTTGATTGAGTTTATAGCAGCCGAGATGGACCAGAGACTTGAGTGTCCTGTTAATCTTCTCGAGCTCCCCACGCTCATCAAGGACCATGCCCTGCCAATTGCTCTACAGCCTGCGATACAAGAAACTATTAGAAGTGGAAAAATAAAGGATCACAGAACAAGCAAAGTGTAGGAAACGCACTTGGGAAAAGATAGGGAGTAGTTTTTGAGCTTTCTGCTTGTTCCTGCCCTGCCATGACAAGAAGGGCCAGCACTTCCCAACTATCATGAAGGCCCCGACATGGATCCCACAAAAGAACCCTAGGTAAGGGCTTATAGCATCGCGACCTTCTCTTGCTTTGGAACCCACTTTCCTCGCACAGGCCCTTTAGGTATTGAGGAACCATAGGGGGCCTCTTTAGTAGTCACAAGCCCCTCGCCAGTTAGGGGCCTCTTGCTAGTCACATGGTGAGACTGCCCCTCGGCTGACCTTGGGCCCCTCGATAGGGGAGTTTGTTTAGATGACCTTTCTGGAGAGGTAAGGTAGTAGTCCACCTCTAGCTCTTGAGAAGAATGAATGGAATGGGACTGGGCCAAATTGCGTCATCACTTAGCTCCACGACGGAGTGGGGGCTCTAGCAGGTCTCTTCACGACCCTAGTCAACAGAAGAGGAAGGGGAAGGCCTAGCCCCAATACTTGGAGAAATGGTGGGAATCGCATCTTCCTAGACCCTAGCCTCTGTAACACTTGGAGAACGACCTCCTGCTTGAGTGTGTCTTTGAAAGACATGAACGGCTCCACCAGTTGAGCCCCGCGAGGTGCGGGACTACTGAAGGTATTGAAGAAGACGGCTTGGAGATCATTGGTGTCATCCTCCTTCTCGAGTGAGAACTTCGATTAGACAGGAGCGAACGTCATGTGCGCCCCCAGGGAAGGAAGTAGTCCTGACTGTCTTGCGCGAGATACCCCCCTGCCCCCAGGAAGGACATGCTCCCCCAGGTGGAAGGAATTGGAATCTCTGGGTGCACACGCCCCTCGTGCCTTGGTCCCCAAGCCTGGTCTCGAGGCCCCCTAGGCCCCACCTCAGGACCTCCCAGCATGGCCCTTAGACCTCTTGATTGGCCCTGGGACTCCTTTTCCTCCCCCTGGGACCTTGTGAGAAGGAGAAGGTCTAGATCCTCTAGCTCCGCTCTAGGGAGCATTGACCCTCTAGCTCTGCTCTAGGGAGCGTCTCCTGTGTTGTGGGATCTGCCGGCCTCACTATGGGGAACCCCGCCGACTTTATTGTGATGTGCCTTTGGCTGCTTCCCCTTGCTACTAGAGGGATTAGAGGAGTGCTTCTGGCCGCGAGGCGATGGGGAGTTGCATAAAAAGTCCCAACCGACCATGCACGAGTAATCAGGCGTAGTCAAGTAGCTACTAATATTGATATCAGAGAGGGCCCAGTCAATCCCCGAGATGAGAGGGTTGGCCAACACCAAGGATAGCACTGTCAAAAAGCTGGCATGCTCATTCCAAGTTAGAGTGATGGATAGGCTCTTAGAAAGGTAGACAAATGCCCATATCGCCCAAGCCAGGTACTCCTAGTGAACCTCCTCTCCCTGAGGGTATCCCACCCCTAGCTTGAAACAACGAAGTACTTCCAGGCTCAACTTGAGGTTGGCTATCCATTGGTAGATGATGCACACCTGGAAGCTACATATGCTCCTATCGAGGCAGTTCACGAGGTACACGGATAGGAATTCACGAGCTGTTAGGTTGGGATACTCCTCTGCAGTAAAACTAAGTGCCCTCTAGCAGATGATGTAGCTAGCCACCAGGAACCGCTAGGCGTTCATATGAAGTTGCTCAGGGCCCAATCCCAAGAAATTGAGAATGTTGCGGGTGGGGTGGTAGAACGGGAGGTGAAGATTGTTCGCAAACATTAGGGGGTAGAGGGCCATGCGGGATGCCATTTCGTCAGGATCCACGGTGGGCTCTCCCTCTCTAGGAACCTCTAGAACCACTGAAGCATGAATGTTGTACTTTGTCCAAATTGCTCAAAGGTCAGTAGTGGTGACCGACGATTCCCATTTCTTCTCGGGAAAGTACAGGGGCTTAACAGTGGAAGAACTCTTTGAGACTATAGAAAACTCAAAGAAAGCTTGAGGAAGAAGACAACGGAAAGGGAAAGCACTGGGAACGGAGAAGGAAGGAGACGAGGAGGAGTAGAGAAGGAGAAATAGAGAGAACTCAGAGAAGAAGAGGGCAACAATGATGAAAAGGAGATTGGGGGAAACCTTATATGGCATTGGGTGTCTAACAGGGGCACGGGAGTCGAGGCATCTCTGAACGTTGGTGACACAAGCAGGATGGTTTGTGAGCCCCAACCTACGGGGTGTAACGAGATGCCAAATTGAGCCCCAATCGTAAGAAGTTAACAAGGCAATGGAAGTTTAAGAGCTCACCAGCCCGAATGACGAGGCAAACGATCGTGGGGTACATGTTTGAGAATGGTGTTCCGGAGATGTTTTGAATTCCCATCACATATCTGTGATAGAAATTTATAAGGTATTGTGAGGGAGTTATCCCAGGGCTAGACCTGGCCCAATGGGCTCTGCCTATGAAACCCAGGAAGGCCCTAGGCTTGAGGGCGAGGAAGACGCTAGGCCAGACTAGCCCAGTCGGGAGCAATTGGAGAGCATGTGCTGAATCAGGAACCACCTGACACCCTTATTGGTCGATAGACCTTTGCAAGTAAAGACAGGGACAATCCCTACCCAAAGCCCTGGCTGCTGAACATGCCTAGGAATGGGGTGCGCCTAACCAATGATACGCTGCATTAAATGGGACACAGGGGTTGGCATTCCATAGCTAGGGACCATGTCGCATTTAATACTCCCCAGGGCAAGCACGTAACACGTGCTTCCAGGGGTGCCAGTGATCGCCATGACCATGCCTTGACACATTGTTGCTTGGTAGGGAGGCTGACATCAGGTCTAACTAACACCCCAAGATCCCTCTTGTTGATCGAGCTCGAGTCAGGTATAAATAGCCCCACACTCGCTGGGGGGGGGGGACTTCTACATTTTTTTTTTGTTTTCATTCTTCTCCTGGACATTGCTCCATTATTTCTCCATAGCAACGCCGAGAATCACCCACTGACTTTAGCATCAGAGGTGTCCCATACCACTCTGAAGCCCTTATTTCTTCTTGGTTGCAGGTCACAGTGTTGGGCTTCCGTGGAGCTGCTCGGGTTGCAAAACTTGACATTAACAGCCTAAAACACAATTGTTGCCACTAATCTCAGAGATGTGTAGCAAAGTCGATCAGTAGCCTTATCCAGTTATTCTGGTCTTAGTTGCACACTGACAAATGGGGCAAGCTTTGAGGCCCTAATAAAACATCAAATAAATACATAGTATTCTTGATATCCATAACTGAAGGCAGTGTCCTTTAGGTGTGTAAGAAAAATGAGGGCAAACTTATACAAGTTCTATACAAATAGATTAATTAATCATCAAGGTGTTGGTGGTGATGATGAAAACTGATTTCATTGCAAATCTGATAGAAAGGAACCAAATAAGAACAATGCATCAATTTTTGGAGATCAATCAAGATAGCCGATTATCATAAAGAGAACTTGATGATGGAGCTACGCTATATCCTGTGTTGGTTGCTACATCATATCTTTTCTTGACTACCGCAAGATATCCAGTCTAAGGATGATCATATCCACTATAAGGAGATTCAAGTTACCGAAGGCTTCTTGAGTGAAAAGGTTTCAATCCACTAGAAATTGTACCATAAAGAGGTGGGGGGAAGAGGAACCCTCTAGAGCATTTTGGGGATGTATGATTTTATTACACAATAACATTGTGTTAATGCTTTGATAAAAACTCTTTCCGGCATCATCCCTAGATGGCCGAATAGACCCTCATAAAGAGTGGGTTGAGACCATGACCATGAAAGGCCGAAGGCCTATGACCCATGAGGGGTCCCCGTCTACAATGCTGGTATACAAAATTCAATTTTCAGTAGCATTAATTATTGATAACCTAATAAGCAAGATCTCGCTCGGCGTGATCTCCACCCATGATACTTACCTGGGGCATCAATCATCTCCGACGTAACGGTGGATTTAGAGCTCTAGCAAACTGCATTCCAGCAAGCATATGAGGAACCCCCCTTACTCCACCACCATCGCGTATAAATCAAGGTCAAGTGACACGCCTGAGGTAACTTCTGAATTCCATACACTCGAAATATTCTCCAGAAATACATCTTGACTTAGGCATTAGAGGTGTCACCCACCAGCCCCTTTACTTTCTGATTGCAGGTTATCGAAAGCCATCGTCAAAGCTACGACAACAATCACATTTCGAAGACTTGCATAAATACCTTAGATGGTACCACCCTATTGCATTACATTAGGGAGTTCATCCTTCAGTTTTTTACATCATCTTGTGAGACTGAATAGCCTCATGGGAATATCACCATAACCAACCGATTATCTTTTTTTTTTACAGTTTGATCGAGAGCTTGGTCATGCCAATAAAGGATGTTTTCTTTTTCTTTTTTTCTTTTTTATTTTTGGCGCATAGAAAACATACAAGTGCTTACTTTGGTAACCACATATATTACAAGCACTTTAGGAGACTCTTGGACCCTACACAAAAATTGTTTCAAATAGTTGTAGGCATACTCGAATACATTGGGAATTTGCAAAACCTTGGGACCTAGTTCTACTTTGAAGAAAGCTACTAGAGAAACTTCACCCATAGAGAAGGACATGCTGTTAAAGACCCAACCATTGATGCAAAAGTTCTAGAATTGTTAGATACTAATTTGTTTAAACCTTTAACCCCCCTTAGGATCATAACATTCCACCATGCTTTTGAATATGACATCCACGACAACCCACTTTATCGACAATGACTTGGTGCTAGTTCTTTTCCTTTTGGTGGCTTCACTCATCTATTACTATTCCATGACTTAACATTACGCCCATACATAGTACCAAGACATTTAAATTTAGCCTATAGGTTCTCCTTCGTGACTTTGTCACAACCCCTAGGAGGATTGCCCGGGACCACACCTCGACATGACTCTTGGAGGGTTAGGACAGTCACATGGCTAGCCTACTTGCATGCCTTGGCTCATGCCCTGACATGTAGCGAGCATCTATGGAGGCTACTGGCCGCACGTAGACCATGTGTGCAGGCCTTCGCATGCCCTTAAGCATGCACATGTGTGCATGCATGCACGCCCCAGCACCACTTAGTGAGGTTAGTGGAGTTTCCTCATAGGCATGCAATCCAGCGCACGACTCTAGCCCGTGCCTTGCAGGCAAGGTTAGTGGCATGCCATCCAGCACACGACTCTAACCCGTGCCTTGCAGCCCCAGTGCCCAGACCGTTAGCTTGGGCCATGCATGCCCATCGTCCAGGCTACCAGCCCGGGCCATGCAGGACCACCACGGCACCACACTGTGCCCACCATCTGACCTAAGCTTGGCACCATGCCATGCCCACCATTAGCAGGCCACACAGCGCCATGTCATGCCTGCCATCAGACTAACGCATGGCACTATGCCATGCCATGCAGCCAGCCGCAGACCCAACCAAGACTAGCCTAGCCATGGGCCATGCACCACCAAAGCCCACCATGGGCGTTGCATGCCATGACCACCATGGGGCCATTTATCTATTTTATTATTTTTATTTGTTTTATTTAATTACTTGATTATTTATTATTTTATTTGCTTTATTTATTCATTTTAAGTTGCTAGGGACCTTTTGGAGATTTTCAAATTGTAAACTCTATAAATAGGACCTTTAGTCATTTCATTAGGAATCTTTGGACATTTTGACAATTGTGTGGCCGACCATAGTGCTTGGAGACTATCATCGGTGCTTTTGCACTTGGGCTTTTTGGGTGAAATTCTTGGATCCCAAGAAGAGAATCATCACCTTGGAGTTCATTGAATATGTGTAATTCATTTATCAATTTATGAGATTTTCTTTATCTAAGTGCTTTGTGTGAATTGGAGTGAGTTGTTCATTGTGTTCTTGAGAGGTGCATGCGTGTTCTTCATATCCTTCCATATTCATCATATTTTTCTTGTTTTAATCCATTTTCCATATACCACACGCCTACCACCTTGTTTCCCATAGATCCTATATTCGGCCACCACATTGCCCATCCACTTATCATTTTCGACCGACACTTCTCAAAGCACCCTTCATCCATTTTCTCTAACCCTAGCTGCCCATCACTATCCATTTAGGGAATTCCTAAATTTTAGGATCCCTAATTATCTTACCTTATCCATTTCTTTCATTTTTGGTGATTGGTTTTACTTACCAAGTTTGATCCCTAAATTCTAGGAGACATCCTAAAATTTCTCAATTACCTTATCCCTCCATTCCATCTTGCCATAACCGAACCCTTCATCCCCAATATTCCCTCCTACAATCTAGCAACCCTTCTTCCATCCAAACCCTAGCCTCTTAAATGCCCAAATCCTAACCACACACCTAGGTAGCGCCAACCCTAGTGCATTCCCTCTAGCCGTGCGCCCCATCACTTGCTTTGGAGTCCCATCGTTTCATTCATCCTTTTCACCACTACCATACATCAAACTAGCCCTAAACACTTAACCTCACCTCACCAAAATCGCCACCATTGCCATTGTTGAACATGAATCAAGCAAGATAGTTTAGGCAATCGGTCAATCTAGGGAGAATCAAGGCGAGGACAACCTTAGTGTTTGGGGACTTGACCGAGGTTCCCAACATGACGTGGTTCCTGTTCTGATAGCAATTGTTAAGGACTCAACCATTGATCCGAAATCTCTAGGACTATTGGATAGTAATTTTGTAATAGGTTTAACCCTCAGGATCATAACACATGCAATGACCGAAATTGAGGAAAATTTGAAAGAATGTTTTTCGACTAGTCACTGGAAAATAAGGCTACTGCTAGGGTTTGAGGAAGTCGATGATTCATTACAACCATCAAAGTTGCCGGAGGAGGATGAAGAATCCAAAATTCTGACTTTGGATGATAATATATGGAGGTTGAAGATGATAGTGTTGGTCAAAATGATGTACTTTTGTCGATAGATATTAAAGATCTAAATTTTGTTACACTAAACAATAGTGTCATTCAATTGGTACTTAAAAATTGCGTAAAAAATGACAACTTTTTGCTTATTTCTCTATTGCTATGAGAGAAACAACTCTCCTCCAAGAACTCTTGAGTCTATTCAAAAAGGAAAATGATACTTGGTCCCATGAGTTTGCTCCCACAAAGTTACCACTTTGATAATTTTTCTTATTTCTTATTTTATATTTTATATTCTTCTTATTTAAAATATAATAAAAAGATTGCTTAGCAATCACTCGAAACAAAAATATAAGCATTGTGAAAACCAAAGTTAAAGTGGCGCCTAATTGTTAGCCCAATTCCATTTTATATCATGTATGACCATTATTAGATGTAACGACCAGCTCAATAATTTTAAGGTCAGAATATTGATAATTCTTATTAGGCCTAAATTATATTTAATAGGCCATATTGGATAAGCCTACCAACGATAAATTATTGAGATTGATTAGGAGTTTTAATTAGGGTCAATAACTAGATTAATTTCATTTATTATTTATTGAACTAGTTAGACTTCATTTAGAATTTAATGTCCAACCATTTGAAATTTATTTTAATTTAAATTCATCAGTAATTGAAGTCCCCTACATAGTCTTAGTAACTGCCAATCTTACTTTGAATGAACTACTAGATCATTATTTTAAATTCAAATTCTCTTCTTGAATGATCACGACCGAGTTCAACTCGAATTGAAACTCGTTGGTGATTGAACTATAATATTGTAATTAATTTGCACTTAAATTTGAGTCGATCACATTTTTCTTACTAGTAATTGAATGAGTTGAGCCTTGAGAAATCAATTTTAACGCAATTGATAATAGCCTAGTTTTATGATCTTTAATCTCTAATCTCTAATTTATTCATCGAGGAAGTTTAATTTTGTGCATGTATGCAGGCGGTGGGCTATGCGGGCTCCTTCACCACACGGAAATTAAACCAACTCAAATGCCCAAACCATTCATGTTACGGAAAGCAATCAAACGCCCAAACCATTCACTTCACGAAAGCTTCAAGTTCACTCACGCCTCTGCACCAGACACACCAGCCATTTCGTGTGAGCAGCATCACGCGGGCCCCTGCAACTCACCACACAGAAGCTTAAATTAATTCATGGACCTGCACCAATTTCTTATGCGGGCCCCTGCAACTCACCACACGGAAGCACCGAGCCAAAGCACCCTGACTTCACTTTACGGAAAGCAAATATCAAGCGAGCAGCACGCTACAGCCCTTGAAATTCACACGGAAATTAGAAAACTTCTGGGACCATTTTGCTAGGTGAAGCGATGTCTAAGTTCATTCCAAATATCTCGAGCATCTTCCACAAAGGCTATACTAGACTTCATGGCAGTACTGAAGGAGTTTTGAATCCAAGTAACCACCATGTCATTGCACCGCTCCCATGCGTTGAACATGGGATCCTCTGATGAGGCAGGTCTGTTAAGGGTCCCGTTGATGAACCCCAGTTTATTTCTTGCTCTAAGATCTCATCGCATAGCTCGGGACCAAATCACATAGTTGTTTGATGTGAGTAGATCAGTGACAATTGTGATGGTAGATGAGTAGATCTCATGTAAGGGACTCCTCTGATCGGCAGGATGGAGGACAGCGGGGGGGAGTAACCGAGAGGGCTGGGCATGGACCAAAGGAGCTGGAGATCGAATGGGATGAAGTGATCTGAAGTGACTTTAAGTCTCTGCTGCGGGACGATGTCGTTTGGGGAGCCGGACGCATCACTGGAAGTAGAAGACCCGCACGCAAGAACCTGGATGAAATGAAACGCAGCGTTTGGGGGATGCTGTGATCCTTATCTCATTTTCTTTTAGTCTGTCATTTATTGTCATTTTATCTCTTTATTTTCGTATAAGACAATTTCTGTTACAATGCTAGCATTACATGTAAGGAGAAGGGAATGGATGGGCTATTCAGACAAAAACATTGGAATACTCTAGACTTTTGGAGGAAGGGTTGCCTCGAACGGCTATGAATGAATGAGTTTTTCCTTTCTTCCATTGCTTCCCAGTTTTCCATTCTTTCTCTTAAGGTTGTGTTGATCTCGGTGGCTGTAGTCCTCTCTAGTCCAGGGAGTACTTAACATCTCATCACATAGTTGCTCTAATACCTTGACAGAAATGAAAAAGGAAACAATGTTGAGAAAAAATTCTCTGTATTCTATTGAATTCAATAAAATTATGTTTGTACAAAGGAAACCTAATATATATATATATATATACAACCTCATCGTTTGCTATCTGTAGACAGCACCTATTCCACTACTAACTATAAAATGACAGAATACTAACCATAAAATGACAGAGGCAATGGTATATGTACAACACAACAAATAAGACAAAAGTGAGTGGGGGAATCAGTCTGGTGCCTCTGGTGTGTCTCCATGCAGGACTTCTAGAGTATCTTCACAACTTGTAGCAGTAGTGGGAGTGGAATGCTGTAATAATAGTCAAGATCATAAACTTTCAAGACCTCTTTTGCAGCCTCAGTAGAAGAGATAAGAACAATCAATTTAGCACCAAATTTGAGGAGCATCACGAGGCCATATCTTTGGGTGAGTCGCGACAAGATTGATGAGGTAAATTACCAATCTGGTGCATGTTGCCTATAATGGGAAGGTTTGGAGGGCTTGGTGGAAGGTTTTTGTTTTGCCTTCGACCATGAATTTTGTTTTCCATGAGTAGGATAATGGGGAGGAGAAGGAGAAGCGGAAGCCATATGGGTACAGTGAAAATGAACATTATCGATAGAAAGCTAGCTTTTTTCTTCTTCTATTACGTAATTACAATCACTGATCGAGATTGTCTCCTTTGATAATTTGTGGCCTTAATATATAGACACGTCAACACTGTTTGTTTTTGTTTTTATTTTTTTTTTTTGTCCCTATTCCTGACTTTCGTGTCTCAAAGCAATTGATCTCAAAAGATGTCAGCTGGGTCCGTCCGTTGACACAGGCATGTAAGAAACCCATGACATTCGACAACATGTATCTTAAATAATCACGTGCCGCTGAACCAATTATTTTATTACATAGATGATTTTTCAAATTTCAACTCCTGTAGAAAGGTATTTATTGGCTATATATATATATATATATATATATTTTTTTTTTTTAATATATATAATTATAATCTTTATAGTATATGCTGAAAAAATTAGCTCTCTCTTAGCACCAAAAGATATTTTCTTCTCCAGCATAGTTTCTCTCCAATGCTCAAATCTCCCCACCTAGAAAGTTTTTTCTTTCACTGTGGGGAGGGGAGTTGATGCTTCGGCTCCAACCACCTCCCCTCCTCGCTGGCCAAGGCCTTTATTTTCAGTTATCTGTGTTTTTTTCCTAACTTTTATAGTTCTATTCCTTTTGCACCGTTTAACTTTGCCGATCTACTACTTTCCGATGACCTAAGGCAGACACGCGCCCCTTATCAGCTTCTCCAGGTGCTGATCGTCAAGCTACCAAAGGAAATCTGCCAATTCAAGCGGCGCGTACGCCTCACGCGTGGCTTTTGCTATGCATGGTCTTCACGCATTGCCCGCTTTATAGAGCTTTTTGCTGCCACGCGAGGAAGTTTCAGGATCAGCGGCTTCAGATCTTCTAGATATGATTGTTCTCTTTTCTCCAGTTATGGTGCATGGCCTGCACGCGTTGTCACCACCAGTTCCGTCCCCTTGCTGGTGAATCGTCACAATTTTCGATTACTACGTTATATTTCCGCTTTCTCTAACTAAGGATCGAGTGAGAGTGGATGTGGCAGTTCCTTCTGGCCAGTCTAGACCAACATGTTGCAGCACAACCCTTAGTACTGCGACTTCTAGCTGTAGTTTTATAGTCTATTTATCAGACTATTTTAAAATTTTCACTAAGCGGTCTTCCCTTGTAGGAATTGGGTGTGAGCCAATATTTTGGCTCCGATCACCCCTTTGTTATTTCTTTTTTGTGTTGTAATGTGTGTTGACTTTGGGAAAATTATAGGGGACTCCCACCCCATCAAACTTCTCTCTTGTATATGTTAGTTAATCTATGAATATCTTATTTGCCGAGGGAAAAAAATAGTATTTGCTGAAAAATAATTAAAATATAGTTATTAGTTGTTGATATTCGAATGCCACACATACAATCTCTACAACTTCTGTAGAAAAAACGGTTAAAAAAAAAAAAGAAAAAAACTTCTGTAGAAAACATTTATTGGTTATTAATTATATTTACTATTTATTCATTGAAAAATAAAGAAAATACAAGTATTTGCTGTTAATTATTATTATTAGCTAGGATAATGGATGCATGACCTAGTCATGTAGAAAACAATTTTGGCAATGGTAGTACATTTCTTAGTAGGTTGCATAAATGAAAATAGTCATCTCTGACTAAAATATATATATTAAATTCGAGTAATGCTACTTATAATATTAGGGTGTGCAAGTCTCACACATTCTGTTTGGAAAAAAAGTGGGATCCTCTATTAAAAAATGATTTTTATGTGAGTCCCAAATTTATCAATTTTTTTTTTTAAAAAAAAGTTTACACGCCCTAAAATTATACGTAACTAGCATTGCTACCTAAAGGAAAAATCTATTTGTAAGTGATTTTACGCATCAATATGCGTATCCACCCAATGTGATTGGTCAAAAAGTCAGATTTTAATGAAAATTAATTAATTTAATTGAATATGAAGTCAGCAGTATTAACACGTAGATCGGTATGTAAATTCGCTTATACGTAGCATTATTTCAACGAATACTATTAATACTCTTCAGTCCACAAATTTCTTTACGACTGACAAGGTCTTGTCCAAACCTCCAGACTACCCGTCTGAGAGACAGATCTCCAGACTAACCGTCTGGGAGACTAAACTCTGTCTTAAACTAGACAGTCCACACAACTCTCCCTCCCAAGGAGTGGAGTATAAACTCTACGGACCCTCGGTCCTAGAGACTATGTTTCCTACTGCTAACTAAAATAAATTAAAAAACAAATACAACAAAAAGACCACTTAAAGAACATCTTGGGCCAATCCCAAACAAAACACAGCCCATCCCTACCAAAATGTTGGGTTTCAGCCCAACAAAAACAGCCCAGCCCGCGTACAAACCCATTTAGGATTTCATCTCTAACTTCTGCTGCTTCTCCCTCACCGTGCGGCGCCCCTCCCTCCAAACAGGTGCAGATCAACACCATGTGCAGGGAAAGCACACCTCTTATTCTAGAACACATTCATGTGATCTTCATCCGAAACTTCCAATTTCAAAGTACCCAAGCCAAGTCCTATATTGGGTTCTATTATTCTTAGATCGATATATATATATTTATTAATTTAATATGATCATGCATGACCATTCATTTCTCTGTAAAGTATATTTCTATAATTTCTTGAAAAATATATATCCATGTGGTCTTCCATATCATGGAACTCAAGAAAATATAAAATAAAAGTCTCATTCAAAAGTTTCATCCTAGACGTCGAAGTTGATCATCAGAGGGTCTTTAATTCTCAATGACCATATACATATATATATATATATATATATCTATATCGATCCTGACCTAACCATATTCTAGATTAATAGGCTATAAATGTAAATTAAACTACTCCAGGCCGCGTTTTAACTAGAAACCCCAGAATTAAGGACGTACGCGCGAGGCCTTCCTAGAGATAAAATAATATGCTGGGCAAAGGTGCAACATTCAAAGGTGTGGCCGCAGACAGGCGCAGTTTGGTAGTCAAATTCTCGACTAAAAGATGAATATTTCTGGCCTGGAACGTCGCAATAATCCCGGCCCGGCGACTTGCCGGGAGATTGTTGCATTATGAATGAAGATTACCACGTAACTGCGCGCACTCACGCAGCTGCTATGTATTCAATCCCTCTACGAATCACCGAAGCTAGCAGATTCAACCAGCTCCCATTTATATATGCTTGCTGACAAATGAATCCTGTTCTCCGTTTGTCACCAACCTGGGCTGCTTAATAATTAAGAAAAAAATATATGAGTGGAAATATTTAACGGGTATATTTGATAGTTATATTATCATTTTAGAAAAAGAAGAATGTGGAAACGGAGAGGGGGAGGGGCCATTTGAATTTGTACGGTCATATGTACTATGAGACCTGTTGGGAGATAGAGTAGTCTTACTCATCTGCTCAATTTTCATACACCACACATTTGGTGAAGTGATATTTTTTTTAAAATGCTAGTTTTAATACCAAATAGTACCCTTAAATCAGTCTAGTGAACAATTTTGAATTTTTTTTTTCGCTCCCCGCATGTTCACCCTTCCACCCGCGTTCAGCTCACATTTATCCAAGTTGCACTACCTCCCCACTTCCCGGGCCACCCGACGAGAACGAATGACCAACTGAACAAATACACACAGGTTTTCTCTCTCCATATTCAAGCTACTCGATCTATATTTTTACAGTTCTTCATTGTCTCCATTCTTATTGTCTTAGCTCCATAAAGCAGCTCCGATCTATATATATTACTTGATTTTGTTGGTGGGTGGGGACAGTGATGGAATTAGGAACTTTTACGAGAGGGGGCCAACTATTCTATTGTGTGACACATTTATATAAAATAAAAAGAAACTAAAACATTATAAAATTATAACTATATATCAAATTATGTCTCAATAATTTTGCTACATATGCATTGAAATAAAATTCTACAAAACACAACTTAATATATGTTTCAAATGAAATATTTAGAATTTATTTCCTTAATGAAAACTATTAAGTAATCTTTTAGAAGGTCATCTTTGAAACTTGATATTTTTGTATCCCATTAAGCATATAATGCTATAATTGAGACCTTAAATAATTTGTTTTACTCAATAAAGTTTAGAGGATTAAACCTATTAGCATAGATGATAGCACTAAGCATGTTCTAGAAGAACCGTAGAGAAACATTTCTGTTATTCTCTCCAATTCTTATAACTGTCTTTTATTCCTTTTTAATTCTATATTCTCTTGTAAGGGCTGTGTATATAAACACATGAAATGTAATAGAAAAGCACTGTGAAATTCAGCAAGTATGAAACTCTGATATGGTATCAAGAGCCTTTCGACCACTAGTCACTTTGTCCTCATGGCCCTTATTCCGATTCCCCCTCCCACCACTTCCCTTGCTTCGTCCTTTTCCAGTATTGTTTCCACAAAATTAACCACCGATAATTACCTTCCATGGAATGTACAAATCATTGCCTATTTGAGAGGTCAAGACCTCTACAAGTATGTCGATGGTTCTTTTCCTTGCCCACCTCAGTTCTTGTCCACCGAAACCACTGATCCAGCCCTGAATCCCAATTTCTCCTCCTGGAAAAGAACGGATCAGCTCGTTCTTAGCATTCTATTCTCTTCCCTTTCTGAATCTGTTGTAGGACATGTCCTCTCGGCTCTCACGGCTCGTGACCTATGGTCTTCTCTAGCCTCCATGTTTGCATCTCACTCCCGTGCAAAACAGTTTCAGGTGAAATTTCAGCTTGCCAATCTATCTCGTGGAGACAAAACGATTACCGAATACTTTGGCAAGGTTCGTGCTCTAGCTGACATTCTAGCAGCATCTGGTAATCCTTTACCTGATCAAGATTTTGTTACATATTTACTTACTGGCCTCGGCTCAGCTTATGAATCCTTTGTCACTTCTATTACGACACGGGTTGAGCCCATCTCTTCACATGACCTATATCAACTGCTGCTTGTACATGAAAATCGTATTGCTCATACTTCACGAAGTTTTTCTAATCATGTTGAGCCTTCCGTTCACTTCACTACCTCTGGAGGTCGTGATCAATGGGGCAGAAGCTTCACACGTGGAGGACGGCATGGCCGTAGTGGCAGAGGTCGCTCAACCCATTTTTCCCGTGGAGGTCGCAACACTCAGTTTCTATCACCACCTCAAACCCAGTCACCAAACTTGCCCTCCAGGCCTCACTGTCAAGTTTGCCAAAAATTTGGACATGTTGCTTTGCAATGTTATCACCGTTTTGACCACTCTTACCAGTATGAAGCCCCACCTTCCCTTTCTGCAAATCTCACAACCTCAAACCCATATACCGACGCCAACTGGTATCCAGATTCAGGGGCAACTCACCACATCACAAATGACCTGAACAATCTCAACCTTTCCTCAGAACCCTACCATGGCAGTGATCAAATCCGAGTGGGTGATAGTTCGGCTCTACCTATCCAGAACATTGGTGACTCTTCTCTTTCTTCCCCTTCTTCTTCTTCATTTTTTACTCTTCGTAATTTACTCCATGTACCTTCCATCACCAAGAATCTCATTTCTGTTTGTAAATTCTGCACTGACAATGGTTGCTATTTTGAATTTCATGCATCCTATTTTGTTGTGAAGGACACGCTGACGGGAATGGAACTTCTCAGAGGCCCTACCCGTAACGGTCTCTATCAGTTTCCATCCACGTCGGCATCACCTCCATCTCCTTCCACTCATGTAGGCGAACGTACCTCCATGGCTCAGTGGCACCATCGTTTGGGCCATCCTTCACTCACTGTAGTATCTCGTGTTCTGCACAACAATCGTCTGCCAGTTCTCCCCATCGACAATAAATTCCAGTGCACTGCCTGTCCCCTGGCCAAAAGTCATCAGCTGCCCTTTCATAATAATCGGGCCCAAGCTACTCAGCCCTTAGAGTTCCTTTGTGCGGATCTATGGGGCCCGGCTCCTTATGATTCTACTCATGGTTTTAAATACTATTTGTCCTTTGTTGATCAATTCACCAGATACACTTGGTTTTTCCCTCTCAAATTAAAATCCGATGTCTACAATATTTTTCTTAAATTTTTGCCTTATCTTGAGCGCTTATTCAATAAAAAAATTAATTGTCCTACAAACTGATGGTGGTGGTGAATTTAAACCACTCACCCCCTTTTGTCAAAAATTGGGTATCACTCATCGCTTCTCGTGTCCACATACCCATCAACAAAATGGGCTTGTTGAACGAAAGCATCGACATATCGTTGAGACTGGGCTTGCCCTTCTTGCCCATGCTTCACTCCCTTTTTCCTTTTGGCCTGAAGCATTTGAGACATCAGTTTATTTAATTAATCTTCTTCCATCTCCAACACTGAAAAATAAATCTCCTCACGAACTTGTCTTTCACAAACCTCCAGACTATCATTTTTTAAAAGTTTTTGGCTGTGAATGTTGGCCAAATTTACGCCCATACAACAACCATAAACTTCAATTTCGATCCACCTCTTGTCTTTTTCTCGGTTATAGCTCTTCTCATAAAGGTTACAAATGCTTAGATCTAACCACAAACAGACTTTATGTGTCTAGAGATGTGCTATTTCATGAACAATCTTTTCCTCTATCCAAATCGCAGCCCAAACCCATGCCCTCCTCACTTCCCATCCAACCCAACTCTGAGGTCCACTTACCCATCCTTCCTTCATCTGTTCTCGGCCCAGGCCCTGGCCCCCATTCACCTCCTTTCCCTTCTACACTCAACTCGTCTTCCTCCTCCCGGTCCCCTGTATCTTCTCCTTCTAATTCATTCTCTTCAAACACCTCCTCTTCTCCTCCTATTCTCGTTCCACCCAGATCTCCTATCATAACTAGAGCTCAAACCAACTCCTCCCGTCCCTTTGTTCGTACCGATGGCACGGTCCCCTACCCCACTCGGCAATGTCTCACAGTCACAACCACCATTCCCGAAACCCCTTCCAGCTTTACCGTTGCCTCCAAAATTCCCGAATGGCGTGCGGCCATGAATGAAGAGTACAAAGCTCTCATCCAAAACCATACATGGACTTTAGTTCCACCTGATGCTGCCTCTAACATTCTGGGTTGCAGGTGGATCTACCGAACCAAATTTCTTGCAAATGGTACCATTGACCGCCGGAAAGCACGACTGGTTGCTAAGGGCTACCATCAACAGGCTGGAATCGACTACAACGACACCTTCAGTCCAGTCGTAAAAGCCCCCACCATCCGGTTGATCATCTCCATCGCAGTGTCTCGTGGGTGGCCCTTGCGACAAATCGACATTCAAAATGCCTTCCTTCACGGCTCTCTCTCTGACACCGTGTTCATGCAGCAACCACAAGGCTTCATTGATCCGGTCCATCCCAACTATGTGTGCAAACTACAGAAAGCCATCTATGGGCTCAAACAGGCACCACGGGCGTGGTTTGCCCAGCTCAGCTCGTGGCTTCTTGGGTATGGTTTCGTAGCCTCCAAAGCTGATCCATCTCTATTTATTTTGTCCAATGGTGCTATACGAATCTATCTACTTGTTTACGTTGATGATATTGTCATAACATCCTCCCTTACCTCTGCCATTGACACACTCATCCGTGACTTGAGTAAAGCTTTTCCAGTCAAAGACTTAGGACCGTTGTCTTATTTTCTTGGATTGGAAATAGACTATACACGGGATGGCCTTCTGCTCTCACAAAGAAAATACATCAAAGACCTCCTCACTCGCAGCAACATGTTGCATGCGAAACCGATGCCATCGCCCATGGCAGCCTCCCTCAAACTCTCTAAGTTTGACTCACCTAATTTTGAGGATGTAACACTTTTCAGAAGCATTGTAGGTGCACTTCAGTACCTTTCTCTCACAAGGCCCGAGATATCATTCTCTGTAAACAAAGTGTGCCAATTCATGCACTCTCCCAAACTCCCACATTGGAGTGCTGTGAAAAGAATCTTACGATATCTTAAAGGCACAATCAACTATGGCCTTCACTTTTCATCTCAGTCTCCCTTTATTTTACAAGCATACTCTGATGTTGATTGGGCGGGATGCCCCGATGATCGCCGTTCAACTGGAGGTTTCTGCACTTTCCTTGGTACTCACTTGATTTCATGGAGCTCTAAGAAACAAAAAACAGTCGCCAGATCAAGCACAGAGGCAGAATACAAGTCGGTTGCCACCTCTGCAGCTGAACTTATTTGGCTCCAAAATGTGATCCGTGAGCTAGATCTTCCACTTTCTCAAGCTCCAATTCTATGGTGTGATAATATTGGCGCCACTTACTTGGCTGCCAATCCCATCTATCACTCCCGAACCAAACACTTGGATCTCGACATTCACTTTGTAAGAGATCGTGTTGCAGCCAAAACACTGGTTGTTTCCTTCATCAGCTCCAACGACCAGCTTGCAGATGCTCTTACAAAACCAATAGTTGCTGATAAATTTCTTCAATTTCGAACGAGTCTCAATGTCGTTGATACTCCCTTGGACTCAAGGGGGCGTATTAGCATAGATGATAGCACTAAGCATGTTCTAGAAGAACCGTAGAGAAACATTTCTGTTATTCTCTCCAATTCTTATAACTGTCTTTTATTCCTTTTTAATTCTATATTCTCTTGTAAGGGCTGTGTATATAAACACATGAAATGTAATAGAAAAGCACTGTGAAATTCAGCAAGTATGAAACTCTGATAAAACCTCTCAACTATTTTTCTTGTAAATCATCAACCATAAATGAATTTTCTTGTATTTTCACTTTGGATTCCATATTAAAAAGTCTAATATTGTATAACAAAAAACTTTGACATCCAAATTAATAGATTTATTATTTTTCCTAAACTTAGTTTTAATTTAATTTTGGTGAGGCCGCATCCTTGAAAAAATATAATATATAGAAATTATACAAAATTTTGGAACTATAGGAAAAAAATTGGAGAAAGATATTTCTAAATATATTGAAATTTTAGAAAATTTTAAAGAACATATAGGGATTGTAATTTTTTTTAGAGGGGCCATGCATTTGCTATATTTATAGAATTATAAATAAAATGTAAGGTATATTTTACATTTTTGAAAAATTTTGGAGG
This sequence comes from Carya illinoinensis, assembly GCF_018687715.1. Taxonomy (NCBI): domain Eukaryota; kingdom Viridiplantae; phylum Streptophyta; class Magnoliopsida; order Fagales; family Juglandaceae; genus Carya; species Carya illinoinensis. The sequence goes on from NC_056757.1 coordinate 22,492,488, forward strand.
GGTCATTGACTCAGTTTCGAATGTGCTTCCAAGTGTAGAAGTATCAAGTTGTATCAAGGATAAGTCCAGGATCGTGTTCCACAGGGACAAAGGGTTATCAAAGCGTATATGAGATTTTTGAGTAACGAATGTGTCGACTATGAGAGATGAAAATAAAATTAAAATGCAATGCAAAAAAAATAATCGAAGTTGAAATTAGAGTTTCTAATCAAAAAGGCAAATTAACAAACACTTGGGTTGAGTTTGAGACTCTCTTTATTTTGGATTCTTGATAATTTTCTCGATTAACAACCCAATCAAGGCATTGATAATCGGAAGATAAAAAGTTAAGCTCAAGTTTTGCAATATTTTCCTAAGGGATTCTCTATTTTACTAGTCAAACACACATTAACAAACAACCGAGAGAGGCCTTGATAGTTTTCAAGCTTTTGTTGTGCCTTACGTCAACAACAAAACAAGAGCAAGAGCCGCAATCTATTTTCAATTTAAATCTGACTAGTAACATAGTGAAATCAACAATTATCAACAAAATATTGCATCGATCTAGAATCCAAAACAAATCAAGCTTCATTTCACAACCCAAGCTTCAAAAATTAGCTACACATGATAATTCTAACAACAAAGATTAATCTAAGTAAAGCCATAACAAAAGCTGAGAGAGACAGAAACCCGAAATGGAAATAAACACCAAGTTGAAACTGAACAAGAAACTGCCTCTCGTTCCACAACAATCCAGAAGAAAAAAAAAAGAAATTACTAAGAACTAAGAAATAAAACTGGGAACAGAACAAGAAAAGGCTAATAACGTAAAGTACAAAAAAAAAAAAAAAAGACCAGCTAAAAGCAAAAAAAATAAAACTAAGAACTGACTACTGAGAACAAAAACGGAAGTGGAAATTAATGAAAGAAGCCGTCCAGGTCTAAACGAAATGAAAGCTACTCCTTCAAGAAATAAAAACTCTGCTTATGTGTCCGTCTAACACGAAAAGGAAAAGAAATAATATTCAAACCAGCTGCTGCGCCTACCTCCTAAACGAAAGTAAGCAAATGAGTAAAAAAAAAAAAAACTCCCACCTCCAGCTACAAGAAAAAGAAAGAAATGAAAATCTACTCTCTTGCCTCCAGCTACACGAAAAAGAAAAGAGAGAAATAAAATTCTCAAACTGCTTAGTGTCTAAACGAAAAAGTAAAAGCCAAAGCTCCAACTAAGCTACTGCCGAACAGAAACGAGGTGAAGTAAACAACAACAGCTGCTTCCGTTTACACGAAAAAGAAAGAAAAATAACACTCAGGACTACTCTGCTGCGCTACTGCACCGAACGAAAATGAAAAGAAGAAGAAAAACTGATGTGTGTAAAACAAAACCAGCCGTCTACCATCTGCACTAAGAATGTAAAACAACAGAAACAAATATGAAAATGGGAGCTTCCGCCCCTGTTCTCTGTCTAAACGAAAGAAAGAAAAAAAATAGAAACTAAAACTCCACTCTGCTGTTTCCCAGCTTAACCACTCTGCTGTCGCCGAATGAAAAATAAAAGAAGCAGAGAAATGATAAATAAAGACTTCCGCCCAGCGTCTTTCACGATCCAGCGCATATCCATATGCTGTTGTAGAACCAACAAAAGGAATAAAACCTGCTGTCTTCAACGTGCTTCCATCTCTCAGCTTCACATGCCAAAAGCTGCTTTCCAACAAAATGATGCATGAGCTGCATTGCTCCTGCTTTCCGAGTGTGTGCTGTCCGTCCGTGTGAGTTTCCTTGCTGCAGGTTTATTGCATGTGTGAGCTGCTGTGGTCCCAAGTTTTCTGCATGTGTGAGTTTCCTTGCTGCAGGTTTATTGCATGTGTGAGCTGCTGTGGTCCCAAGTTTTCTGCATGTGTGAGTTGGTCCCACGTTTTCTGCATGTGTGAGTGGCTGGCTATGAGTTGCTGTTTTGATGCATGTGTGAGCTTCAGTTCTCGCTCTTTGGGCTTTTCTCGATTCTTCCATTTCTCTTCCAAACCTTTCCTGTTATAAGAGGAATAAAATTGAAATATTTATTTTCATGTGAAATAATTGCATTATAAATCTTCAAAAGCACTAAGAATATCAGAATTATCAATTGACTCAAGTATTGTGATCTATTGCATAATTAAGTACTTAAATCATTTTTTTATTAAATAATTTATTTACTTAAGTACTTAATCATGGAGTTTTAGCGCTTCATCACACCCCCCAACTAGCTTTTTGCTAGACTCTAACAAATAAAGTGAATGAATTCATGCGAAGGTGAGATTTCCAACTACAATTCAAAAGAAGTTCGAGAATCACATGCCATGAAATAGACTTGTTGAGTTTAAGAACACTGGAGATAGATTAATCTGAATTTTGTATCAACTTAGAGATTTATACACAATTTAGTTAATCAACCAAGGGAATTACATGTAACAAAGCTTGCTTTCTTTCAAGTGCATGGAAATGGAGTTAGAATTTCAAGCTCGACTACCAAGAGACATTAACAGTTTCAATCACAATAACCAATCTGAGAAAACCATATGGTTTTACTCTAATTCAAAACCATTGTAGTGGCGGCTTTCATGCTATTACACTTTGAAAGGCGCCTACTTCTTTTTTTTTTTTTGTAAGGACCCCAGTAATAGGCAGCCTTTTCCACTACACAAATGTAATTTTTATGTTTCCTAGTGGGGGAATCAGACCTATGAATGTGCGTCTACCCACACTTTCACAAGTCAGCCCTTACCACTAGTCTACCTAAAGGATTCTTCTTCTTCTTTTTTATTTTTTTTAATTTTTGATCCCTGGCTTGTTCATTTTCTCATTTAATTCATTTCAAATTTCTTCCTAAGCCATTAGAATATGGTTCATTAGAGTCTCAAATAATTGAAGTGTAAATCAACCAACAATGACTTAATGTAGTCTTTCTAGGCCTTCAGGGTATGTGTTGTGTGTGTTTTAGCAAAACTTTTAACATCTTCCCTTGGTTTAACAACTAAATAAAATGGATAAGTTCCTCTTTTGACATATATTCATATTTGCACTACATTCCACATATTCCATGACCTCAACAAATCTTTTTTTTTTTTTTTTAAACTTTCCAGCATGTAAAATTCAAGAATGGGGAATTTAATCTTCTTTCAACTCATTACTAGCACTCCCCAAGGTAGACCAAAATATGGCTAAGGCATGCAAACAGAGAAATAAATTCTCTTCCACCCCCAACTAGATTGTAGCATTGTCCTCAATGATGAAAGAGAAACGACAAAGAGAGCAGTTAAGGGGCAAAACAACTAAAAGAAGAACTGAAAATTCAAAGACAAACTGAAGGAAAGAGGAAAAGGAAGTACCTGGATAGCTTTGAAAAGAATGCAGCCAAAATAAAAGATAAAAACTGAAGAACAAAAGAAGACAATGAAAAGAAATGGATAGATCAAGAACCGTCAATTAGGATCAAGCAAATGTAGAGTAGATTCCTCAGGTACAAAGTTAGAACTAAAAGGCTTGAGCCTTTGACCATTAACCTTAAAAATGTTACCATTGAGAGGATTCATTATCTGTATAGCACCATGAGGAAAAACAGTTTGTACCACATAAGGCCCACTCCATCGAGACCTTAACTTACCAGGGAACAAGTGTAACCGAGAGTTGTACAATAACACTTTTTGATTAGACTCAAAAGTCTTACATTGGATGTGTCTGTCATGGAAGTTCTTCATTCTTTCTTTGGACAACTTAGAGTTGTTGTAGGCATCCATCCTCAACTCATTCAACTCAGACAACTGCAATTTTCTCACACAACCAGCTTTATCAATGTTAAAATTGCATTGATTAATGACCCAATATGCTCTATGTTCCAACTCTATAGGCAAATGACAAGCCTTACCATACACTAGTCTATATGGAGACATGCCTAAAATGGTTTTAAAAGCTGTTCTATAAGCCCACAAGGTATCAGACAATCTCAAAGACCAATCCTTCCTGTTTAGGCTAACTGTTTTTTCAAGAATGTTTTTAATCTCCCTATTTGCTAGTTCAGCTTGTCCATTGGTTTGAGGATGATAGGGAGTAGAGATTTTGTGATGGATATCATACTTCTTCATTAAGGCCGAGAAATGCTTGTTACAAAAATGGGTGCCATTATCACTGATTATGGCTTTAGGCATGCCAAACCTTGCAAAAATGTTTTCTTTCAAAAATTTTAAAACAACTTGATGATCATTAGATTTGCAAGGGACTGCCTCAATCCACTTAGAAACATAGTCAACAACAAGCAAAATGTATAAATAGCCATAAGAAGAAGGAAATGGTCCCATAAAATCTATCCCACAACAATAAAAAATTTCAGTCACTAGTATGGGTTGCATAGGCATCATATTTCTCCTAGTGATTCCTCCTAATTTCTGACAAGGTTCACAAGTTTTATAAAAACCAAAGACATCCTTGAATATGGTTGGCCAATAAAATCCGCTTTGAAGAATTTTGGCCACTGTTTTGTGGGCTGAAAAATGCCCACCACAAGCTTCCGTATGGCAAAAATTTAAGACACTAGAAATTTCATCATTGGGTACACACTTCCTAATGATTTGATCTGAACAATACTTGAAAAGGTAAGGATCATCATAAAAGAACGATCTCACCTCATGCATGAATTTTCGTATATCTTGAGCGCTCCAATGAGTTGGTGTTTGTCCTGTCACCAAGAAATTTACTATATCAGCAAACCAAGGCAAATTTTCAACTAACATAAGATGTTCATCAGGAAAAGAATCAAGAACAGGTGTCGGTTGTTCAGTTTCAGCAACTGTGAGCCTAGACAAATGGTCGGCTACCACATTCTCTACTCCTTTCTTGTCCTTGATGATAATATTGAACTCCTGGAGTAAAAGTATCCATCTAATCAACCTTGGTTTTGCATCTTTCTTTGTCAATAAATACTTGAGAGCTGCATGGTCAGTAAAGATGACTATAGGAGAACCAAGAATATATGCACGAAACTTCTCTAAAGCAAATACCACAGCAAGTAATTATTTTTCAGTAGTAGAATAATTTTTTTGAGCAAAATTCAAAGTTTTACTTGCATAGTAAATGACATAAGGAAGTTTGCTCCTACGCTGTCCAAGAACAGCTCTTATAGCAAAATCACTTGCATCACACATGATTTCAAAAGAAAGTGACCAATCAGGAGGTTGAAGAATAGGAGCAGTGGTTAGCAAAGTTTTAAGCCGACAAAAAGCTTCTTGACACTCGGGTGTCCAATCAAATTTTACATCATTCATCAATAGCTTACATAGAGGCTTAGAAGTAGAGCTAAAGTCTTTGATAAATCTCCTATAAAAACCTGCATGCCCAAGAAAAGATCTAATGTCTTTTATTGACTTAGGTGTAGGAAGTTTAGAAATCAACTCAATTTTTGCTCTATCTACTTCAAGTCCTCTAGATGAAACAATATGTCCCAGAACAATGCCCTGTTGTACCATGAAATGACACTTCTCCCAATTAAGTAGCAATTGCTTCTCTTCACACCTGGCCAAAACAACTTGTAAATTGGTTAAACAACTCTCAAATGAATCACCAAATACAGAAAAATCATCCATAAACACTTCTAGGATGTTCTCAATCATGTCACTAAAAATGCTAAGCATGCATCTTTGAAAAGTTGCTGGTGCATTGCATAAACCAAAAGGCATTCTTCTAAAAGCAAAAGTACTAAAAGGACAAGTAAAGGTGGTCTTTTCTTAATCCTCTGGTGCTATTTCTAATTGATAGTAATCAGAGAATCCATCTAAGAAACAATAAAAGGCATGTCCAGTAACTTTTTCTAACACTTGATCAAGAAAAGGCAAAGGAAAATGATCTTTCCTAGTGGCGGCATTCAACTTCCTATAATCTATACACATGCGCCAACCAGTAAGAATCCTAGTAGGAATCGATTCATTTTGTTCATTTTTAACAATGGTAAGCCCATATTTTTTTGGAACTACATGAATGGGACTTACCCACTTGCTATCCGAGATGGGGTAAATGATACCCACATCAATCAATTTCAACACCTCATCTTTAACCATTTCCTTCATTGTGGGATTCAACCTTCTTTGCATTTCCCTAGAAGGCTTTGCATCATCTTCTAAATAAATCCTATGAGTACACTCCAAGGGACTTATACCTTTTATATCAGCCATTGTCCAACCAATAGATTTTTTATGCTTCTTAAGCACATCTAGCAATTTATCTTCTTGTTCACTAGTTAAGTGAGAAGAAATTACCACAGGGAAGGTGCTTTATGGTCCTAAGAAAGCATACTTCAACTCCAATAGAAGAGGTTTGAAGTCCAAAGTTAGGGATTGCTTCTCCGAAGACTTGAGGGTTGATGTCAATGGTGGAAGTTGCTCAAATTTTGGCCTCCATGGTGGTGTAACTTGCTGACCTATTGAGGAAACAAAAGATGAGTCATTAACATTATCAAATATTTTCAAATCTTTTTCGAATTCTTCTAAAGAATCAATAAGTTGAAAGTAATGTGCAGAATTTTCATCAATGAAATTTTCCAGCAAATTCACTTCATGAACTTCCTCAACTTCTTGCGGTTGCCTGCAAAGATTGAAAATATTTAGCTCCAAAGTCATATTTCCAAAACTCAACTTTAAAACTCCACTTCTACAATTTATGAGTGCATTAGAAGTAGCCAAGAAGGGTCTTCCTAAGATAACAGGTGCTTGGAAAGTAGAATGATTAGTCAATTGCATGTCGAGTACGACAAAGTCTACTGGATAGTAGAATTTGTCTACTTGAACCAAAACATCTTTCACAACACCTCTAGGAATCTTTATAGACCTATCAGCCAATTGTAATGTGATAGAAGTAGATTTCAACTTACCCAATCCAAGCTGAACATAAACATTATAAGGCAATAAGTTCACACTTGAACCTAAGTCTAATAATGCTTGGCCTATTTTTAAGCTCCCTATCATGCAAGCTATGGTAGGGGATCCTGGGTCCTTGTATTTGGGACGAGTGTTGGTTTGGATAATAGTACTAACCTGCTCAGTAAGAAAAGCTTTCTTTTGCACATTCAATTTTCTTTTTACGGTGCATAAATCTTTTAAAAATTTAGCATAGGTAGGAATCTGTTGAATAGCATCTAACAATGGTATATTAATCCTAACTTGCTTAAAAATTTCAAGAATTTCAGCGTGATGCTTATCTTTGTGCAAAGGGGCTAACCTTTGAGGAAAATGTGCAAGTGTAGTGCTTGGGACACTTTCAGATTCCAAAGGATCATGTGCCTTATTTTCAGAAGGAGGTTTAGAAGTGTTACCATTCTTTATAACCTCTTGAGCTGGAATGCCAATCACCTTACCACTTCTCAAGGTTGTAATAGCTTTGACTTGCTTGACATTTGAATCTCCTACCACACTTTGAAATTGGTGGTTTTGGCCTTGGAGATTAGGCTGAGATTGTGCAGGGAACTTCCCTTTCTCTTGAGCACTCATGGTTGTAGTCAATCTTGTGACTGACCCTCAAATCTCAGCAATGGCTTGTGAATTTTGACTGTTGATAGCAGCTTGGCTTTACATGAATTGCTGAAAATTGGTGGACAGCTGCTGGAAGTTGGTGGAGAATTGCTGGAAATTGTCTTCAAGGTTCTTTTTCTGAGCTGGGACCATGTGGTTGGCATATTGAGATGGTCCTGGACCTCCTGGAGTAGTGTAGGGTACAATTTGTGAAGGACCAGCTATGTTGGGTGCAGGTAAAGCAGTTTGATCACCTCTCCAACTGAAATTAGGGTGATTTCTCTATCCCGAATTGTAGGTATTGGAATAAGGACCTGAAAAAGATTTAGCAACCATATTAATAGCATTAGATTGATCTAAAAGAACTTCTTTAAAAGCTGGAATGGTTGGGTAATCATTAGTTGAATGCCCTTGGCCTCACAAATATTACAGCTCAAGGTAATCTGAGGTACAACTTGTACTTCATTCACTTTCTTCAGTTCTATGGTTTCTAATTTCTTAGAAATCATAGCCAACCTAGCATTCAAATCATCTACTTCTCTCAGATTATATTTTCTACCCCCTGAAATTGTCCTTGAACTTTCCGACCTATCATAAACATCATATGTATCCCATAATTGTGCATTTTCAGCTAGATAATCAAAATATTCAAAAGCTTCCTCAAGTTCTTTGTTAAAAAATGCTCCATTACACATGGTTTCTACAAATTGTCTCATTTTGGTTGCAACCTCTCATAAAAAAAAATTAATGACCCTCCAATTCTCATATCCATGATGAGGACATGCATTTAAAAGGTCTTTGAATCGTTCCTAACAATGATAAAATGTTTCCGCATTTTTTTGGCAAAAATTCATGATTTGTCTTTTCAAAGCATTGGTTCTATGCATGGGAAAAAATTTCTTTAAAAATTCAGTTTGCATTTCTTGCCAAGTCCCAATAGATCTTGGGATCTCATCAGTGCATGTTCTATCCATGAATGTGGAACACACTTCTTCAAACTCTTTGATATGCAAATAGGGGTTTTCAGATTCCATACCATGAAAGTGTGGTAATAATGGAATCATCCCGGGTTTGAAATTAAAAGCATTTGCATTAATAGGTAAAATGATGCAAGAAGGTGTGCTAGTCCTAACAGGTTGAAGATATTCTCTAAGTGTCCTATTTGGATTCTCCACTTCCTTATCATGATGCTCATTTTTAGCCATGATGCTATCAGTGTCTGGTGATGATTCAACAGAAGATGATGCAAAGCTAAAAGATGTCAATGATTCTATCCTAAACAGTCGAGATGTATGGTCTCTAGTCCAACCAGTCATATAAACAAGAGCAGATAATCAAAGACTATGAAAAATAAACAGAGAGAAGGGAAAAAGATTAGATGTCACCCAGGCTGTGAAAAGGTTCACAGCTCCACAAATGTCCTCTCAGCAGTAGAGGAATGCTCTAATAAGCACCAGTTGTTCCCGGCAACGGTGCCAAAAACTTGACTCAGTTTCGAATGTGCTTCCAAGTGTAGAAGTATCAAGTTGTATCAAGGATAAGTCCAGGATCGTATTCCACAGGGACAAAGGGTTATCAAAGCGTATATGAGATTTTTGAGCAACGAATGTGTCGACTATGAGAGATGAAAATAAAATTAAAATGCAATGCAAAAAAAATAATCGAAGTTGAAATTAGAGTTTCTAATCAAAAAGGCAAATTAACAAATACTTGGGTTGTGTTTGAGACTCTCTTTATTTTGGATTCTTGATAATTTTCTCGATTAACAACCCAATCAAGGCATTGATAATCGGAAGATAAAAAGTTAAGCTCAAGTTTTGCAATATTTTCTTAAGGGATTCTCTACTTTACTAGTTAAACATATATTAACAAACAACTGAGAGAGGCCTTGATAGTTTTCAAGCTTTTGTTGTGCCTTACGTCAACAACAAAACAAGAGCAAGAGCCGCAATCTATTTTCAATTTAAATCCAACTAGTAACATAGTGAAATCAACAATTATCAACAAAATATTGCATCGATATAGAATCCAAAACAAATCAAGCTTCATTCCACAATCCAAGCTTCAAAAATTAGCTACACATGATAATTCTAACAACAAAGATTAATCTAAGTAAAGCCATAACAAAAGCTGAGAGAGACAGAAACCCAAAATGGAAATAAACACCAAGCTGAAACTGAACAAGAAACTGCCTCTCGTTTCGCAACAATCCAGAAGAAAAAAGAGAAATTACTAAGAACTAAGAAATAAAACTGGGAACAGAACAAGAAAAGGCTAATAACGTAAAGTAAAAAAAAAAAAAAAAAAAAGACCAGCTAAAAGCAAAAAAAATAAAACTAAGAACTAACTACTAAGAACAAAAACGGAAGTGGAAATTAATGAAAGAAGCCGTCCAGGTCTAAACGAAATGAAAGCTACTCCTTCAAGAAATAAAAACTCTGCTCATGTGTCCGTTTAACACGAAAAGGAAAAGAAATAATATTCAAACCAGCTACTGCACCTACCTCCTAAACGAAAGTAAGAAAATGAGTAAAAACAAAAACTGCCGCCTCCAGCTACAAGAAAAAGAAAGAAATGAAAATCTACTCTCCTGCCTCCAGCTACATGAAAAAGAAAAGAGAGAAATAAAATTCTCAAACTGCCTAGTGTCTAAACGAAAAAGTAAAAGCCAAAGCTCCAACTAAGCTACTGCCGAACAAAAACGAGGTGAAGTAAACAACAATAGCTACCTCCGTTTACACGAAAAAGAAAGAAAAATAACACTCAGGACTACTTTACTGCGCTGCTGCATCGAACGAAAATGAAAAGAAGAAGAAAACTGATGTGTGTAAAACAAAACCAGTCGTCTACCATCTGCACTAAGAATGTAAAACAACAAAAACAAATATGAAAATGGGAGCTTCTGCCGCTGTTCTTTGTCTGAACGAAAGAAAGAAAAAAAAATAGAAACTAAAACTCCACTCTGCTATTTCCCAGCTTAACCACTCTGCTGTCGCTGAATGAAAAACAAAAGAAGCAGAGAAATGATAAATAAAGACTTCCGCCCAGCGTCTTTCACGATCCAGCGCATATCCATGTGCTGTTGTAGAACCAACAAAAGGAATAAAACTTGCTGTCTTCAACGTGCTTCCATCTCTCAGCTTCACATGCCAAAAGTTGCTTTCCAACGAAATGATGCATGAGCTGCATTGCTCCTGCTTTCTGAGTGTGTGCTGTCCGTCCGTGTGAGTTTCCTTGCTGCAGGTTTATTGCATGTGTGAGCTGCTGTGGTCCCAAGTTTTCTGCATGTGTGAGTTTCCTTGCTGCAGGTTTATTGCATGTGTGAGTTACTGTTTTGATGCATGTGTGAGCTTCAGTTCTCGCTCTTTGGGATTTTCTCGAATCTTCCATTTCTCTTCCAAACCTTTCCTATTATAAGAGGAATAAAATTGAAATATCTATCTTCATGTGAAATAATTGCATTATAAACCTTCAAAAGCACTAAGAATATCAGAATTATCAATTGACTCAAGTATTGTGATCTATTGCATAATTAAGTAATTAAATTATTTTTTTATTAAACAATTTATTCACTTAAGTAACTTAATCATGCAGTTTTAGCGCTTCATCAGTCATGGCTGTCCTTAGTCAAAATGTAGGTCTGCCATTGGGTGGGGTTAATTTTCCTTGCTTTCAATGAAGCCATCAGAGACTTATTGGTGGGTGGGGGTTGTTTTCCTTACTAGTGATGAATTAATGGGGGGGGGGGGGGGGGGGGGGGGGTTATGGTGGTATTTATGATGGCGGAGAGAGAGAGAGAGAGAGAGAGAGAGAGAGAGAGAGAGAGAGAGAGAGAGAGAGAGAGAGTCTCATGTGGTGTGTGGGAGCAAAGGATAGCTGTGATGCCCCTAGGCCCCGTTTGGGATTGGATGGTGACTGAAGCATCAGTATATATAACTCAAGACTACATATCCCTCATACATATAGATAAGATGTAATGCACCTATTGTTCTACCAGTATGCAACAATTTTCAGTGAAAAATTCTTTTACTACATAGGTCAGGTGGTAAAGTAAATACCATGGTACCAAAGTGCAACCATCCCAAAAGATTTAATTTCCTAAAAATCTTTTGAAAACATAATTGTTTTTCAAAAGCTCCCAAAACACAGGACCATTACTAAAAGTCGTCAAAATACATTCTTTCTTCTGTTGTCTTCATGATCCCTTGTCAAAAGACTAACTAGCTAGGCCATTCCTAATTGGCCTTATCTCTGTTCCAAATTTCTGCTTAGCTCATCGAAGAGCTACAACACTTCAATGATAAACTGGTCAACGACTTCCAACCTATCCAATATGGATGGCTCCGATGAGCTCTCACGGTTCTTTGGGGTCTCCCTAGGTATTTGGGGTGCTTGCCTCTTGTGCTTCCTCATGGTCACATTCTTGCGTTCTTGTCACAACTTCTATCATTCTAGATGGAAAATAGTAGTGGAAACTACCACAGTGATATTTTGAGAAATCTCAGTAAGTAAATAAGTAACATACAATAGATATCATAAGCATACGATAACAAATCATAGTGAATGCATGTACATGAACTTGACTTATGCAGCTTAGAATTTTTCAAAAGATAACGTGTAATAGAGACCTTTTGACATTTTTCAGAAAATGTCTTTTCATTCTTGGTTCTTAAACATGTGACATATGAGCTTGAGTTATTGATTATTCACATAACCTAGCATATCTTGGAGCTTAAGGCCTTATTCTTTACTTAATCATGTGATTGGATACCTTATGGCTCCCCTACGTACTATGTGTTCCCTGCTAGTTACCGCATCAACCAACAACCTATTTTGATTGAGGTAACTACATCGTATTCTTAAATATACTTAGTATGGCAGTTTTCATTTTTGCTTTCACCGCATGACACCCATTAGCTTTAGGTGCAACCTTACTCCGGTATCTTTTCCCTTTTAAAAGCCATTTGCAGTCCATCGACTGTACTGCGTTGACCCAGGGGCTACTACTTTATTTTAATCACTCTTGAGTGGACAGAGGGGTTCCACTAGGGCATTCCCCTGTCCTAACAATCGGGGTCATGAAAAAATTTTCAATGACTCTTTTCTTTTAAAAACAATTTCATAGACCCAATTCATGTGACATGAACTATGATACCTAGCTCTTTTCATGAAACATGTACCCATGAATACAAAGACTTTATGCAAGCCATAAATCACGTAATTATGTGCAACCATATAAATTCCGCTTTACGGCTTGAAAATATTAGAATACGTGACTAGGTTCTCGTTCAATTAAACCATGAGATTTAACCAACAAACAAGGAACAAAGCAAATACACTACATCATATACTATGCATGGCCGAAACATGCTAACCTTATTATGCATGGATGTTCATTTATTTTATAAACTTTGAACTTCTAACATACTGCATCAAATATAGGCATGGTCAAAACATATAAGTAATTGTATATACAAATATTCAATCTTTACATGAACTTGGAATCTTTTAATACACTCAGTTAAGCATCACTAATAAACATACACATGGCTGAATCATGCATGTGAATATACATATTATCATTCAATCATTTCATGACTTAAACTACTAACAATTTCGGTTAGGCATCAAATACCAACATGTGCATCAAAACATGTGAATCTGAGTACTAGGTGTAGCATCACAACTCATTGCATGATGTAAATCAAATAACATGGTAACAAATACTCAAAAAACCAAATATTTGACATGATAAACTATTATCAAATCAAATACAACCAAGCAAGTTTACATAACATATACTTGTAATACCTGAGAGTAAGTTCAAGATCTACTCACAAAATGTCCAATATCCAACAATAAGCAAGCTGAAAATATAGTTTAAGATTCATGAGAATCGATCATTTAAAAACCCTAATCCATGTGTGTGAGTGAGTGTTGTGTTCTTGGCTTTTCTTCAAGACAAGAAATAGTCTCCAGAGATTCAAACTTCCTTCCACAAGTCTGAAACTTCTATGAATAAAACCCTAGCTTCAAACAAGTGCTTAGGCCGTGGTTGTTCTCCCTCTCAAAGATATCATGCTCATAAGCTTTAAGCAAATGAGGTTTGGATTTTCATTCCTTAGAAAAGAAAACCCTAACTACCTGAGGGTGTGTGTGTGCATGTGCTCATGTGGGAAACCTCATCAAATCCGAAAGTGCCTTTCTTTTCTTGGTTGTGTGTGTGTGTTTGAGCATATTCTCATGAAAACCTCATGGAATCAAAAAATTTCTCCTTTGGCCATGTGTGAGGTGTAAGAAAAGAGAGTGTTTGGTTCCCACCTTGCGTTGCTTTCCTTGTAGATGGTGTTTCTAGCTTGGCATGCACTTGGAATGATGTTTGAATGGAGTGATAGTGACGTCGGTGGTGTTTGGATGGAGAGAAAGTAATAGAAAGTAGAGAGAAAGCAAGAAGGCCAAATGTTTCAAGAAAATTTCTCCAAGTGACCAAAAGACCTCAAGCTTTTCGACTCCTCCCCTTATATAGACATGCGAATCCTTCTTAAAAAGCTAGAGCCCTTTTGCATGGATGCCATTTAGCACCAAAACCGTGTGCTTCTACCCCTTCTCCATCATTGGATTACGTTGGGAACCAAAAGCAACCATTTGAACAAGTGGCGTGGGTCCTCAAAAACTAAAACCCTACCTACCTCTTTTACGCATCATCTTGTGTCTTAATTCAATGTACCTAGTGGCAAAAGAGTAATTTCTTCCAACCAAGATCCTCTTCAATCTTCTACAAGTGTGCATGTGTGCATGTGTTGGTGGCCGAAAAGTCCTTCTCTTTCCCAAGAAAATCCTTCATCTTCCAATGTCTTGGACATAGTATGATTGGCCGTGGTGGGTGGCAATGCACAAATCTCCATTGTCGTCCACCTCAAGTGTGCATCTTACAAGCTTATTCTAGAAACTCTTAGGCATGTAGGTCATCTATTTTCATGCAAGATTTCACCATTTCCCAAAGCCACCTTCTTCCCTTTTCATCATTTTACTTCGTATGCATGACACTTGGCCAAACTTTCTAGAAACTGAATCCCCTCTAGGTTTCTGTTGGGCCCTTCTTGTGTCTTGGCTTGGCCTAAGCACCACGTCCCTAGGTGTCCATCATTTCTATTTTACTAGAAACTCTATCTACTAGTGACAAGTGTAAAAAGTCCCTTCTTACAAGCAAAACCCTTTGTAGCATGAAAAATGGTAAAACTTAGGTAAGACTCTAGAGTAGGCGTGTGGGGCTCCAAACCCTAATTTCTCTAACCTCCCTTCCCTCACTTCATGTCTAGATTCATTTGCTCCTAGTGTGAGTCTCAATGGATGACATTTGGCTCCAAGGAAATGGGTTGATACGCCCTAATTCTCTAGGGTTTCAAAACCCTAATTTTACTATAGAGGTCGAAATAGAATGGCCCTTGTGGGCTTAGATGCCCAGTGCATCAACTCATGCTTCTAAATGGGTTTCACCACCTTGCATGTCCCAACTACCATGCACCATCCTACAATGAAATATGCTCAAAGACTTAGCTAGGTCTAGGTCATCACAACAGACCTTGGTGTTTTGTGGGTATGTGTATATTTTGCAAGGACATGGTGGGAGCCAAGCCTATTGGGGTTACTCTTTTCTGTTGGCCCTCCTATTGATCACACCATGGACCTTCTCTCTCTCTCTCTCCCTCTCTCTCTCTCAACCACACAAAAGTAGTTATATGTTTTCAAGGTTCTTCATCATGTTTGTTGTCCTTTGATATAGTTTTGTTTGGGTCATTTTGGTCACACTTGATTTCAAGTTGAGGTGTTATTGGTAGTTGCTTGAATTTTTAGTATTCTTTTGCTATTTGAAGCACTTGTTGTTTGCACGTAAAAAAAATTTCCGGTCTACACATTTGCCTTGGCTTTCTACATTGATATGGATTACATGGGACTTTTCCCGAGTGAATTTTCAATTTCAAAACTCTCTCTCTCTCTCTCTCTCTCTCTCTCTCTCTCTCTCTCTCTCTCTCTAATATCTTATCACTTTTTTCAATGAATCATCTTTTTCTCAACCCATTTGTCTTCATAAAAAGCCAATAACCCCAGTTTTAAGAGATTTGTTCACAGAATACTACTGAATTTGGTTAAATATATATTTATATATATGTGGGCATATACTTGCACTATTGAATGGTCGATAGTCCAACAAGCTTGTTGTTTATTTTCTTTTTAATTTCTTATCTCAACATTAGTGAATCATTTTTGTCTGTGTAGTTACACGTGTTCAAGGATCTTTTATGACATTATCAAGGTGTCATTCAAGAGAGCATGCACTAATCAAGCATGCTGAAAGATCAATTTGTAGTTTACAATGAACACTTTGTATAGTAGGAGATAAGAAATCTGAATTATGTTTAAGATTTTGCATGTAGTATTTTCATTTTTTTAATCTATACATTCTGCAACTTTGTAACTTTGAGGGAAATATTGGACATGAAAACTGAATTTATAATGTGTTAGAAAACTATTATATGAGTTTCTAAGAAACTTGCTTTGAAGATTCGATTAAAATAGGTATAATAATCCCAAAAAACCTCCATTTGCGATGGAGCCTATCTGTTTCATTTTTTAAGATTTATGCCTTTTTGTTTAGTAACTTTGTCCTCAAAACTCAATTGAAATAACATGATGGACAAAGATGAAAATGAAAGGCCACTCAGGCCTTGTACATCAATTTCACCGACCCAGGTATTATACACATGGTCATTTGAAAATGTTATTGTGTCTGATATTTCCATTTAGTTAATGTGTTCTTATTTGTGTATTATAGGGATATTATGGTCTAGGAAACCAGTAATACCCGCCATTTATGATGTGTGAAAATGCATATACAAATCTATATACATATATTGGGGTAGCCAAGTATAGTACTTTTAAGCTTTCTAATGATGTTTTTGGACGTGCATTTGAGTCGTTTTAACATGGTGCGTAATTACAACTTCCGTTGATGCCACATTTTGGACCAACGATGCCCTACCCTTTATCAAGTAATGTAGAAGATTCGACACGAGTTCAAGATAAGATCTAGGTAGATTCCTTTTTAATTTTTTTTCAGACGTGCATTTGAGTCGTTCTAACACTGTGCCTAATTACAACTTCCATCAATGCCACATTTTGAACCAACGATACACTACCCTTTGTTGAGTAGTATGAAGGAGTCAACACGAGTTCAACATACCTTCTAGGTAGATTCCTTTTAAAATTTTTAAAACTTTTTTTCATACGTGCATTTGGGATGTTTTAACATTATGCCCAATTATGGCCTCTATCGATGCGACCTTTTGGACCAAAGATATCCTACTCTCCATTGATTAGTGTAGAGAAGTGGACAAGATCTGAAAAGATTCCCCAACAAGGAAGTGAATCATCAACTGAGCCATTTAGTGCTAAAAGTGAATGGAATTTTGGAGGTTCATCACACACGACTGATCAAACTAACTATATTACACTTATAACTCAATGAGTAAACATTCAATGTATATAATATAAATGCTAATCCCAACCATACATTTTCATTTTTAGAAAATTCATCGGATGTAGATCAAGAGACAGAGGCTGAGGGACTAATGAAGTTTCATATGTTGATGAATGAATTGAAGAGCCAAAATTTGGTTTGAAGTTTGTCACTGATAAAGAGCTTCTAGCCTATCACAAGCGATATGCCAAGCAATAGGATTTTGGTGTTATCATATAAAGGATGAAGAAAGTGGCAGATGGGAAAGTGAAGTATGTGACTATTCGATGTGTATGTGGTGGGAAGTACCATCCCAGCCACACTCAAAGCCATGACCAACAATTAAAACGGATTATAAGGTGAAGTTAAATGCTCGCTTTGACAAAAAGGGTGTATGGGTTGTGACCACTATTGAGATTGCTCACAATCATAGTACTGTCATCCCACAAAAGTATAGATGTTTTAGATCTCACAAGTGTTTAGATGAATACAATAAAAAGATGCTCAATTTGAAAGACAGAGCATGTATTCAAATGAAGAAGAATTTTGAAGCACTTGTTGATGTGGGGATTGGTTCAAGAATCTTGAATTTCAAGAGAATGAATGTCGGAATTTTATTAACAAAACCAAACACTTAAGGCTGGGTAAAGGAGGTGGCAAAGCACTTAGCGACTACTTTGAAAGGATGAGGAAGATGAATGATAACTTTGTTTATGTGATGGATGTGGATGACGAGTTGAGACTCAGAAATGTGTTCTGGGCTGACAAACGAAGTCGAGCGGCGTATGAGTATTTAAGAGATGTTATTACCTTTGATATGACGTACCTTAAAAATAGGTAGGGTATAGCTTTTGATCCCTTTGTTAGGGTAAACTATCATGGGCAGTCCATACTGTTAGGGGTTAGCTTGATTTCAAGCAAGGACATAAGTACTTTTGTGTAGTTGTTCTGAGCATTGTTGTAGTGCATAAATGGTTGGGCTCCAAAAGCAATCATAACGGCCAATACTGAGCAATGAAGAGTGCTATTGTGCTGGTATTCCCAAACACTCGCCATACTCGAAAAATTTGGATCCCACTCCCTATTCAATTCAGAGTTAAAGACTTCCATTCAGAGTGCCCTATAAGATTCATAGACTTGCATAGAATTTGAGGACAAGTGGGAAGAGCTAATTCAAAAGTATGACCTTTGTGATAATGCATGACTGCAGGGTTGTACAATGAGAGGTCGTTTTGGGTACCAGTTTACTTGAAGATTGTATTTTGGGCTAGTATGAGCACTACACAGTGGTCTGAAAACATGAATGCTTTTTGATATTTTGGGCTTGTGCATTCTAATATGACATTGAAGAAATTTGTGAAAAAAGGTGGTAGTCGAGAAGACAACTGATTTCAATTCGTATAACCAAACCATCCCATGTGTATCCCCATTCCTCATTGAGAAACAGTTTCAATAAGTGTATACGAATGAGAAGTTTAAAGAGGTCCAAAGAGAGGTGTGGGGGCTGACTTGTTGTAATTGCACACTTGTTAGCACATAGGGTTGCATTTCTACCTTCGATGTTTTCGATGAAATTTCCACTGATCACTATGTCAAAACCATCCAGGACTTAATTTACTATAACAAAGAGGAATGTGATCTTAAATTCATGTGTGCATTATTTAAGATGAGGGGAGTCTTTGTAGGTATGTATTTAAATTTTGTCAAACGAAGAAGACTCATGTGTTGCTAGAGAAGTATAACTTGCATTGATGGAGGAAGGACCTTTTTTTTTTTTTTTTTTTCCTTTTAAAAGGAGGATGGCACTCTAAAACTTTATTAAAGTAATTCCTCACTTATGACAGAGGAATACCATGGTAGAACAAACCAACCAACCAAAAAACCTAGCAAAATAAAACAGCCAAAACAAACGGCCAAAAGAAAATAACATATCCTTCCCCACCTAACAACGAATAGCAAGAAAACCCAACCTCTCTAAATGCCAAATACCCTTCAACTCTCTAGAGAGCATATCAACAGAATCAAACAAGACACTGTAGCCATCCTCACTAAGTCATGCCAAAAAATGGGTTGCCATATTTCCTTTCCTAAATTGATGAGAAATAGAGAAAGAAATCTCATTATCAACCTCAAGAAACTACTCCCAAAAATCCCACAAATACTAGATTGTGCATCTTCTCGCTCTAACCCAATCAAAAATAATTTTGAGTCCTTTCAATCTCAACTTGCATAAAACCCAAAGCTTTACGCAACTTAACCCCCTTCCAACAAGGCCCTAAGCTTGGCTTCATTATTGGTACCATGACCATAGAATTTTGCAATAACAAACCGAAACCTACTATGACTATCGCAGATGACTCTTTCTCTACCCATACACCCTGGGTTGCCCTACAGTTGCAGTCAATGTTAAGCTTAACCTTACCTGCACAAGGTTTAGTCCAAGAAACTAATTGAGGCCTGTGACTAACTCTTACTAGAATGTGAACGTCCAGTGCTTGCATAATTTCCTCATCAAGTAAAGAGATAGAGCCACCCTTCCTCAATCTATTCGAGATAATTCTAAACCACACATTTGCTGATGTCCAAACACATTCAGTTGAACCTTCGGCCCTCCATTCGCGCCTTATAGTGCTGGACCCATAACCTCCAGGAAATCACAACTGGCAACATGCCAACTAGTAGTCCTCGTTTGAGTGTCTTTTATGCAAAAGTGAATCAGTGATTGACCTTGGTCCACCAAGAAACATGCTGCAAACTTGGAATACCGAGTGCCAATTCTACAAGACCCCAAACATGCTCTGCAATCTCACTAGAACTGAAAACATGATCTTTTGTTTCACTTTGTCCTTTAGTACAACAATCACATTTTGAAGCAAGGGGAATGCCAATTGATATGATATTCTCATCCATCAGCAAGCAGTTGAATTTTACTTTCCAAGCACAAACTGACATGTTTTTTGGAAGCTTCCCATGCTAAAACCAATCCATTCCAAGTACTCTAGGGCCATGAACCCTTATTAAATTCCAAGCACTCGAAGATGAAAATGACCATCTCTGCTCGGCATCCATACCAGAAGATCATCACCCAGTCGACCTGCTGCAATATTATGGCAAATCTCAGATGCCTTCTCAGCCCCTACGAGCTCCATCAAATGGTATGTGTCCCAAGAATTGTGAACCCACAAATCCTTAATACATAGCTGGTGATCAATATTAGAATGTGCTTGCATACTAAGTGGACCACTAGACAGCCATCAGTCATGCTAAAAAGAACAACTTCTTGCTTTTACCCTCAATCTGACATTATCCAAAACCTTAGGCATAACACTTAAGATGGATTTCCATAAACGGGAACCTGATGAGTTTGAAAAACTCATCGCCACATGCCCCTTCTTAAAATATTTTGCATGAAAGAAATTAGTCCATAGATTCTCAGTGGACAATAACCTCCAAGCAAATTTCATGTGGAGCGCATGCTATACCTTTAAGGAATCTCTCAAGCTTAAACCTCATTCCTCTATTGGTCTACAAAAATTTCCCAAGAACGCCACTTCCTTTTCTATTTCCCATTCACACCACCCCAAAAGAATGAAGCCATGATAGAATTGATCTTGCGATGTACAATTTTAGGAATGTTGAGCATGGCGAGCAAGTGCATGGACATACTATAGACAAAACATGTCCAAGGATAATAAGTTGTCCACCTTGAGAAAGCAAAGCATTTTCCATCCTGCCACCTGACTCCTAATTTTAGCCACTAAAGACTCCAAGTCTTGAACCGTCAATCTTCCCACCACAATAGGAACACCAAGATAAATCATTGGAAAACTCCCCTCTCCAAAACCTGACAATCTTTCCAAACTAGCTCGACGACTCAAGGATATGTGTTTGGAAAGGAAAAGCGCAGACTTTTCTTTAGTAATTAGATGTCCTGAACAACTCTAGTAAATCCCCAAAACCTCAATAAGGCACCTCAAAGTTCCCTTCTCCCCATTAATAAAAACCAGGAGGTCATCAGCATAAAGAAAATGAGAAACCAAAGGAGCCCCCGATGGATTAGAAGAACACTTAATCCGAGCATCCTCAAAACTTTTCCTTAGGGGGCGAGATAAAACTTCATCTTTAATAATAAACAAGGAAACAACGGGTCCCCTTCCCTGACCCCTTGAGTTGACTTGAAAAAACCCTTGGAAGAACATTCATCATAATAAAGAACCATTGATCCCTCACACAATTTGCCACCAGTAAACGAAGGTGAGAAGAAAACCCAAAACACTCAAGAACTTGTAAAAGAAAATTCCAATGAACTATGTCGTAGGCTTTGGACATATCAATCTTCACCGACATGTTTCTACTAGTAGATTTCTTATTCAACGAATGAACCACTAGGCCAATGTAATATTTTAAAAAATACTACGTCCAGGAATGAAAGCACCCTACTCCTGAGAAATCAGCAATGGCAGTAAAGAAGTCAACCTGCAAACCAAAATCTTAGAAAAGATCTTATAAAGAATCGAGCATAAGCTAATAGGTTGGAACTTGTCGAAACTTTTTGACTCTTGCACTTTCAAAATAAGCACAATAAAAGAGGACGTATAAAATTGAGGAAGAGGATTTCCTAAGAAAAAATCTTTCGCCGTTCCAACCTAGTCATCCTTAACCATCTCCCAGTAGCTCACAAAAAAACCCAATCCAAAGCTGTCAGGCCCCGAACTGTTATGCTTCTGAATAGACATTAAAGCTTCATTCACATCCAAAACTGTCAGCTCCTTACATAGATTAAAATTGTCCACGTCTGAAATCACAGAATGCAGCAAAGGTGATAAATCAGCATCCACACAATCATGTTCACCTAAAAGAAAATCATGAAAAAAATTCACAGCACCTTGGTGAACTTGCTCTGGAGAGCTCAAAATCGTGCCATTCGAAAGGGACATAGAAGAAATAAAATTCTATTTCCTTCTTTGATTGATGAAAGCATGGAAAAATTTGAAGTTTTGATCTCCATCATCGAACCTTGCTTTTCTTGCAACCTGGGTCAAAAGTAAATTTTCCTTTTATTCCCAAACTTCAAACTCCAAATTAGCAGCCATATAATCAGCCTTACCACCTGCTGAAAAATTCTCCTGCAATTGCCTTTATAGCCCATCCACCCTACCTTCCAACTCCTTAATGTGTAAACCCATGAAACCAAACGTGTTCTTGTTACACGAGTGCAAAACAATCTTTAGCTTTTTTAGTTTAGCTGCAAGCTTTCAAAGACCCACCTCCTACACTTGCTTATGCTAGACTGCTTCCACACAAGCACCAAAAGACTCATGGTTAGTCCACATATTTTGAAAATGAAAGGGAGATGGGCCATACCGAACAAACTCCCTACGATATCGAAAAATCATCAGGCAATGATCCGACGTCTTTCTTGGCAGTTATTCATACCAAGCTTCTTAAAAAAAACTTGAAAACTAGGAATTGCACAAAAATCTATCTAGAGGAGCCCAACTATGGGAAGTGCCAGAATGACCATTGCACCAAGAAACACGACCTCCAGAAACTGGTATATCCAACAAACGACAACTATCCAAGCAAGCATTGAACTCATCCAGGGCCTTAAGAGCCCTTGGATGACCCACAATTCTTTCTCCATCCTCCCTAATGATGTTGAAATCCCCCGCAACCAACCATGGACTGTTACCCAAGTTGATCCCCTTCAAAGAAAGCCACAAATCATGACGCTCCACTTGACTACACTTAGCATAAATAAATGTAACCAAAATCTTCAAACTAGCTAATGAGAACCATCCAGTGATAACCTCAAATATTGAAACTTTTGCCCATAGCAGCCACAATTTACTGCCCACCTCCATATTCGAACAAAACAATGGTAGACGTAAATAACTAGCTAAACATGGCATATCATCAAAATTCACAAAGGGCTTCGAGACAACCAATAAACAAGAATTATAACGAAGGACCAAGCCTTTTAATCTCCTCCTAGACCATCCCAACCCCCTCACATTCCACACTAGTATAGTGTCAACCATAAATTCAGTTTGGAGGTATGGGTCAAAACCCGTTGGGATTGTCTTGAACCAAGTTTCGACTTTTCCTTGATAGTAGAGGAACCAGCAAGAACCTCATGATCCAAGTCATAAATCTTGTTACGAGCAAGAGACTACAAAGGTCCCTCACTCGCCTTATCCGAGGAATGATCTAGAATTTTCCTAGGCAACAATTCATCAAGCCTCACTTGCACTACGCACTCCATTGCTAGAGTTTCATCCATAATGTCTAAATTTTCCTATCGTACCATACATTGCATTTCATCAATCCCATTGTGATTCATCAAATCAACACCCATGTCCAAACAAACCACCTTCGGCTATTTTTCACGTTCGTTAGCAACACAAACCAATTCTTGTTTGTCTAGTTTTTCATTCTGTAAATCACCACACATGTTTGTATGCCCACTAATCTCTCCTTCTTCTAACATTAAATGCCCTTGGGGCTCAACCTCAGCCTCCACTGGGACATTTTCCTCCATTGACACCTCTTTTAATTTTCCATGTGACACTCTGGATTCTGCATTTTTATTTTCCTCTACAGGTTGCAAACTAGAAACAACCTTGTCTGATCTCTTTCCTTTTCGTATTTTCTTCCCAGCAATTCTCTTCTGATCAATATCACGAACCATCTAGCTCTCCCCAACTTGAAAAACAACTTCTATACACCCTTCACGACAGCACTTGGAATACAAAAATCCTAGTTTCTCATACTTGGCTCTTGCCAAATCGTCGTGACATTTGAAATTACTATAGGGAAACCTTGAACCGGTTCCTCATTCAAATCCACCTCAACGTAAATCTGAGCATCTAAAGCCCTTGTACGATTTAATGTCACATTATTAGTCCCTAAAAACTTACCAAATCTGATGGCAAGAATATGAAGACAATTTGTACGATACATATGTAGAGGTAAACTGGGGAGGAAAATCCATTTTGGAGCTAGGGAAGACTCCTTATTCACATCAAAATCTTTGGTTCATTGAAAAATACAAAAAACACAACCATCGATCAATCTACGCTCTTGAGCCCAGCCATGCACAAAGTCCCGCTTAGTCTTTATATGAACTAGTACATGTCGATCATCCATAAAACTGATCGTTTGGGATGTCCTGCAATCCCCAAGTTTTGATCATAGTCATACAGATAACATCAATGGAAGGCCATGAGTGTGAGAACTTCAGCGTCGGAGCAAAACAGAAGTCCTCCACTGCCTTCGACAATTCAGACTCTGAAAACACAAAACCTTGTTCACCATTAGCTTCCACAAGTATCTCATTTGCAACCTGAAAGATGGAGGAGGCCACACGAGACACCACTTGAACGAATGTCTTCTTACTTACATCACCAGAATTGAATGAACCTGTCGGTGCAAGAGGCACCATGGCACCAGCAAGCATTGCCATTGGCAAACCCTAGCCCTCGAAAAAGTCAAAATTTTGAAAAAGGAAATCTCTAAATATACGGAGCAAAAAATGAGTAGAAGTTATGTCTTTAAATCTCTCTAAATGGAGGAAGGACTTAAAGAGGAGATACACACTAGTCAAAAGTAGCTATGATGATTTGTAGCATAACGGAGACACACGAAGGTATGAGGTTGTGGCTAAAAGATGTCTAGAATTAGCGACGCATGTTTCCCCATGTGATGACCATGTCAATGCATTCTTACGGGTTTTGGATGAGGACGAATGTCTTCTTACTTGCATCACCAAAATCAGACAAACCTGCCAGTGCAAGAGGCACCAGGGGGCCAGCTGGCACCACCATGGGCAAACCCTAGCCCTCGAAAAATCCAAAATTTTGAAAAAGAAAACCCTGGAATATACAGAGCAAAAAATGAGTAGAAGTTATGTCTCTAAATCTCTCTAAATGGAGGAAGGATTTAAAGAGAAGATACACATTGGTCAAATGTAGCTATAATAATTTGCGGCATAATGGAGACACACGAAGGTGCAAGGTTGCGATTAAAAGATATCTGAAATTAGTGATGCATGTTTCCCCATGTGATGACCATGTCAATGCATTCCTGCAGGTTTCGAATAAGTTTGAGTATAATTTTAAAGAATTAACACTTGAGCTAGGTTCAACTAAGGTCAAAGAGAACGTGGTCGTAAACAAGAGTAAGAAAGTATTAAGACCCCATGTTGTCCAAGTGACAGGGAAACATTTACCATTATCACAAATCAAACAATTTAAAATCCATATCCAACTCAAATCTTACTAAGCACAGATTTACAAAATATTCATAGAGAATTCTACCATTACAATTACGGTCAAATGATCAATTTACAATTAACAATAACATGATACATCTATCATCTAAACTAACCAAAAACTATTACAATTGATAACAGCCAGTATAGACACAATAATATATGTGCACATCTATTCTATATGATTCACCTTCAAACTTCATCCTCTTTCTTGTGCAGATCATTCTCTCTTAGTATTAGTTTATCTTTTTTTCTCTAAACCTTGTACTTGCGCAACAATAAATCATCCTCCCTCTTCTAGAGTGCATTTTTTTCTTGTCGAAATTTTCTCCTTTACCAGTTGAAATATATCTGCCCATATGAATAATTGACATCTTCCTTCTCCCTGCATACAATTCAAGAATTTCAAAAAATATTAAATAAGACAAATTGAACAGCAAAACAAAAATATGACAAAATAAAAATTTTCCTTACCGTGTTATATTTCGGGCAAACATAAAACTTTCTTTTAGAAATTTTGTTAGTTTGGGAGGTCTTTAAAGATGCTTTCAAACCACAACAATAAGTTGGTGATTTCATTTGAAACGCATCAATTACACATGTTGATGATTGTCTAGATACCAAAGG
This sequence comes from Carya illinoinensis, assembly GCF_018687715.1. Taxonomy (NCBI): domain Eukaryota; kingdom Viridiplantae; phylum Streptophyta; class Magnoliopsida; order Fagales; family Juglandaceae; genus Carya; species Carya illinoinensis. The sequence goes on from NC_056757.1 coordinate 22,518,413, forward strand.
TGATCTAAATGAGAATCATAAATGATAGTGAAAACAATAACAATAATGTCCATGTCGGAGAAAATTAGTGTAATGTAAACAATTTCTCTCCATTATTCAATTTTGTGATAAAGAAAATCTCCCACAAGCCTTAGTGGCAATGCCTATTGACTTGGACTGGGGAATTAAAACATGCAGTGAAAAGATGGGTCATCTACTGCTTCCAGACGAAATAGGGCATCCAAAAGAATAATAAAATTTGTAGTTTCCATGAAGAGTTTCTTCCCCCCCTTAATTAAGGTTTTATTGAATTATTACTTTTATTTTTTATTTCTGAAATGTGCATGCGATGTGCCACCTCTTGGCTCTATGGTATGATAGGAACCCTTTCTAAAGTTGTTAATCTAGGGATCTTGTAATCTTTTGATAAAAATGAACGATAGAAGCATAGCACTTAAAATCATGTAGAGCAAGTTTTTACACGTATTTAATGTCGACAAAAAAAGTTACAAACACATTTAAAAAAAAGTGTTGTTAAAGGCCAATCTTCTCTCAGTCTCTCTCACTAAGACAAACGAAATTACCACATAAAATAGTTGTTGTGTGGTATTGGACGGATTATTGACTACTACCAACCATAAATGCATGCGATGTGAATATACTATAAATTGGCATTAGAAAGCAAAACTGAGACTCAGAAACTCACAAGATTTACTTTAAAATCACGTAAAAAAAAAAAAACTATTGACATTTTCCTATAGATAGGTGTAATGGCAATGCAGAGAAAGGGCAACATGTTCGATGAGAGGCTTATACAAATACCAGAAAGATGAAATAGGGCATCTGGTAAAGCATACACCAACCAAAATTAGCAACTCAGAAATAAAAACAACCCTACAAACAACCCAGGGACTCATAAATCAAAGCAACCCAGTAGCTTAGAAATCACCGAAGTGTTCACCAACTAGACTAAACAAGTCAAAAATCATAAATTGTGCAATAATAGGAACTTGTAAATAGGAAATAACCACAACATAGAGATCTAGGGTTTTGGTTAGTGAACATATCAAATGACGGCAAAGAAACCAAACTGATGGGGGAGTCAGATTCCTATAGGAGGAATGACGGAGAAGCAATCACACCACTCAAAAAATCATACGGGGGTGGGTGGGGTGGGGCCAGGAAGACAAACCAGACCAATGGGAGGAGAGATTCTCGCATCGGACTCACAGGAGAGAGGGGATTGATGGGAGGGGATGGGGGATAGGTAATTGATGGGAGGGGGGGATCAATGAACTCACTGGGGAAAGGGATTTCTCAAAGGGGATGGGAGGTGGGAGAGGGTATTTTTCTCATCAATTATGCTAGGTACAGTCACCGGCTACAGTTGATGCGAAGTTGGCTGACGTCAGTAGCTAGTTAAAAAAGTCTACTTACTACTCTTTCATTTCATGTTCGTCACAACAGAGAAAGACCGACCACCCACTCTTCCTTGTACATTTTGCTTCTCACTTCCATACATTCACCGTCATCATTATAATACTGAGATAATAATCCACCCATTATTGCTCTCTTTCAAAAAAAGTCCATACTAAATTCATTGCTCTTACTGATTCTCCAGCTCCTTTAAATATTTTTAGGGAGTTGGTGTTTTTGCTGCCATGGATACTTATGAAGCTACTAAGGTAGTTTTCTCGAGGATCAAAACCTTGGACCATGAAAATGCCTAAAAAATCATGATCTACCTTCTCTTGTAAGATCATGGTGAGAAAGAGATGATACACCTGGCCTATGGACCAAACATCAATATTCAAAATCTTATCCTTAAAGCCAAAACCACTTGGGACTGCCCTCAAACTCCATAGCCTCTTCACCCTCTACACTTTCCTCTCCTTCTCCCTTTAAACCCATCTCAAGGCCCAACCCTTTGCCCCTCTCCACCACCTCCACGTCTAGAAACACAGCTAATGGCATTAACGTCACAAAACCATCTTCCCCTTTCCCAAACCCTTGGCCTTGTATTGGCTTTTCCAGTACTACTCCTCTCTCTTACGCTAGTGTTGTTAAAGAAACCCGTGATATTGGTCCTGGCTCATTTTTATCTTCTGCATTGCCCTATAACTCTAGTGACCTCATTGATGACTACCCACTTCAAGATCATCTTGCTTTCCTTAATGATTCTAAGATCAATGACTTGTTGGACCCATGGCGGGATTTGACCATGAATCCGAGAGCTTATGCTAAATCCCCCTTCCACACTCGAAGCTATTTTGCTCCTACAGATGTGTCTTCTAGGTCAGAAGACGCAAGCTCTGGGCTTGAATGGAAACCATGCCTGTTTTTCACTATAGGGTTTTGTTAAAATGGCAACAGTTGTCGTTTTCTTCACATTGATTCCTTGGACACTGCTGCTTTTGTTAGTTTGCCGAGCAAACTCAACAATTTAAAACAGTGCCAAGAGTTACTTAGATCAAAGGCTACCCACTAGTAAAAGCTAACCATGGTGTCGTAGGTCGGAGCTTCTTACCCTTACAATAAGTGCCTAAGTCTTCTGTTGCAACAACAAAATGACACTCAGATGGGTTTGAGAATTAGGAATGGTGGAATTGGGTGGGAGAGAAGTGAGGAAGAGATGAAAGAGAAGACAAGATGAGTTTGTAAGAAAGGTTTAGGGGAAGGAAATAGTAAAGGGTACTATAGTGGCATGAAAAGCCATCGAAGGAGAGGAGAGGAGCGCAACGCAGTTTACACGGATCTTCCTTTACTGTTTTTCAGACTCGAGAGAGGAGCAGAAAGGGAGGGAATAGGGGGAAATGGATTCTAAACCTCGTGATCTGAAAATGAAACGATGAAAGAGGCTAAAGTTAAAACAGTGCGTATATATTTTTGGCACATTAACAACCGTTTGTGCACCGTTTGCAGCAGGCGACTGTATTTAGCATTTTTCTTTTCTCATAGTGAAGGGGAGAGATCTCGATTCACAGGGTCGAGATTAACATTTGGACCGAACTCTCTTCGAACCAAGTTCGCCACATCAGAGGCCAGTGTGTGGTGTGTGATTTAAGAACCAGACTAGGAATAGAATTTTCCTTCTGTTAAAGTCAGTTATTGTTGGTGATAATTGGGAAAAAAAAATCTTGAAGTGTTCACTACAAGGATTTAGGCTTTTTGAAGTGCCTAAAATCCTTGCAAATACTCACTGAAAACGCTGCAAATTCTCAATTGCAGCGTTACCAACTTCCTTGCACGTTTGACGGTATAAACCCTTTATTTTTGCTCTATTCCAACGAAACCATAAAAACGCTGCAACTGCACTCTATTCCAGCGTATTAATATCGCTGTATTATATTCACTTTCACGCTGCAAAAATCATCTACAAATTCGGTAGTTAGCGCTGCAAAACCTCCTTTCCAGCGATCATTATCGTTGCAACTTATATAAAATTCGCTGCAATAGATTCCCCGCTCCAGTAGCGTGTATATGTTTTCATTGTTTTTAGCATTAATTCCAACACTTTGATTCGCTGCAATTACTTGGGAATAGCTGCAAATAAAATTTGTCAATAGCAACAGTTACGTATAGCGCTTCTGTTGATTATATTTGCAGCAAAAAGTTAACACTGTAATTGTCACGTTAGCGCTGCAAAAGCATGATGTGCAAAAAAACAATTATAAGTTTCGTTGCTTTAGACTTTTTTTGCAACAGTAGAAAACCGCTGCAATGGAAATATAAGCACTGCAATTAGAGTCAATCAAAAGTAGCAAATATTTAAATCGTTGCTTTAAAGGTATTTGCAGCACACAGTAGTCGTTGAGAAGCTGCCCAACCCTCACTACATATCATTTATGTGCAGACTGACTTGCAGATCTAATAACAAACATAGATACTTAGATGAAAATTAGCTGCAAGAAACAAAGGTAAGGGCTCACCGGAATGTAAATCGTATATTTACATTCAAATGGAAAACAAAAGGAGTGTTTCAAACAGACATGCCTCGGTGCTGTCACAGCATACGGTAGTGATAGAAATTACGACAATGATTCAACTGTTGTCCAATACTCACTAAGGTTGATGCATTTCTTTCAGAGTAACTACATTTTGGAAACTGATCAAAGAGCAAACAGATATGATGATCAATAAATATAGATGCACAGCTTGTTTTCCTTTTGCTCAATGAGAATGACAACAAAGTATCGCTGCATGGTTGGTTTTGTGGATGAGTACAAAGGTTATTAGCATGTCATTTCATTATTTTAAATGCAAATAGCGGCCAAAACTAAAACTGCACTAGTTTGTTCTGCTGCTCTGTTTCAGTACGAGGATAGTGTATCAATTATGTTGACATTTAAAGGTTTGGGAATCACATTATTGATACCATATCAAGCAGTTACCGAAAGTAACTTACCAATAGCCCAAATGTGTATTTGTTGAAATGCTCCTACAGTTATATATAAATACCAATGGGATATTGCAGAGTATGACTTAGCACGGCATGCTATTGTAATTATTGTAATAATAATTACAATAATAATTACAATAAAGCTAGACGAGGAAGAAAGTAACTTTAATTCCTTGTGGGCTCATGTATTTTCTGAATCTCTTAAAACAATTCCAATTAATTGCTCTAATGTTAAAACAAATAGTGAGGAAGAAAGAAGGAATTCATAACCCCAAAAGCCAGGATTGAGAGTTTGATAGGCAGAATCCCATCTAATCTCAGTCTCAATGAGCTCACAGTAGCATGTCAAGAGACAACAGTGGTATACTTTGCAATAAAAGAAGATGATTGACAGCCTAAAACTACTGATGAAGCTTTCTTATAACAATAATTTAACGACTTGTAGAAATTTTTCTGCGTTTCACAGAAAAATTAGCCAGATGAAAAGCTAATTTTTTTTTCACTAATATAAAAGGGTAACTATCAAATGAAGTCATCTACAAAGGAGGAAACAGTTAGAACTACAGTGGTTAGAAACATATAGACCCACTCATGAAATACATTGTAATGAACATATATATAGATATATGTATGGACTGATCTTATATATAAATAGCAAACCAATCTAAGAAGCTGTTGCTGCCTCTTTCGTTGCAATGCCAAATGGTTTCCAAACGCCTTTCTCTCTCTCTTGGACCATGTGTATTGCCATAGTTTTGGACTAGCACAATGAAAAGCAATAACTTTATATGAAAGGCAAAGACAAGAGATTAAAACACATTTATATAGAAGGGAGATTAGTTACACATAGATTCTGTATTTGGAAAAATACAAAATAGGGGTGCAACATTTAACATTGCACCCCTAAGCTGTCATAAGGGATTGAAAAATAACATATTAACAGATACACAAAAAAGGGGTAATGGCTTCCTAGCATCACACCTGAATTATGCAAATAAACCTAGACACTTCTACAAATTAAAACCAAACAAGTATCCTTTGCAAGAAAATGTATGAAAAATCTGTATCATTACCAATTTAGGGACAGAAGCTAGCTGTGGAGTGTCTGTACACAGTTAATATGGTCTATATCCTATGGAAAACAAATTAGTCTCTCCTCTCTCTCCAACAAAACATGATATTGCAAATATGGTCAAAAAAATCTAGAGGTTTTGTTCCACCGCATTTCACTAAAAGATCCCACTTTTAGTGAAATACTTTATTCGTTTTGGCCCTAAAAGCATTAACATTGGAATACAAATCTCAAGGCCAACAAAATTTTAGATTTTCCTGATATACACTTATAGACCTTAATTTTTCTAGGCTTTTCAAAACCAAGTTAATACATTAGATAGCATCTAATTAGGGATTTCACGAAATAACTTGCATTTTGCAGGATACTGGATGAAAATAGCTTCCTTCACCTGACCATTAATGAACATACTAAACCAACATCTCAGCAGTAGACAAAAAACGACGCATAGAAAAAATTAAGGAAATATAAATGGTGAAAGTGATTCCTGCTTTCACACTCAAACTTCTATGATAACCTCAGAGACAAACAAAAAGCCCCCATTTTTATAAAGTAAGGAGTGCGGCTGAAGGGGGAGAGAGAGACAAAAATGAGTTGCAGTGATACCTGTGGTGGCGGAAGGTATACCCTGTAGCAATAGGTTCCACAATGTCTACGTCCGATACAACAACAGAAATCGGAGGGGCAAACCACTCCGACACTAATCACACACACACAGAGCGGGATGGGGAGGAAACGATGACCGTAGCTTCCGCGGAAGGGAAATGTAGTGGTGGGGAATCTAGGGTTCGGGACCTCTTCGACGATCGACGATAGATTTCCAACCTTGTGTATATCGTTGGTTAGCTGGGCACCAAAGGTGGAGGAAATTGGCAAGAACTTCGAAGTGGACAAGGGTAGCTGGTAATAGAGTTGTTTCGGGGTGAAAAATAAATTGTCCTCTGATTTTTGGCGCCCTGAGGCAATAGTAACGATATCACGCCGTTGTAACAAGTGTTTTAGAAAATCAAGGCGTATGTTCGCCGCTATAAAAAAATTTCTGCTGCAAAAAATAAAGCCTAGCGGCCCACTTCATTAAATCAGTTCTTGCAGCGAAATCTTTGCAACCATAAATATTTCACTGCAAAAAACTATCTATTGCAGCGATTTTTATTGCAATAAAATAAAAAATGCTGCAAAAAGGAAGATTTCTTGTAGTGGTTGGACGTTGGTGACCCTTTGAAAAGCAATGTTTTACTGATTATGACCCGTTGTAATTTTTAGGTTTCATTTCACTTTTTAGGTGTAAAGATAAAATGATAGTACATTCTATGATTTTATCTCTTTATTTTTACTGTTTATATTTTTTTTAATAATTAAGAAAGTGATTATTAGTATATTAATATATTTTTAAAATATTTAAAGATGTTAAAAAAATATTTAAAAAAAAAATACAATTTATACCTGAAAATTACACCTAACGGTCAAAGCTGGACAGCATAACAGCATGTCCAAAGATATAAACCGATTATTTTGGTGCAAGACTATGAAAGGGCTCTATGAAAAGGCACTCATCACAACCTGTATATTGTTTCACCAAAAGAAACCGTAAGCGGCTTCCAATTTCATATTCTAACAAATTGGAAAATATTAAATACAATTCTCAACTATAAAACCCTCTCTCTCTCTCTCTCTCTCTCTCTCTCTCTCTCTCTCTCTCTCTCTCTCTCTCTCTCATTTTCTTTTGTTTGTTTTGTCAAAACAATCATGCATCACTGTAAAGTGTCACGTGAACATGTGGGTCCATTCAAGCCTTCCATGTGATCATCGTGTTGCTCTTAATTGTTTCTACGCATTTACTAAAATTAAAAACTAAAGAAATAAGAAATTATATATGATGTATAATTTAAAGATGATGTGCAGAATTATTCTTTATTTTATATAAGTTCAAGAAGGATCAAGAGTCTTCTTTATCGGTTGTGTTTTGCAGTTTACTATCTTTGGGTTGTAGGAGTCCTTAGGATAGTGGGCCATGTGGGCGCCAGTTAGTAAGTGGGTTGGGCATGTCTTAGCATGATCCAGAGTCTGTAACGAATTTCCATTAAATCCATATTGATCTTTCGGCCGGAAGTTTGGCCCCTCTAATTGCCTTTATTTACTATTTTCCATTGAGAGCAGAGAGCCTTGACACAAACGCCAGTTAGAAGTTTGTGTGAGATGCATATTGAAGATTTTAGTAGGACCGGACAATAAGGTATCGGCATAATAAGTACAGATTTGTTCTTTTTTCTTTAAGAAATGTGTAACAGATACAATCAACTTGGGCTTAAAAAGTTAACTTGCATGGTCCTTGTTTTATTGGATCTACTTTATTTTAGTTGGGCTGGGCTCACTGGCTTTGACGGGCTCAGAAGATCAGAGACTATGTTATTTCTTTTGTTGCATTAACTTAATTGGGCCAAAGTGTAGGCCTAGAACTCTGTATTTCCTCTATTTTTGTTGCTTCATGTTTATTTGTTTAAGTGGACTCGAGGGCCCATAACCTTAGTTGGGTCCATAGGATTCTCACGAGTGTATAGGTACCCAAGGAAATTCTGTGGGTGGCCTCGAATCACACTTACCTATATGAAATTACAAATTAATCTGTGTTCTTCTTCTTATGAATTTATGTCTTCATCCCTAAGTCTTTATTTCACATTATCCTAGTAATTCACAGTGTGAGGTTAGTGAGATTCATAACTTGCGTGATCCTTGTTTTATTAGATCAAGTTTATTTTAGTTGGGCTGGGCACACTGACTTTGACGGGCTCAGAAGAAATAGACCAAGGCCTACACAATACAAATATTGGACGAAACAGAAGAAATTAAAAAAGAGAAAAGAAAAGGAGGCTGCGCCGCGACAGGGACAGAAGAAGAAATAAAAAATTAGGATTCTACCTCCAGTTTTGTAACTAAATATGTTTACATTTTAAAGTTTTTTAAGTTTTATTTCTCTGTTAATTTACTTCAAATACTGTTTTAATGTTTATTTACGTTCAAGTTTCTGAGTTTATTTTTTAGTATAAAACCTCATTGAAAATTAGTACTAGGATTTATGAGATAGATTTTTTCCAATTAATATCAATTGAGAGAAATAGAACATTTTAAATGAATTTAATCATGTTTTTGTCATGATTTAAAATAATCTTAATCAGTTGCGAGCCTAGTTCATAATTTTATTAAAAATAAAATCTAATATCTCTTGTAATTTGTTTTAAAAAATACAAGTGATGATTTAACTTTATATTTTTAAGCAAAGAAGAAAATAATTTAGATATTTCATTAGAAGAAGTGAGGGTTTCGACGATGATATTTTTCATAATAATAAGATTGATTTCTAGATTATCAGAAAGATACTCAGGGAGAAACAATTATTATAATATATATTATTATGAATTAACAAGCTGGATTCCAAAACCTTAGTTCATTCTCCATTAATAGTTTATTCATTGTTTAGATTAATTTGTATCTCTAAAATTTATTTTATTTCCTTTAGTAGCTTATGAAATTTATTATTTCTTACTTTGATTCATTAATTGTTTAGTTCTTAATTTCTTATTTTGTTTTAAAGCTCATTGTTCTAAACTAGATTAAAATTTATTTAATTTATATTTGATTGGTTTCCTACGTTTTTATGAGTCTCTATGGATTCGACCTCATTTTTGCTAAACTTCACTCTAATATGGTTTGTGTACTTGCAAGTATATTTAAAACTTGACAACATTGCATCACAACCCGGTACCAAAATATTTGTTCCAATCCTAAATTGGAATGATTATTGGAACAGAACTTAAAATTTCACCAAAGAGGCTTCATAGGATATTGATGTAGAAATACAAGAAAAGTATCCACAATTGTTGGAGGTGTTAATGCATAAATTCGAATAGCAAGCCAAAACGAAGAGTCATCCCTAGCCCATGATGGTGATTTGGGCATCAATACAGTGCTCTTCGTGTTCATCCATAAGAATAAAAAATGAATATACAAAATATAAATAAAGAGAGACAAAAATTTACGTGATTTGGCTTAAAAGGCTACGTCCACGGGTTATATGAGGGCAAAATATATTATAAGAGGGGATTTTATAATCTCTCATAGCATCAAGTATCTCTTAATAGAATGAAGGAAATTAGGAATTGATGGTTGTTGAAGAAGATGCCTGCCTTGAGAGAAAACCCTTTGTAGTCACTACGCATGATGGAGGCGCTAGGTAGAGAAGTCAGAGAGAGTTCATAGATTTGTAGAGATCTCTTCATTTTATAGAGGTTTATTTCTTTCTTTGGAGTGGTTGAATCCTACTTGTCTTATGTCGCTTTCTCTTTTTATATCTTAGTTAACCTCTTTTAGCTTTTTTTTTTTTTTCCTTATTATTAGTGATTGGCTTTCAATGGGCTGCAGTCAACTTCATCCCTAACAGATGCCTGCGATTCTTAAGATTGATTTGCTCAATAAGAAAGTCTTGAGAATCTTCAAGTCAAGCCATGATAGATATAGTCTGAAAAACTGTAGAGAAATTATGGGAACTTGTCCTTAGTTTTTTTATTGTTGTGTAATGCAATGAAGATCCCTATCAGTGGTCCTCGAGGAGAATCCATGAAATTTATATTAAGAGCCTTAAAGAATGGGCCTCTAGGAAGTTTGTTTGCAAGAACATTTCCCTGATAATCGAGTGTACTTATGATTGTAGGTGATTATTTATCATTAGCAAAGAGTGTATATTTTTATAATTGTTTTTTCTTTTGTTGGAAATAATGGACTTTTTGTCCCTTGAGGAGATTTTCTGTTGATATTTTTATTTTGACATTGAGATTATAATTTATTTGTTGTAATCATTGTTAAGTGATTAGGCTAGTCGATCCCCGTGGTCCATCTCAAATAGTTTCCTAGCTCGTCGACTTAGTCCTAAAGGTAACCCGCATGAGGTGGTTGTTGTGACGCCCCCAAATTCCGTTTGGGATCGGACGGACATTTGAAGCGTCGAGACATGCAACACAAGGTTACCTGCCCCCGTTCATGACATATAAGATGCAATGTTCCTAACATGCATCTAACATTATGCAATATTCGCAGCGGATAATTTTTTTCTTTAGCAATACTATGCACCAAATTGAAAATATCCCAAATGCTTAAAACATACTTCACACATAAAGACTCATTGAATAGATCACAACACTAGTCCAAAATGGTTATGATCCAAAAAGTACTAAAGATGCAACTCCATTGTACAAGTAGTAATTTACGTTAACTACTATATTAACATTGACGTCGCACCGTCGCTTAGTCAACTGTGTCTAGTTGATCAGTTCCTGATTCTCCTTCAGGTCCTGTAACAAGATCTACCATTCGGGGGGAATGGTAGTTGGGACTACCAAAGTGAGATTTGATTACAAATCTCAGTAAGTTAACAAAAAACTTCCACACAAGCTAATGATGCATGGATGACAGTAAAAACATAAATGCATAATCAAATTCATAAGTAATTAAAGCATAACTTGGCGTACAACATAGTATAATTGACATAACTTAAATTGAAACATGAACTGAACTTGACTTAACATGAACTTGATCTGAAACTTGACTTAACATGAAAAATACATACTCCACAGTTGTTGTGGCCCCATGTATTCTACGTGTAAATACACACTCCACAGTTGTTGTGGCCCCATGTATTCTACACAAACTTGACTTAACATGAAAAATACATACTCCACAGTTGTTGTGGCCTATGTATTCTACGTGTAAATACATACTCCACAGTTGTTGTGGCCTCATGTATTCTACAGAAACTTATTCTTTAACTGCTTAAATACATACTCCACAGTTGTTGTGGCCCCATGTATTCTACGTGTCACAATTGCTGTGTCTCACGTAGTGTATACGTCATAATTGCTGTGACACCATACATAAGTAATCAAGATGAAACGTGACTGGAATACGAAATGACTGAAACCCTGACATAACATAACGTGACTTGAATATAACTTGAAATACATGACCAACTTGAGATAGAAATATTTCGTAACATTGCATAACATATAATAGACAACATATTTAACATGACATACTTACAATAGTGAATATTACATGACTTGACATACATGTAATAGATGGCATACTTAGCATGACGTACTTGTAAGGTACAGTAATACATGACAGAATATATTATGTAACAGATAAAAATTGACGACAGAATAAATTCTGTATAATAGACAATTACGTGATAACTTGGCATGGCATGACATATATGATAACACACATACATACACTGTAGTTCCTTTACTTAGCACACATACACAGCAGACTGCTAGTAAGTTAAAAACTAACTTACCTCGATCTCCGCGTTTCTTATAAAACTTCAAGTGCGACCACGAGGAACTGTAATTAGTGATTCTAAAAGTTAGAACTAAATCACTAATAATTTGAAATATGGAAAAATACTAACTTAAAGAGTAAAATTTTCATTTTACTCTCTACATGTGGGAAAATGACTGTTTTACCCATAACTTAAGGATTTTGCATACTAACTCCAAAAGTTTCCAAAATTTACATTCCTCATGTAAATTTTGTCCTAAACTTAAATATCAACTCAGAAAAATTTAAAACAAAACACAACTATGGAAAACACACTATGGCCGAAACATCCATAGGCCATTTCCCTTGATTTTTGTTGCAATTCATTCCAACTTCAAAACTCATGCTTAAACCAAAATTTTGCAACAAACATCTTCCAATTCTAAGTTCAAAACCATACTTAAAACATTCATTTAGAAAAAAACTAATAATTAACACCAAACTTTTTTGTAAAAAGATCCAAGCATTTGAATCTCAAGTTTTGACCTTAAATCAAAACATCTTCAAGAATTTCAAAAATCAAATCTTACTTCTAACATATTCATAATATCATCCTAACATCAACCATGCTTTAAATCATCAAACTAAAGTCACCAAAATCACAAAATAACATTTAGAGTTTTTGGTTTTACACTTAGTCCAAAAACAAAAACTTTTTCCTCAACTAGTTTTGATAAATCTCTTGATCTATGACTTATAAATATATGATCTTCAAACCAAACCATCACATGGTTTAAAAAGATGTCCTAAAACATATATAAGCTTCTAATTCAAGATCACATGGTTAGAAATTAACCAAAACATAAATTTAGCCAAGAATATCCACACTTTGGCTTATTTGAATATCTCTTTACATATAATTTCATATCTTTGAAACTAACATCAAATATCTTCAAAATAATAATATAACATGTATATAAGATACTTAGGATCCTCCAATAAAATTATTAAAGTCATTAGAATAGGTTTAGACCACCAAAGAGTTAAACTTTCTTAAAACAGAAACTGTTTTTCTTCTTCCAGTTTCTAAGTTTCTAAATCTAAGAAAATCTTTCATCAAAACCTTCATTCATGCAAAAATCCTCAACCAATAGTCACATATACATGTTAACAATACTCCATAAAAATTTTAGACCAATATCTATCCATTAGCTTGGTCAAAAACTCCAAACTATAACATATTCTCCAGTTTATCTTCCAGAATGACCTTTCTATAGTTTATACAATATTTTACTGACCAAATGATCTTCAAATGGGGCAAATAAGATATCTATGTAAACTAGACTCAAAAAAGAACAACTTATATGAAGGAGACTTATGATAAAACACTTACAAAAGCTTCGAAATGGGTGTGCAAAAGACCTCCTAAAAGCTGTCCGAGAGAGAGTGTTTGATATTCTTTCAATAGAAAGTGTAAATGAAGATAATTTCATGGGGAGGTGGCTGGAGATACTTATAGATGAGATATGGAAGAGATGAGGCTGGAGTTGAGAGTTGAGTGTAGTTTTCTCCTACCCAAAATATCTATAAAAGATTATCTCATAATATTCTATCCAATAGTATCTACAAAAAATCAATTTAAGATATTTTTATCTAATAATATCTATAAAAATCAACTCAAAATATTTTTACCCAATAATATTCATGAAAATTACCTCATGATATTTCTTTTTATCCAATAATATCTACAGTTTTGAACAGACGTTTTGTCCGAAAATATGAAAAAATGTTATTGCGCCATAAGACTTTAAATAACCCTCCGAGTCTAATGGCACAAACCATAATACATTTTGACACTTCTAACTATCTCCATTAATCAAAAACATACTTCTGATACCATAATAAATAATAACACTAACTATGTAGTTAGACAAAAACCTATACGATTAATGGATTCGTGAAAACTTACGGGGTTTTCACGAAGTTCCTAAAATTAATAGAAATTTCACAATTGAATTTCTAGCGGGCTGTTACAGTTGTTGAGCTCAAAGGCTCGTTCCCGGAGGTAACACGCTAGTGGCAGTTGTGGCATGAGTGTCAATACTCGATATTTGTTTGAGAAGACGTGTTGGCGTTGATGGCCAAGTGTGAGTGTGTGAAGAGTCGGCTTTGATAGAAAATAGGTGATGTGCTCCACTACGCCAATTGGCGAGGAGGGAAATACTTAGTAAAGGTGTTCCTTTGATCACCTTGCGAGTACAAGAACATTCAGCTTTGAGGCTAGGGGGAGATGGGCTCAACTGCGCTAGTTGGCGAGGGGCGTAACACCTAGGAGAGGTGTTCACTCCTTTGATTGTTGTGTGAGTGTAGGAACACTTGGCTTCAAGGCTAGCGGGAGATGGACTTGAGCATGTTAGTTGGCGAGTAGCATAACACTTAGGCCCCGTTTGGATACAAGAAATATTTCATTTTATCTCATCTCATCATTATAATTTTCTTAAATTCTCATACAAAATATAATAAATAATTCAATTTTTTTAAATTCTAAAATAATAATAATTTTAAAAAATACTGTTAGGTGAGAGATGAGCTCGACCGTCCTAGTTGGCTAGGAGGGAAAACACTTAGGAGATGTGTTCCTTCCTTTGATTGTCGTATGAGTGTAGGAACACTCAACTTTGAAGATCGAAGAAAAAAAAAATTTATTGGATTGTGTTTTGAATAATGAGAGAGAAAAAGTTGAATAAAAATATTATAAAATTAAAATATTATTTGAATATAATCTTTTAATTATATTTTTGTTTGAAATTTGAAGAAATAGTATTATTTTTTGTGTTTAGTTTGAGAGTTTGCGAACGTTGTAATAATTAGATGTAAAAGTTAAATATTTAAAATTAAAAAGTATTTTGAGTTTGAATGCTATTTGAGAATGAAATATGTGAGAATATCTAAGTAAGGGTGAAAGACCCGGTTTGGATAGTGGGTTGAGTTGAGATGAAAGTTTAAAATATTATTATTATTTTGATATTTGAAAAAATTGAATTAGGATTTGAAAAAGTTGAATTATTTATTATATTTTGTATTGAAAGTTGAAAAAATTGTAATGATTAGATGAGTTGAGTTGGGTTAGGCTTGGTTTGGTAACCAAACGCTGCCTAACCAAACAACAGGTCTGAATCGATTGGCTTGGTTTTGAATCAATTCCTACATTTTAAAAAGGGGTCAAATCCGGTCCGAAATCAGTTATTGACTATTCGGTACCAGACCGGACCGGTTTATAATATATATAAATTAATTTTTAATATTATATAAAATATTTCACATATGGACACATATTATATATAAAATATTAATTTTTAATATTATAGAAAATATTTTTATATAAAAATATTATATAAAAGTAAAAAGCAAGTGCAGAGAAAATAGAGAGAATTGGATGCAGGGATTTACGTGGTTCAGCGCTAGTCCTATATCCACGAGTTTGGAAAGGGAAAATTTACTATAATATTCATGTTCTTGTTTACAGTCTCTCATGGTCTCTCATGCCTCACCATACAATAATGGCTCTCAATATACATTACTGGAGGAGAATCCCTGCACTCGAGCTTTCGGTTTGGACCTTGGAAGTGGAGTTGAAAGAGAAGAAGAAGTCAAGAGAGAGAGACCACGGAGAGTGAGCTTTTCCCTTTTAAATGCCTCCTGACACCCCTTACCCTGCTTTCTGTCTTCCCATCCCTTCGTGACACCCCCCATGTCTCCTCTAACATCTTTTCCCCTCTTGTTTTCTAGCACCCAACTAGGTGGGCTGGATTTGGGCCCTGGGCCCTGGGATTTTACCCCCCACACAGTACCCCGCGATTATTAAGGGTGACCAATGCTAACAAAAGACCATGAGAATCTATAAGAGAAAAAATATACAACAGAATTCGTCAATAAGAAAACAAATTATTTTGCTTGTGTTAAGTAGTAAATGCCTCTGACAGCGAATTTAGGTGGGAGGCATGTGTGACCACGCAACGTGTGAGCACGGAGCTCGGAGGAGGCAAGAGGCTGGCTTGACCGAGCAACGGGCAAGTGCAGAGCTCAGAGGCGGCTGAAGTTTGGCTTGATCGAGCAACGTGCGAGGGTGGAGCTCAGGTGTGGCAGGAGGATGGCTCGACCACGCAATGCACTTAGCTTGGTAGTGCATCATTCGTATGTTTATTGTTGAAGAAAAATGTATGCTCGTTTTGTGTCTTTATTTCTGTTTCACTGTTAGTGTTGGAGTTTGCACGAAATAACCCATGTAAGGTTGTCAGAGGGCATGTCGATCCCTTGAGTCTACCTTAAGCGGTTGTCGGGCCCGTCTAACTGTTCCCAAAGGTAACCTACGTAGGGCAGTTGTGGAGCTCAGAGGCCTGCTAACTCTAAAGGCTCGTTCCCGGGGGCAACCCATTGGTAGCGATTATGGCTCGAGCGTGACACTTGACGTGGAGAGTCTAGGGACTTTGCTTTGTTAGACGAGAGTCTACCAGTATAAGGACTTGGCCTTACCTTGCAGCTGGATGCGAGTCTAGGGACTTAACTTTGTTGGATGAGGGTATGCCAGTCTAGGGATTTGGCCTTACTCCACAGCTGGATGCGTGTTTAGGGACTCGATGAGTCTAAGGACTCGGCTTTGTTGGGCGAAGGGTTGCTAGTTTAGGAACTTGGAATTACCTCACAATTGGATGCAAGTTTAGGGAGTCGACTTTGTTAGACGGGGGTCTACCAGTCTAGGGATTTGGCCTTACCCTATAGCTGGATGCGAGTCTAGGGATTCGGCTTTGTTGGATGGGGGTCTGCCAGTCTAGGGACTTAGCCTTACCTCGCAGCTAGATGCGAGTCTAGGGACTCAGCTTTATTGGGTGGGAGGCTGCCAGTCTAGGGACTTGGCCTTACCCCACAACTGGATGTGAGTCTGAGGACTCGGCGAGTATAGGGACTCAACTTTGCTCGACGGGGGTGCTTGCCATGTTGAATTGTTCCGTTAGAGTGCGGGCCACATGTGGCCAATGTTCTGCACTACAGGAAGTGGTTAGTAGAAATGAATTCACAAAAATTGCGATAGAGACTAACTAGAGGGACGTTAGTCGTTGTAGTCGATCTGTTTGCCCTGACTGAAGAATTATCCGCTATCGACCGTGATTTCTCCTCCTTCTTGCTCCTCTTCCTCACTCTTTCTTTCTTTTTGTTATATATATATATATTGAAGGGGCTATGTCCTTTTGCTAGTTTAAGCCAAGTTTCACAGCCGAGCCCATGGTGGTTGTGCAGTGCATGGCGACTGGACGAGGAGTTGAGTGGGTAGAGTTGTGTCCAAAGTGGAGCTCGATTGCTAAGTCATAAGGGCTCGATCCAAGCCCGTGCATGAATGCTATGTCGTGGTACTTTCCGAGCCGCATGTAGTTTGGTCACCTGAGTTTTCAAGCTGTGTGGTGAGGTCCCTGCTGTTGGGTTTCCAAGTCGTGAGGTGAGGACCCTGCCACTGGGTTGCCAAGTCGTGAGGTGAGGACCCATCCAATGGGTTGTCGAGTTGGATGGTGGAGAGGTCCCATGCCCCTGGGTGCCGTGTGGTAAGGACCCTGCCACTGGGTTTTCGAGTAGGATGGGGAAGGTGTCTCTTGTCCCTAGGTCGAGTGGTTGAGTCGAGGAGGCTTCTGAGCCTGTCTAAGCAGTCGAGTCAAGTGGAGGAGGCTTCCAAGCCCGTTTGAGTGGTCGAGTCAAGTGGAGATTTCGTGTGGAGGTGGCTTCCAATCTCGTTTGAGTGGTCGAGTCGAGTGGAGCTTCTGAACCCATTTGAGTGTGATCATCCAAGTGCAGGAGCTTTGCTTCCTGATCAGTGGAGTTGGTCCCGAGCAAGCGGGCTGAGAAGGTGCCAAGCCAATGGAGACGGCAAGTCCCCTGCTATGCGCACAACACCATGCCTTGAGTGGTGGAGGTCCCCCAAGTGGAGGGAGTCCTGTGCCCCAAGTGGTGGAGGTCTTCCGAGCCACGAACGGTCCGAGGAAAGCTTCTCGTGATCTGAGTCGTGCAACACCTGCACTGTCGAGAGACATACCGTGGCAGAGGCTATGGTCGACGATGCCCCCCTCGGATGAAACCGGAGTGGCAATATCTTACACGACCCGTTTATCCAATATAAACACGACACAATAATAATGAGTTATGATTTAGTTTTGACGGGTTTAGGTCAAAACGGGTTGACCCATTAAGACACGATTGCTTAACGGGTTGATAACGGGTCAACCCGTTATGATACGTTAAGAAAGTTAAAATTACAATTATATCTTGATATTTAAAAGTAAAATTGTTAGAATTTCAATTTCTATATTTTTATTATTTGAATTGTAATTTTAGACTTGTAGTTAACTTTATAATTTTTATAAATATTGTGATTTTAAAATTTATATAAAATTATGCTAAATTTAATCAGGTCAAACTAGTTAATTTAGGATCTATTCAACCAATTTACATAAACAGCCTAAAACTGATTGTATTGTGTCATGTTATTGTGTTAACTTATTTCGTAATATTTAGTAATGGGTCAAAACGGGTTGACACGACATGACCCGTTATGTTAACGGGTCGTGTTAGGGTTTGAGATTTTGACACGATAAGTTTAACGGATCGGGTTAGAGTTGAGCCATATATTATAATATACATGTTTTGACACGACACAAACACGACCCGTTAACACGATCTGACACTCCTAGGTGAAGGCAGATGCTGTTGGCAGGTCTGATGGTGACTGCTAGTGTCTCCTCTGGCCTGGGAGCTGGCAAGCGTGGACACTACTCTGCGTGCAAAAGAGGGTGCACTCGGGGGCATAGCACACGGTCCCTACGAGCGAGGGCAATCAAAGGTAAGCTCCATAAGTTGCTGGTGGTCTCGGGGAGGGGGGGGGGGACGACTGACAGGTCATCCGAGATCATGACAGGAGGCTGTGAGCTTTTACAAGGTTGCACGCACACCTGTGCTTGTCAAATGGTGGTTGCCGATGAGTTAAGCGGGCTCACAGTGGCCTACCATGACCCTCGCAAGACTCTGGGCATCATTTGGGCATTGCCCGCCGTGCACTGAGACAGACTTATGCTCCCTCAGGCTAGGGAGACGAGTGGCCTGGACACTTAAACCATGAGCTCCATGTGCAAAACCTCCCGAGCATGTCCCCTTTTTGCCCCACATCACTAATAAATGAAAGGGTAGATTAGTCAGTTGTACTTATCTGGAGGAAGTTTTAATCGGTTCATTCGAAGATTATTCAGCACACTGGAAAGTCGTCCTTCCCCCACTTCCTGCTTTAAAAAGTAACTCTATCCCATAGACGACGCCATTGTTAATGAAGTAGAAATCGCTCAACAGGCTGGAGGGGGAAAATGGGTCATCCCTGGCCCCCTAACGCAATCCAGGCCTCTCTATCGGTGTCGTTTGGGCCTCCCAGTAGTGTTTTGGCAGAACCGTATGGTGTCGATGCGTGCATACATGGCGATGAATATAAAGTAAGTGCAGAGAAAATAGAGACAAGTGGACACACAGATTTACGTGGTTCAGCGCTAGGCCTACAGCCTTGTTTACAGGTTCTCATGGTCTCTCATGCCTCACCATGTAATAATGGCTCTAAATATACATTTACTAGAGGAGAATCTCTGCGTTGGAGCCTTCAGTTTGGAGATTGGAAGTGGAGTTGAAGGAGAAGAAGAAGTCGAGAGAGAGAGAGACCATGGAGAGAGCTTTTCCCTTTTAAATGCCCCCCTGACACCCCCTTATCCTACTTTCTGTCTTCCCATCCCTTCTTGACACCCCATGGCTCCTCTCACATCTTGTCCCCTCTTTTCTTCTAGCACCCACCTAGTTAGGTTGGGCTTGGGCCTTGGGATTTTACCCCCCTCACAGCCAGCAACTTGAATTACTATCAGAAGGCTGATACTGTTTGAACCTCATCTACATAATAACATAACCAACATCAACCATGTCATCTTTATATGTCTGCTGCAAGGAAGTTCCTAGATAATGATACCTACATATAGACATAAGTTATGTTCAATTAATAAGGGATAACAAGAGAGTGAAAAATTCTAATGGGAGTAGTAAAAAGCTTACTACAATGGTAAGACCTGTTGGCACTGAAATGAAAAGCACACCAATAGATGATCACAAACAAGCCATGAAATCAAGATGACAGTGGGATTGAAATAAAACAGTGGCATGAGAAACAACAAAGTCACAAGCATAGTAGAAGCTATCAATATCACTAGTGTTTTTGGTATTCATGGAGGAAGGCACAAAAAAGGATATGAATTAACCATAAAACACAGCTAACATACACGGCTATAATAAATATTATGCAATTTAGAGCTTTAAAGGTGAGAAGTAAGAACCCCCATTTAATAAATGTCATTTAAACAGATAAAGAGCTGCAGACACATCCACAAATTCTTGATTCTGTATAAGGTTTTTTGCCGTCTTCAAGAAACATTCTTTATTTTTTCTAGTTAATGAACTAAGATTGTATCGACAATTTAGGATCAGTGAAACTACAAACTGCTTGTTTTGCTGAACTAAAATCATCAAGAAACGTGGCAAAGTTTCAACAACACACATCCACTATATTCAGCATCCCACATCCATGCAGCGATTACTAAGATCACATAAAAGGATAATGGATCAACAATAGTAATGGATAAAATCAAAATTAATAAAAATCCCATCCCAGATTCCCAGTAGAAAAAAAAAAAAAAAGTGTACAACAGAAGTCACCTAGTACACTAAACTGGCAAGCTATAACCTAAACATAAATATATATATATATATGCAAGTGATCAATATATATATATATATATATATGAGTACTATAAATCTAAATAGAATTCATAAACTGGAAACCAAAAATACTAAAAATCTTCATGGTTTGGACAGAGGAGAAACGATAGATACCTAATGAGACTAGAGACCAAGTGGGGCCTTTTAAACTAGAATATGTGTTGGGTTTCTGATTAGATTTCTCCAAACCTAGATCCAAACCAAAAGGAAGGGAAAAAGTTTATTGAACACAGTCACAACATCCAAAGAGATTAATAACAAGAAAAAAACGAAAATAAACTAGAGATTAGAGAAAAGAATAAAACCAAACCAAAACTAGCTAGATCCAAACCAAAAAGGAAGGAAAAAAAGTTTAATGAATCCAGTGGAAAAATAGATCGAGAACTTCATATTCTCGACAAAAAACATTCAGAAAAATGAATAGCAAAAAAAAAAAAAAAATCATAATAAATGAGATTAGGAAAAAATAAAACCAAACCAAAATCCAAACCAAAAAGGAAGGAAATAAAAGTTTAATGAACACAGTCACAACATCCAAAGAGATGATTAACAAGAAAAAAATTGAAAACTGACTAGAGATTAGAAAAACAAAAACAAAAACACCCCATATCCAGATGCAAACCAAAAGGAAGAAAAAAATAGTTGAATGAACGCAATGGAAAAATAGAGAACTTTGAATCCTTGATACAACATCCATATAGATGAATAGCAAGGAAAAAAAAAAAAAAAATCAAAACTAGACTAGAGATTACCGAAAACCCAAAAAAAAAAAAAAAGAAAAAAAAAACACCAAACCAAAAACAAGGAAAAAAAGGGTAATAAACACATTCACAGCATTTTGAGAGATTAATAGTAAGAAAAAAAATTGAAAATAGACTAGAGATTGAAATTAAGTTAATATTTGTTGATAACGTGGCGCCAGACAGTAATCCATAATCTTATTAATAACTCTCATTTAAAGTTACTTTAATTACAAAAGAATATTGATGGCTTTGGTCAACTCTCCCAAAGATAGAACTCCAGCATACCTCAAGAAAAAAGCTCCAGCTGATGAATTGATGATGTAGACGGCTAGCTCTTTTAGTATCATTAATGTCCACATGATATCTTCTATCATGATTGTAGAATTTGGTTGCCTTACGTATTCATATTAGTTACCACATGTCAACTGTAAATTATCAAATAATATATATACTTATTTCAGGCTTAGCTTGGGAAGGCCTGTACTCTCAGTCTCCGCCATGAGCAATATTCCTCTCTTAAGGACATGAAACACAAAAAAGTTACAAAGCTTTATGATCTGATCTCATTAAAAAACGTCAAAATTACTCGGGAATTCATTTGGTTGTTGTAAGCAGGATAGCTCGTTACGGTTCTTAACTTTTGGTTTCTCTTTACTTTTGAACTTTGAAGTCCCCATGCATTCACTAACGTGCCGCACTCGGAAACGCAAGTACTTGTAATTAGTCTCATTGGATTTTTGTACCTGATCGAGGGTCAATCATGTCCATAATTCAAAGGTCCAACATTGTAAGCACGACAGAATCTATGGCTATGAGATCAAATCTGGCATCTAAAATATGGCCGGTATTACAGTACGAGATTATTTTGGAGTCGGCTTTGAACCCTTTTCTTGATGCTTGAAGATGGGTTTTTTTTTTTTTTAACCTTCATACGATAATTGATATTTGCATTTGCAGTATTAGGGTGTACAAATAATTAATAAATCTGGGACTCGCTTGAAAATTAATATAATTTTTTTTAATGGTGTACCTCATTGTTTTAAAAAATGAGTTGGTGAGATTTGAAAATTCTAAAATTGTATCTGTCGTTGCTCCTTTCATATTGAGAATTTTTGTGATTAAAATTCTAAGAAAAACTGTATTTATAAGTCAATGTTGAAAACAAACACCTTATTATTGACACAATAAAAAGACTTTAATTTAAAATTTCCTTATAAATAAAATTATGTGGTATCAGAATGCGGTCTAAAACAACATAAGATTAAAATCTCCTAAAAGCTCATCTAGGAAACCAAATCAATATAATACAAAATGATAAATTGATCAATAACAATACCCAAAGTCTCCACAGTCATGAAGGGGGTTTTGTGCTCAATTACAATATCATTTATTAGTAATAAGAGAAATTAACAATGATCACTAGAAACAAATCAAGGCATACACGCCATTTATTTGCTGCCACTTATTTCACATGAAATACTGTAGCAGCATATATATGTATCGACAAAAGAGGCTACTCCAGAGGGGATGCTCTTCGGCTAATGCTATTTCCTGACTCCCACTAAAAAACCTTGACTGGAACTAGTTTCAATGGTGTTCTTTTCTGGGTAAGGCCCGGACCAGTCGATTCTTCCATGTTAATGTCCTCCTCTTTCATCCCGCTGGGTAATTTCCAATCGAAAGAGTACAAAAGATTGGCGAGTGCAACCTCAACTGTGGTCGTTCCCATATGCATCCCAGGACAACCCCTTCGACCAGATCCAAATGGCAATAACTCAAAGTTTTGCCCCTTATAATCAATAGAGCTATCATCGAACCTTTCTGGGTTGAATTCTTCTGGGTTTTTCCAGTATTCAGGGTCTCTTGCTATTGCCCAGTTGTTTACTTGCAGCAATGATTTTGGGCAAATGTCGTAACCACTGATCTTAAAAGGTGCCATAGTTTCTCTTGGAAGAAGCATTGCGGCCGGAGGGTGCAATCTGAGAGTTTCTTTCATTACCATCTTGAGGTAAGGAAGATTAGGAGTGTCGCTTTCTGCGACCTTTCCTTTGTTTCCAACGAGATTTCTGACTTCTTCTTGTGCTTTCTTCATCACTCGCGGGTTCCTTGCAAGCTCTGCCATTGCCCATACCGTGGTAACTGCAGCAGTGTTGCTTCCACCTAGAAATACATCCTGGTACGTACACAAATATGAGGGTTAATTAAGCAGAAGGTGAATAGAGTTCATAACTATAATAGCAAATACAACCCTAATCCCTAAAGTCTTTTATTATTAATATTAATTTTTTAATCAAGATCTTTTCTTATAAAGTTCCAAATGAAAAGAATAGACAGGTCTCGGCCATTGACATTTATTATTGTCCTTATAAATCATATGAGTGTTGAGATAGTCTATATATATATATATCATAACTATATAGATCAAGGTCTCTTCAAGTTTTTTGTCTGAACTTAAAGATTTTAAGTTGAAGAGAGACATGAAATTTATCAAGTAAGTCTTACATTATTTATTGCTTATTTAGTGCTGACTGAAATATTTATACGAGTAATATTTATAGGGTCCACTTGAGATGTCTCTCTCTACCATTTGAGATTTTATGGTTTGGGTATGAAGTTGAGGATGCTTTTCCAATACCACAGAATTCATTTTGTATGTATATTTTTCTTCTAATTGAAATATTAAGTTGGGATCACAAGAAGTTAATTTAGAGATTTGTTTTTTATATTTTCTGTATAGCTAAAGAAAACTTGAATAAAAAATAAATTAGGAAACCGTAATAAATAACAACGCATGGGAGGAAAGATTGTGTACTTACGAAGAGGATCGCCTTAATGTTATCTCTTGTGAACGGAGCTCCACCAGACTTTGCTTGCTCCCTTTCTATTCTGAGCAGCACATCGACGAGGTCTTCGTGTTCCTCTTTTGTCTTGTCGGGATTGAGATGAAAATCAATTGCCAGTTGTAGAAAGTTATCCAACTCATGGAAAATCTTGTCAAGTCTTTGAAATTTACCAGAGAGCCTGTCCACAATCCATCCCACGTATGGAAACAACTCAGCTGCAGTGAAGCTTGCAAGCATGGCTTCAGCCTCATGAAGAACTTCTTGAAACTTCTCATTATCCAAATCACTCCCCCGGAAGCTCTTTCCAAAAGCAATCCTGCAGAGAATACTTGCAGTAGGAGGCAACATCTTCTCCAAGAGATTCACAGGGGTTGCAGAAGATGAAGACTGAGATATTGTATTCACAAGCAAAGCCACTTCTTCTTCCCTGATGGACCGATATGACTGCACCCTTGCCGCGCTAAAAAGCTCAAGAACACAGACTTTCCTTATCTCTCGCCAATACTCGCCATAAGGTGCAAAGACTATGTCCTGATAATTGTACGTCAATTTTCCAGCGCTGGCTGAGAGAGGTCGACTGCAACAGTCGAGATCATGAACTTTCAAGACCTCTTTTGCAGCCTCAGCAGAAGAGATAACAACAATCGGTTTAGCACCGAATTTGAGCAGCATCACGGGGCCATATGTCTTGGCGAGTTGCGACAAAGATTGATGAGGCAAATTACCAATCTGGTGCATGTTGCCTATAATGGGAAGGTTTGGAGGGCTTGGTGGAAGGTTTTTGTATTGCCTCCGACCATGAATTTTGTTTTTCATGAGTAGCAGAATGGGGAGAAGAAGGAGAAGTGGAAGCCATATGGGTACGGCGATAGCAGACATTATCGATCGAAAGCAAGCTTTTATTCTCTTCTAGTACGTATGTACGTGCACGGCTCAGATTGCTTGCTCCTTCGATAATTTTGGCCTCAATATATAGACACAACGACGGTGTCTGTTTTTGTTGTTTTTTGTCCCCGTACCCGACTTTCGTGTCCTGAGGTCGATTAATCACGCGCGTGCCGCTGAATCAATTACTTTATTATGTAGATGATTTTTCAAATTTCAACTCCTGTAGAAAGGTATTAATTGGTTTTATATTTATATATAATTATAATCTATAGATATGGTATATGCTGAAAAATAATTAAAATATAGTTATTAGTTGTTGATATTAGAATGCCACATACGTACAGTCTCTTCAACTTTTGTAGAAAACACTCAAAAAAAAAAAATTTGTAGAAAACATATATTGGTTATTAATTATATTTACTACTTATTAAAAGTTAAGAGATAATTTGCATTCAGAGATGAAATAAGATGATTTTAGATAAAAGATAAAGTTAAATAAAATATTATTATTATTATTGTTTTGATATTTGAAAAAGTTAAATTATTTATTATATTTTGTGTAAAAATTTAAAAAATTTTTAATGATAAGATAAAATAAAATCATTTTCCAATCCAAATCAGCTAGGATCATGGATGCATGACCTACTCATCATTATTGGCTATTATTATTAGGGGAGGGGTAGCTCCCTCCCCACACCCCGTCTTGAATAGGGCGATGGGTGGGGTTTTCACCCTCACCCCTCCCCTCCCACCCCCGTATCCTCAGGGTAGGGTACCTCGCCCTGCTATGCAGGGGGGTAGGCTGGATTCCCAATTGGCCTCGCCTCATATCCACTTAAAAAGAATTACATTTCACTAAGTTTAAAAAATAATTTTAGGTCTAAAAGTGATCAAAAATATATTTTTAGACTTAAATTGTAAATTTAAATTTCATAAATATGACTAAATTTAAAAATTGTGTAATTTTTAAATTTTCTATTACATATTTTATGTAAGTTGTAGTGTAGTAATTTTTAAACTATGGAGTTTTTAAATTTACTAATGTATATTTTATGTAAGTTGTAGTTCTTAAATTTGTTTATATATATATTTTGTGAACAAGTCTAAAAATTATAATATATATTTTTATATGCACAATTTATAAAATATAAATATATATTTATGTTTATATATATATAATATAAGGGGTGCAAGGTCGGAAAAATGCAGGGCGGGGTTGGGCCCTTCCCGCCACCTGCACCCGCTAGGGGTACAAGATGCGGGTGCGGGGGCCCACCCCTAATTATTATTATCTGTTAATGAAACTACAAGTATTATTTCTTAACTATTATTATTAGCTAGGTTCATGGATGCATGACCTATTC
The DNA here is from genome assembly GCF_018687715.1 of Carya illinoinensis. Classification (NCBI taxonomy): domain Eukaryota; kingdom Viridiplantae; phylum Streptophyta; class Magnoliopsida; order Fagales; family Juglandaceae; genus Carya; species Carya illinoinensis. The sequence continues at coordinate 22,544,851 of NC_056757.1, forward strand.
ATCATGTAGAAATTAAACAATTTCAGCAATGGTAGTACATTTCTTAGTAGGTTGTTTATATGGTGGAAATAGTCATCTTTCACTAAAATATATTAATTTTGAACAGTACTAGATACAATATAAAGGTGTATAATTTGAAAAACATGGTGAGATTCGCTGTAACAAAATAATTATTACGTGGGTATCAAATTTATCAATTTTTTTTTTTATTAAAAGAGTGCACAATATGACTTATACACCCTAAAATTGTATGTAGCTAGCATTACTAATTATTAAATTCTCTTCAGGGAATAAATACTATTAATTATTTCAATCTAAAAATACACATTTTTGTTGGCATGCCCATTCCTTTCTCTTTTAGATCAATTCTTATGATCTATTTCTTCTTTATGTTTTTTGTTTTCAAATCTAATATAACAGTACCCTATGATCAACAACATTAACGTGACAGAAAGTCATATATATCAACTACGTAAGTACGTACGTACGTAGTCATTTTTTTTTTTTTTTAATTCTTATCTATTTTCCCTCTTTTTTTATTTATCTGTTTTCAAATATATAATCCAATATTCAACACCCTTAACGTGACAAAAAGTCGTGTCTTACGTCACTGTACTATTATTTGCATCTATTTTCAACAAGAAGATTTCTTGAATGAAGGACAAATGTCAATTAAATAATTGAATGATCAAGCTTGTTCCAGAAGATGATGACATGCATGCTGTCTTGATCATCCGATCCGAAACTTCCAATTTAAACCTACCCAAGCCAAGTCCTATATATATTGGATTATATTATTCTTAGATATATTTTTATTAATTTAATTCTATTTGTGTAAATGAGCATAATTGTATTTCTTGTAAAATATATATCCATCTGGTCTTCCATATGGAACTCGTGAAAAAATAAAATAAGAGTCCCATTCAAACGTTTCAACATGGAAGTTGATCATGATCATCAGACGGTCTTTAATTCTCAATGACCATGCATATGCATATATATATATCGGGATTGACCAGACCATATTCTAGATTAGGCTAGAAATTTAAATTAAACTCCAGGCTGCTTTTTAACTAGAAACCCAGATCCATTAAAGACTCACGCACGCAACTGCTATATATAATGTATTTAATACCAATACGTACTATATATATAAAAAAAAAAAAAAAACACTGTTTATTTACAAATAGTTAATTTGAATAAAATGATTCTTTTTAATTAGAATTAATTATAAATAATTTTTTAATTATAATAAATTAATCATAAAAATTCGTTTCGTACCACTGATGGCAGCATATACAACCAGTACTTCCCATGCATATATACTTGCTGACAAATGAATCCCGTTCTCCGTCTGCCACTATCGCAGCCACGTAGGACGTACGGTTCTTTCATTTTCAGAGCCTGACAACGTGGGCTGTTAGAAAAAAGGCTGTGGAGGGGAGGGAGGCTGGAGAGAGGCCATTTGAATTTGTACGTTCACATGTATGAGACGCCGTATTTAGGGGATGGACGCTGCTACACTCACCGCTGGTGGAGCCACCGTTAGACTTAAAAAATAGTTTTTTTTTTTTTTTAATTTTGTTTTTCAATTAATTTTTTAATAATTTTAAATATTTTAAAAAAATATAAGAAATTTATATTAATATTAAAAAAAATTTCTTAATCATTAAAAAAAAAAATTAGCCAAGAATGACCTACACGAAAGTCACCAGCGATAGCCTTGATATTTTCCTTAAGAGATACAAGACTTGAAAATATCGGCATTTGTACCTAAACTGAAAAATGTCGTAGAATTTTCAACAGCGAAATTCGAAAAGATAATAACTTTCCTTTAGTCAATATTTATTAAAAGATTGTGGGGATCTTGACTCGAAAGAACGCATCCACATTATAGATATAATTTATAAAAATTTCTTTTAATGTATCAATCCTCATAGATAGCGACATAGCGTACGTACAGCTAGGTAGATCATGTTAATTTGTTATTATGTTAATAAGCACCCATTATGAATACAAATCATACCAACATTGGCAGCACGTAGGTACCCTTAATTCCCTCAATGTATATGGTATAATGAGAAAGCTGTTCATTTATAGTGAGTTATTTCCTACGAAAATGATTATTTTCTATTAAAATAAATCTACTTTAATCACAAATAGTCATTTCTATCACATTTAATCCATCACAAATGAGTATATAATATATATATTGATAAATGAGTATATTATATTGACGTGTACTTCTTTTTGGATGGATCATGAATACAATAATTGATCTTAGTTTTTGAGATCATTTTTTTTTAAGATAGAATAAAAATTAATGCCCTAAATCTTGTTTTTAGGAGCAAAACTTAAATCTCATCCAAAAAGAAGTGCACGTCAATATTATAAATGTATATATATATATACAAAACTATTGTTGGACAGATCAACGGATCAGTACTACAAATCTTTCTAATTAACTATAAAGTTTATATTTCGGGAAAAAAATTAATGTCATTCACAATAATAAAAATTAAGATGTAGGACTCAAAGTTTATCTTATTCATTCTCCTCATGCTCTTTCTCTATCTTAATTTCTATTGTATTTTATTCGGGGCAACTAAATATTGCCGGAAATAGTCATACACAAATTTAAAAAAAAAAATAATATTCTAAAATAGAATACAAATGATATAATGCACTAAAAAATTTTGGTTTAAAATAGAATACATAAATATATATATATATATATTGAATACACATAGAAGTGATAGGTTCTTGTTCAAAAAAGCAATTGCACAAACAAGAAGTTGAAACAAATTGACTTCTAACTATAATGTAACTACACCCATCAATTACAAAGTAGGTGCCACATGCTTGCATATTGCAAAAAATGAAATATATGAGAAATAAAGAGACAAAGCAACAAAAACAAGACAATAAACACAAGCTCACAATTTTCCAAACACAAGAAAAGTCTTCTTGAATAAGTATCATCAAATATTTGAAATAGTTCGAAACTTATTCCTTCAATAATGTGAGATGGTATGAAATTGTGGACTGGTTGTTCATTATCTCCACCAACTTTGTTGCATATTTCCACCCCATGAATCTGGTTCTAGAACTTGATGAGCTATGGTGTGAAAATGTTGGCCACAACCATGCTGTTGTGGACCCTGCGGAGAAGATTGCTCTCAAACCTTTTGAAATAAGAAATAAAAATAAGTCAATTCTAATAACCATATTATTCATGAATTTGGAATGATTAAACATCTTTATTAAGTTCCAATTTGATGAAAAGCTTACAAGTGCATTTTAGTGTACATACTTCATACTTGGGGATCTCTAGACCTGCAAATTAGAGACAATAAAAAACATAAAAAAATGACTATGAACACAAAGTAACTACAACTAACAAAAAGTAAAACAGATCAACTCAATAACATAAAGATAGCCGAAGTTGTCATTTAAGGAACATTTTTGCAAGACTTACAACATAGTGGGCAAGTCAAAGATAACGTCTTATATGATTACCTGGTTTTTAGTTGAATACTAGGAGATAACTCATCCATCTCATCTAGCATGGCACCTATAATTTGTTGCTTCTTGAATGAGGGGTATCAATGTTATCGAACAATCTTCAAGTGAAGAGCAACTGACAGCTCTGCAAATGGCAAGTTGGCAACTAGCAATAACTATCTATTTATGGCCTAAAGAAAAAAATAGCCATTTATGGAAGAAGCCAATTTGTTTGGGCTAGACAAGCACAATTTGTCACTCATATTCAAGGATTTCAATTATATATGCAATCATTGAATAAAGAACTTTTTAAATATATATAGATATCAAGATAGTTTCATTTTAGAATATTTTTATTTTCCATAATAATCTTTAAGTTTTACCAATCTATATATGTACGGATAGTTTCTCTTCCTCTGCATGCACCACTTCTATTACTTGTTCCTATATCAATTCTCTATATCTTAAGATTTTGAGCATCTTTGTTTGTTATGGCCCTTTCTATTAGGTTAATTTATTTAGAACCCAATTATTATTTTTAGGTATGTTGTGAGCGCATAATGGTTAATTTGAAGTCCTAAACCCATTTTTGTTGGCCCTTTCTATTAGGTATGTTGTCAACTACATGTCAACAACAAAATGGCATATTTAGCCTACTCTTGGCTCAATTGTTTGGCCTATTGTTAGCATTTTGTTGGCTTCGACCGATTTTATAGGCCATTTTTATGTTCCAGCTATATACCAATCACAATTTCAGTTGCTGCTTCATCAAGACAAACACTTTCATCATTTCATCCACAATTAATCAATTATTAAATTTGAAGGTAAAGTTCAAATTTTAAACTCAAACTTTCAAAACTCTTTACTTTACGGTTGAGGGGGGATGGCGTTAGATATAATATCAAATTAATATATAATTTGATTTGATTATTATCTAAATCAAGATATTTGATTTTAGAACTTGGAGAGATTCTATCTATTTAATTTCATAATGGTCAATCCATTTACAATAGTATCTCTTCCAATCCATATAATTTCTCTATAAATATGGACTTACATTTTCATGTCTTAAATTACAATTAACAATAGTAAAACTATAGCCCTCAAAGCCTCTCTCCTTCATTCTCTCCTCCTTCTAGTCTTTCCCTATCTCAGTCTCTATTATATTTTATGCATGTTTCTATTAGAATATACTTTATTTTGCATTTTGACAGTGAATAGTTATTTAGGTTGATGGGAATAATCCCAACATTTTGGGTGTGAACTAGCATAATTAACTGTTCGAATCGCTTACATTCAAAGCATTTTGGTATTTTCAAAATGAAATACAAACATCCTTACTCATTTTTCCATATTTTTGGGTTCCAAAACATTAAAAAGTGAAACAATTGTTATAGAATTCAAGACGTTTAATTATAATACAAATTTGAAAAAATTAAATTTAAAAAAAAAATCAATTGAAATATTGGAAAATCTTAAAATTAAAAACCAAAAGATCAGATGGAACAAAATAATACCATTGAAAGTAAATAAATATTATTCAAAACAAACAATATAAAGCTCAACGGATTAAAACAATTTCTTCAAATTAAGAATATTTAAATAATAAACTTTTTAAAAATATAACTACAATGGGGTGTAACTGCCATCGGTTTAGTTCGGTTCGGTCCAATTTTAAATATTTTTTAGAACTGAATTGGTAATATTGGTTTTGAAAATTTAAAAACAATTCACTATCGAAATTGAAATCTTCGATTTTCCCAATTTCTATCTGGTCTTGTCGGGCCCGATTTTTCTAGTTTTACGAATAAACAAAATTATATTATAACAAAACCTTAGCAAGTGATTGACCCGGCCATATCCCTCATTTTATGTTATATTAATGTTGTATTAATTTTATGTTTTCAAATTAAAATTTTTATGTTATATCAAAATTCAAATGTTATATTAAAAGTTATAAGATTAATTTATTTTATATCATAATCAAATTTTATATTAAGATTTATAGATTAAGTTTACGTTATATCAAATGTTATATTAATTTTATATTATAAGATTAATAGACATGAATAATAAGATTTTAATTTTTTTTATTTTATTAATTCACAATTTAGCATATAATATAATATAAAAAATTATATATACTATACAATTAATCATATAAAAAATTGAAAATTATATATATATATATATATATATATATATATATATATGTAGTAGTCTTGTTCGGTTTGAATTGGTGTTTTAAAATCAAAATCAAAACCGGACTAGTTGGTTTTGCTAAATAGGATCAACTAGTACTGAACTAGACCAAACCCACCAGTTCAGTTTAGTCCAGTCCGGTCCACCGGTTTCTTGGGTTTTTTTTAAGTCCTAACAATGAAATAAGAAAAAGCGACCCAAATAAGAAAACATTACTAATTTACTTTTTGTTGGTGTTTAAATTAAATATTTAATTATGTGATTGTTGAAAGAAATATTTTTATACGTACGAATAGTGATTGTTCAAAGAAATGTATTATATATATTTATATTAATTTTTTTAATGTTTTCTACTATTTTAACTTTGTTAAGTTGTTTGTTTAAATTCTTTTATTGTAATTTGTAATGCTCTAATGGAATGCCCAAACTGCATAATCTATATTTCAAAATGACTAGTCAATGATACAATTGGAGTCCTATTGGAACCTTATAAAGAGCAATAACTTTATAAGATTTATTCTTCCTAAACAATGTGGGATCTCATATACTATATAGTAATATACCCTTATCTTTAGGACTGTGCATTTGACTAGTAAAATCGTCCGATCCAATTAAAATAATATGACCCGAACCGATTTTTATCTGGTTCTGTCTGATCGAGTCTCAACCCAACTAAAAACGGGTTCTTTTTATCGATTGTCAACCCGTCCGATATAAAATACAACATATTCAATTCTCACTTCTCAGACTTAAAACCTAGCCGCCCAACACCCAATTTCTCACTGCCGCTTGCCTTCATCAACATGGAGACGGTTGTGGGGGAAGTTTGTGGTTGAGATATGCGACTCCAATGGGAAAGGCTCGCAGGTGTGGCTCAGAACGTTCGATATAGCCATAGAAGCAGCAAAAGCTTATGATCGGGTCGTGTTCAAGCTGCTTGGAAGCAAAACCATCCAGAATCTTCCACTAGAAATTGCCTTAAATTCTTCGGAGTATGATATGCTTTGAGCATTAGAAAGAAGAGAATGAGAGATCGATATGGTCTCTGGACCAAGACAACTCTGTATGAGAGAGCAAGAGAGGGAAAGAGAGAGGTTGCGCATACGCAGCGAATGGTGGCATCACTGTGTTTACTAAATTCGTATAGTGAATTTGGGCTTTGTTCAAAAAATAGAAAGATGAAAGAAGAAACTGTCACCATAGCAAAGCCATCACCGACATCATCTGATTCTTGAAATTAATTTCTAGTAGCCTAAGAGAGTTATGCATAACTGATTCTGCTCTTTTTATTTTGTGTGTTTTGGGATCTTTTCTTGAGATTGATGATTGAGGATGATGGTTTATCTCAAATCTGAGAGAGTTTCGCATGAAAGTAGATATATATATATTTTTTCAAATCTAAGGATGATGTTCTTTTCGTTACTGTCATATTTTCATCTCAAATTTGAGAGAGTTCTTTTTATTTTATTTTATTTTTTGGGTTCAATCATACGGGTTCGACTCGATTTATTTTAATCAGGTCAGATTGGATCGGTTTGGTGCCTTAAATTTAAAATAAAAATTCGGGTCAGGCACAAACTTGACTATGCCAGATCGGGTTGCAGGCCTACTTATCCTTATCTTATGGGGTATCCTGGCTTTGATACCATTTATAACGTCTCAATGGAAAGCTCAAACCACATTGCCTATATTCCAAAAAGACTAGTCAATAATATAATTGAAATTTCATTATAACCTTATAAAGAGAAAGAACTTATCATTCATAAATAATGTGGGATCTCATACACTACATACCATTATCCTTATCATATGAGGTATCACATTTACTGTTAATGTAACGTGTTTTAATTAACTATTTTTAAAACCAAAAGAAGAAATGTTTAGTTAGAGAACACAAAAAGAAGAATTTATTTATTTTTTTCTAAGAAAGCTTGAATATATATATATATATAAAAAGGGAAATTACAAGACATAAGGGGGGTCCTTCCTACTATCAATGTACAAAATATAAGTTGGAATGCAAACTAGAGGAATGCTACCAAACTTCAAGTTTGTAGCTGCCCATTGCGCCACTGAATGTGTAAACTGGTTTTGAGATATATCGATTTTTTTAAAGTCTCAATCTTTGTGAGATTTCAAAGAGCTTGCTATGTCTTCCGAAATTGGAGCTATTTGCCAAATGGCAACCTCCTCATAGATAGAAGAAATGACTAAGTGGAGTCACCCACCATAAGGATAGATGGATGGTTGAGATGTTATGTCATTTTGAGAGCTAATCTTGCTACTAAACCTTATACTATTACTGGAGTCGTGGTGAGATCATTTTCCTCAGTCTATATTTCTAATGTGTTCCCTTTGAGAGCTAATGTTCCGCCAAATGTGTAAAAGAAGAATTTATTTAACCTAAAGTATTGGGAGCAATTGTGTAACCTACTTTGTTTTTTCTAGGGAAACAAAAGCGATATTCCATATAATCTGGGCTTTTACTTGGGTCTATTACTCTTTAAAAACATATTATACTATATATACAGCTACCTTGCCATTCTCAAGATTTACTTGTTCAACAAGAAAATATTGAAAGGAAAACACTACTTCCACATCTTCAATTAAAATTCAATGTTTTATTTTTATATTTTTATTTAATAATTAAGTAAGTATTTTTAAATGAACATGCCATTCTCAAGATCTACTTGTTCGACAAGAAAACCTTAAAAATCATAGTAAAAGTCAATTATGGTAGGTGTCCTCATTTTTGGCCAGAAGTTGCTCTCTTTTTTCCGATAGCCTTCTCTACCCTCTTTGTCGACGTTTTCCTCTTCCAAGCTTTAAGTTAATAATAAGTCTCTGTTCCCATCTTCTCTTATCATGACGTGTCTTTTGTGATCACTTGTACGGTGGGCTTTGTTTGTGCCATCAACCCTTGACTGAGGTTATTATTTTTCAAGACAAATTTTATACCAAACAGTTCTCTTGGGATTCTCAAGGTAGATTGGTCCCATAAAAAGCATTGAATATCTTAAAAAAACTAATTATGATAGTTGCCGTTGCCTTTTATCCAATTTTGCACACTTTTTCCGTGGCCCTTCTATGCTTTCTTTGCTAGCTTTGTCACTTTTGATTGAGCTAACTATTATTCTTTAAACAAATTTTATACCAAACAGTTTATTCGTTAAGAAATACAAGGAGAAATGCTTTATGTCTGGATAAAGTGTTCTCATAAAAAATTTTTATTTTATTTTTATTTAATAATTAAAGAATTATTTTTTAATTATGAATCTTTTTTAAAAAAATTTAAAATATAAAAAATAAATAAATAAATCACAAAAAAATATGTTCTTTTTTCAGTTTTTTCTTTTTTTTCCTAATTTTTTTTAATTTTTATTTATTATAAATTTAGAGAGGGAGTCGAATCAATACCTCGAGGTGGGGCCTCATGCCATCAGGCCTTTGGCCCATGGCTCATGAAGGGTCTTTTGCTATTGCATTGTAGGCTTAAATATTTCACGTCTCTAGTCTTGAGTGGTCCCTTGTTGGGCTTATTTATCTTTCAACAAATTTTACCCGACAGTTATTGTGCGATTCTCCATGTCGACTTGCCTCACAATAAGGCCTGAGAGTTTTTTAAAATGTTAATTGTGATAATTGTTGTTGCTTTTTGTCAAGTTGTTGCCTAGTTTTTTTTTTTAAGGACGTGGTTTGGTTTGGTAGATCAGGTCTCATCTCATGTAAATAATTATAATTTTTTTATTATTTTATATAAAATATAATAAATAATTAAATTTAAAAAATTATATTATGACAATATTTTATTCAACTTTTAATTTTTATTTTTTATTCTCTCTCCTAACTTTATTTCATCTTCTTTTCTAATGATTCATCAATTAGTAGAAGTATACTTTTGAATGAGAGTGTACTACTAGTGATAGTGATTTCTAAAATTCACTAGAATATAAGATCCTCATTATTAGTATGGCTGTAATATAACAATATTTTCTTGTCACTTGGGACTAGAAGAGAAAATTTATAATACATGCTTTGCTATATGTATTGAATTCTCATAGTAGGAATCCAAACATATAGTTCTAAACTCATTTCACTTATATGACTTAACCTGATGTTGTTGATTTGATTGACAAGAGAAAAGTGGAGTTGTTGGAGGTATAAATCCATCTCTCTTGGTGCTAATTGAGTTGCCTCTAGATAACCATTGATTGCACATTTGTTGGGACTTATTTGAAATGATTTAAATAGTTGATTCTTATAGGAGAATTATATGGTTAGCTTTTGTGATATTTAGGTATGAAGTACTTTGAGTGTATGATTATTGCTTGTACTGTTTTGGTATAAAAGACAAATGAATTATGCTAATACTATTTTCATGCGGCCTAAACCACCATCCATTCAAAGATATCCAATATGCTTAGACGTTATTATTAATGATCTATTAAATAAAATGGATTCTTTGAACACTACTGATAACCCTAGAAAAGTGTCTTCCTATGAGAGTTAATACTGGTGATAATGGTTGTCTTATATTATTAATTGTCACCTAAAGAGTGGTTGTCCATAGTATTAGGTAGTGAACATGAGTTTTTGAAAAGTAGCTTAGATTTTACATCTTCTGAAACAATTTACAAGAAAAATAGCTTTTAGGAACTTTTGTTTACAAACCCATAGACAATTAATGAGGTGAAGAATACTAAGGGGATGTTTGGAAAAAGTTTCATCTCATCATATTTCATCGTATCTCGTCTCATTCCATCTCATTTCCTTTCTAAATACCATTCAAATACAAAGACTCCCAAACTTTCAAATAAAAAATAAAAAATAATTAAACTTTTTCAAAATTCAAAACAAAAATAATATTAAAAAATTATATTCTAACTATATTTTAATTTTATAACATTTTTTATTCAACATTTTCTCTCTCCTTTTCCAAAACCCAATAAGTATTTAACTAATACTATTTAGCTACTATTCACAAACTATTTTATTATTATAAAAAAAATTCTCATTTCATCTCAATTAGCAAGCATCTCCTAAATAATCTGTATTTTGAATTGAGATACTCATACAATTTGGTATTTCCATTATAGTTTACTAATGGGAGTTAAAGGCTGAGATTTCGTTAGACGGTAATTAATATAACTTATTTGATTGAGTGAGTTTGTGATGCGATTTGAACACATCATTAAAAATAATGACTAGTGTAATAACCACCACTAAAAATTTCATCATTGAAATTTTTATAGGTTTTAGGAATCTAGTAGAAACTTCGTAAATTTTTACGAATCAACTAATTAATTGCGCAAATTTTAGTTTATCAAAATAGTCAGCATTATCACTTATATATATGGTGCAAAAAATGTAATTTTATTTATTTGATATAGTTAGAAGTGTCAGAATGAGATCATATGGTTTGTGTCATTAAACTCAATTGATTATTTATGATTTTATGGTGTAATAATCCAATTTTTAATTTTCAAATGAAACGCTTATTTGAAAATACATTTTATTTATTTCAAAGCACTTCAAAATTGAATTTTGATAAACGAATTGTACATACTGTTAGTTTAGTATACATGTTTAGGATTTTATAATACAAAATTTATTTTTACTTTTCTTAGAATGAATAGTAACCTCAATAGTAACACAAAATATAGTATAAACAAATATTTTTTCAACAATTAGTTATGAATCCAAAGCAAAACCAATAAAGGATTAGTCAAAAGTTCAAAACCATAAGATAATAACCACTAATTAATATATAATCCATAGGCTTACTCATAGACTGGTGGCGCAGTTTCATTTACATTGATAAATAAATTTAACAATCGTCAGAGTTGCACTTCTTTTTCCTTTGTTTTTCTCCTCCTCGCCTAGCTACTCTCACTGGGCTTTTTTTCTTTCCTCGCCTGTTGTCACCTGGCGCTCTCTTTTCTTTCCTCATTCACTTCTTGCCTTTTACTCTCTCTCACTTTTCACTTTCAACTGCTCATATATAGTGTTAGCTAGGAGTCTTACTACTGAAGTAAGAGTGAGTTCACTTCGCAAGGCTTATCCACCTTTACTCCAGTGCCTTAGGCAGCATCTCAGCGATGCTTTTTCTGTTATTCTCTCCAAACTCGCTCTCTCTTAACGTGCTCCATCATTCCTAATATATCTAGAGTTCCTCTACACAAACGCAATTTACGGGTCACTAAAAATCTTCCATTTCCGAGCAAGTATGCTCGAGTTTTTTTGCGCCAGTATGCTCGCGCGATATTCTCGAGCAAGAATACTTTGATACTTCTGGTAATTAAGTATGCTTGCTATTTCAAGTGAGTATAATCAGCGTTTCTGAATTCTGAGCAAGTATGCTTGGCAGTTCTGAGTGGTTAGGCTCGGTATTCCCGAGTGAGAATGCTCGGTGTTTCTTGTGTGTATGCTTGGCATTTCCAATGGGAAATAGGGAAACAACCTCGGGTAATCCTAATGGGATAGTTCTGATGGCTAAGTCCGTATAAAGTGAAGTGAGAATCTCTGAATGAATATCTATATCTTTTTTAATGCATACCTGGAAGAACATTTATAAGGTTTGGGTGAGTTTCGTGGAGGAGTCGTTCCATCTAAACACGATACCGAGGATGGTGGTGTCCTTCCAGGGTATGCATCTCTGATGGATCTATTTGACCGGCGTGAATCGAATAGAATAGAACTCTTTATGGATTATGGCAGCTTCAGATGCGGCCTCTACAAACGGCCCATTTTACCTAGTTACAACATTCCTCGTCTTCCTTCACGTGGACTTCTCATGCATACTTCTTTGATCACGTCTCAACCTTTCCTTGCTCCTAGCGCACTATTTTACCCAACACAACACATTCCGGTGGGAAATGTAAATGCTACTTGAAATGGGCGATACCAAGAACAATTGAGAGTGAGCTAGGACGAGGAATAAAGTGTACTCACACTGAAAATTCCAATCCAAATGGCCGACCCGAAAAGAGTTCAACTACAATGCGTAACGCTTGGTATTATAGAGAGATGCATATTTATATTAAAAAGGCTAGACGGAATGAATTTCTTAATCTCTCATTCATATAGAGAAACTAATGCAATGACGGATGGCTTGGCTAAATCGGGAGCTAATGGATTAGACGGTATGTGGTTCTCAGCTTCATATACTACTTTAATAAGAGGTTTAATAAGACTGGATAAAGGTTATTTTCCTTACAATAGAAATAGTTAATAAGTTTATAATGAATTTATTTCTTGGATGTTTATTGTTGGTTTTGCGAACTGGATTTATTGTATCATTTTTATTTGGTTCGGTTAGGAATTTTTTTGCACCTTGGTTGTGGTTTTATTGGTGAATTCGTAAACCCTCAGGTGTTAGGATTGTTAACACGATATTCCTCCATCATAAGTGTAGGCTTATCAATAAAATTAGAGTTCCGTCATTTTCTCTTTCAGAAAAAAAAAAAGAAAATTGTAGTTATTCGTATTCATCATCCAAAATCTTCCACTACTAAGTATATATGTGTGAGCCGCATTAAGACTCTTAATTATATTAGAGGCAAGCCCTATGCTATATACATAGCTCGGTTTGTTTTCATATCGTCCTTTAGTTCAACTGGTATATCTTTCTCTTACAAGAGCAAAAGGATTGTTAAATTGCAAGATCTAATTTCCATAGATACTTATTTTCATAATAAAAAAGAAGAGAGAAGTAGTACACATTTAACAAAAACATTTGTCAAATTAAGAAGAGACCATGCATATGTGATATAGGCTTAATCCGTTTAAGAATTTGTTAAAATACACTTACCTACACACAATCCAAATTTCTAATGTTTTTGTTATATAGTTTGATGGTGGCTGCCAGTCGCGGGTAGCTAGTGATCATTAGATTCCGATTGCAAAGGTTGCTGGATTTCGAGCACCATCGGCCTTCATTCGGTGGATTTTCGGTAGTTTTGATTTCTCTAACCCTCTCTCAGGGTGGTGAGAGACAAATGGAACAATAACTAGAGGTGATCTAAAAATTAATTTGAATTAGTAATTTTTGGACTGAAACTTCCTATTTTAAGGTTTCAATAATAATTTTATGTGGTCTAACTTATTTTCGACACTATATAATCGGTCACATAAGCCGGTAATCCGTGGCCGGAACTATAGGTATCAACCCACTAATGTAAAGCAAGGAGTACCTGAACCCCAAGTGGCAAATCAAAATCACTTTCAAAAAGGCGTTAATATCAGTAACCACCAAAGACTGGTTATATAATCCAAGGTCACACAAAGTAAACGCAACGAGTATTAAATGAAAGATTATAAAATACTTAGAAGCTTAATACAAGTTGGGGAGAAAAAATGTATCTGAGTCTGATAAAACTCTGTCCATTTCCAAAAAATTTATCAGTTTCTAATATTCCTGAAATACAAAGTGTCCTTCTCCTCCATATGCTAGCACAGGTCCACATGTCGAAAGATTATGGGCTTAAAGTTTATGGTTAAAGATTATGGGCTTCTTCTTAAAAGATGAAAAGTAAGAGTCATGGGCTTGTAACCATTTTCGGCCTCAATACTCCAAAAACCCAACTAACTTGTTTATTTGAGATTCTTTTTGAATTGTAGCTCCAAAATAAAAATACTTAACTCGTTCTCTGGCGTCTGCTGCTCTGACTAGCATTTGCAAGGGCACCAGCCATAGTTTAGCCCCCTATGAGAATTGGTTGGGACAATGATGCATCACCGTATCACACAGCTGCACACCACCCATGTCATATGGAACAGAAATTTTGTCTCATCGAGTGCTTCTTAATAGAAGAACTGTTATGAACCTACTACTAGGTAAAACTCACTCATGAAAACTTGTTTGCAAGGAAAATGTGCATAGGGACTTATAAACCACCAACCAATCTCATACTTAGTCGATGTGGGATGGTAACAACCACCATGCTCCGTAGCCGACATCCACGGTGGTCTTGACGCTCACACTGGTTGGCTGTGAGCTAAGTCTTTCCTCGCCCTAGACGAACACTGCCATGCTTGAATCACCCCCCATGCTGCATGATTGCAACCGTCATAACATAGCCTTAGAATTGCATTTCCCTTAAGAACCGGCTTGCAAGGGAATGGTGCCTAGAGGTTTATAAATCACCAACCAATTCTATACTTAGTCAATGTGAGATTGTAACATGGACATACATTCAAAGGAATAGAGCCAATCGATGATATCTTCTGGCTGGACTATTGTAATGAACCTTTTTGCTATAATTCTCCTACTGGTTGATTCAAGGTCAACACCCTCCGAAAACAAAAACAAGAACTAGAGAGAGGGAGAGAGAAGAGAGAGAGTTGTATGAATTTCCAGGCTGTGAAGTATTTATGTGTATTAAAACGATACGTTTTGTATACAATCAAAGGAATTCATGAATTTATCCTTACTAAAACGATGTCACTTGTTACTTACACATGAATCTATTGAATGGCACCGTTCCACTTATCACTCCTAATTCATATACAAAATGACACAAAACTACAACCCCTTATTAATTGAAAAAGACAATGTATCACTAATTTGTTAACTAACTAAACTGCCATCTACATTCTCTTATTCCCTCGTAATCCCTTCCCCTTGCTTTGCTATTCCATCTTCACTGCACATCCCCTCCAGCCCCCACCTCAGCCCATAACAACTACTCGTCTATGAGCTCTTAAATCAATATCACAGGACTGCTAAAGAAAGGGATAGAAAATCTTAGGTACTCTATTGAGCCATGTTGGAACTGCTTCACGTGATAGAATGTAATATATGATTATTTTTCCAAAAGATGACACAAAGAATCAAATATAAGGTTTGGACTCGCCCATTTAAGAGTCAAACATAAGTGGAACCAATCCACGTGATAGAACGAAATAGTTTTGAACTTGCCCACTTACTACTATAAACATAAGCTACTCGCCCGCACGTCTGCCCAACCCGGCTGCCCACCTGTCCCTTGGCGGGATGCGCGGATCGCTCAATCAAGACAGGTGCTGGTGACCCTATATTTTACAATCATTTGAAGACTTTTTTGCTTTTTTTTTCTCATTTTTTTTAATTTATTTGTAACATTGAAATGAAAAAATTAAAATTAAATTATTAAAAAAAACGAAATGATGATGGTTGGCTGAGCAGCATGGTCCACATGGAATGCATGAAACTGGGCATCGCAAAATCAATGACACATTTAATCAGGCATGTCCTGTCTACCAAGTGCCCAGCAGCCCATAACTCTCTCGTTAACAGTGAACACAATCTGACGAAGCCTCCATGGCTATTGGACTACATCCCATAACAAGTGAGCCACAAACAGGAAATAGATTGCATTTTTTATAACAAATCAGAAACTGTAAAACTTGAAAAGCTGATCACTTACACGTACAATAACCTGATCACACACTTTTTAACTGTGAGAATTAGTTGGTCATAATACGTGGAATCACTTGTCCACTGCATGAAGATGTTCTTGACCTTGATGGTTGATTTGAAACTTGCTTCTTTTTTCTTTTTCTTTTTTAATTTTTTTAATTATTTTAAGAAGATGACGGTACTTAAATTTTATTGATTACCCTCCGTTAACATATATCTTGGATTCTTGGTGTTCCCTGTGCTCCGTGGTTTGTTTTAATTGAGGTTAGCCGTAGGTGCATTTTATCTTTCTATTTGATTTTGTGCTACACAAAGCAACGACAAGCATCTCTGTTGGTACTTTGCTTGGATGATTAGTATGGAAGTAGGGAATCAAGGAAGGCAACAAGAAAGAGGAAAACCCTAAAGTATCTCTTTTGTTGTCCATGATGTGTCCGTGCGTATTTTCTCTTACACTCCATTTTGTTCAAATGTGTAAGGACAAGTTGTTCTATGGAAAGTGCCATGTGTAGTGAGAAATTCTTTGAATGCTGTTGAAATATATTCTCCGTAATTATCGGTTTGTATTTGTTTGATTTTACAAGAAAATAGATCTCAACTAAGCATTTAAATTTAATGAAACACACGATGACATGATCAGATATATAATGAAGAGGAAACATCCAGGTAAATCGAGAAAAATCATCAATGAATAAAATGCAGAACTTGCAACCACTAATTAATAGAGGACACCGGAAAGGTTAGCACACATTATATATATATATACTAGTGGAGGCTAAACGTGCTCTGCACGTTTGCTTAATTGTGTTTTTTGATTGTCTTATACAAAAATTTATTCAGAGCAAATTTGAATAAAAAAACAGAAATACAAACAGAATTTTGTTTTTCATTTTTTTCATGATCATTGTAGTTCTCGGCCATATTGCACAGAGCCAATAGAGAGAATATTGAAATTTTTGTGTTGTTGCGGATTGAATATTTATGGATCTGCAGCAAGTTGAATCATTCACTATTTTTCTGAAACTTGTACTGCAACAGTTTCTATAAACGGCAGATGCTGCTATATGTTAAATATATAATGGGAATAGAGAATGAATAAATGTGTAAATAATTAATTTACAAAAAAAGCAAAATAAAAAAATAATTAGTATGCTCCTATATGTTATATATTTAATGGGATTAGAGAATGAATAAATGTGTAAATAATTAATTTACAAAAAAGTAAAATAAAAAAATAATTAGTATTTTATTATAATTTAAAGTTGAAATGTTTCATGTATATTATAGAAACTGTAGGAATGAAAAAATTTATTTTATGAATTTTAAGTTGTGAAATTTATTTTGATGTGTTTTCTTGGTATTAATTATTATTTTTCATTTAAATTGATCTTTACTTTAAATTAGTTTAATGTTGGACTTTAATTATTTTATTTTATTAATATTGAGTTGTAGTGTTTTTATTTGGCTCTTATTTATTTTTTTTATTGTGCATTTTTCTTTTGTTGAACTCTTCTATTTTCGGATTGGGCCTATTTGAGTGTATTTTATTTTTCTTTTGGGCCCAGCCCAACTCGTGAGCCTTCAACAGAGCCCAACTCGTGAACCTTCAACCCAGCCCGCTAAATTGTTGCTAGATTTCCCTTCATTTTGGGCCCAAGCCCATTCGGAAACCCAACCTAGCCCGTGAGCCATGAAACCCAGCCCTCTCTCCTTGGCAATATGGAGACGTTTGGCATGCCTTAGGGCTTCTTCTTCTTTTCTTTCTTTCCTTCTCAGCACTGTTCTCTTTCCTTCTCAGTGCTGTTCACTTCCCTTCTTCTTCTTCCTTTAGCTGTCATAGCTCTCTTCCACCATTTTTCAACTAGTAATTTCTACCTTTCACTTCTCCTTGTTTTGGTTCTATAATTTTTTGCAAAATCGATTAAATCTTCTCTCATTTTTGCATTTTCATTTTGCTATGTTTATATTTTCTGTAGGTCGGCCAAAGCGTTATTTCGCACCTTCTTTCCTCTTCTTTGTTGTCTTATGTAGTTCTTGTTATTGTGAACATAGTGATTCTAATTACTATATTATCACCAACTAATTATTCTAAGAGATAAATATACTTTGCAAACTTCGTGCATGATTGGGTGCATGATTGAGATTGAAAATAGAACCTCTAATTTTAAAACATATTACTTATAGTTTAAATAATAAGTTTTACTATTAAAAATTTATTTATTGCATAGTAACTATATATTTAAAACATTTTCAAACATATTATATTTGTTTGGAAACAAATTATAAAAGTGCTATTTGAGATAAAAATGAAGATCATTTAAGTTTTTAAAAATTATGATCATATCCTTAAAAGTTTTAAAGTTATATAGGTATTTTCACACATTAACAGTCTTTTTAAAATTAAAAGTACGTTCTAGATTATCAAGAAAAGCATGTTTGAGATTAAAAAGTACTTTAATATATAACACAAGCAACTCAATTTTTCTATTAAAGAACTCCAAATACTATTTAATCAATTTTTAAGATTTCTAATGCAACCCCAAATAGACCCCAAAATTGTGTTAGGGGTCGTAAAATTATGCAAAACTTTGTAATGATAAAATTAGGTTATTTGGTTAGTACATATTAAAGTACTTTTTAATCTTAAAAAAGCTAAAATGTATGTTTAAAGAAAAGTGTCATTTTCTTTTGGGGTGTAACGGGTCCAGATTTGTAATTATTATTTGAACAAGTAAAAGTTATGTCTTGGTCCGAGTGGGTATAGAATTTCTCTTATACATATCCATGGAATTTTTGAAACCAAATCAGTATACACCAGTTTTACATTTTCAAAAACTAATGCTGCACTGGTTATGCCCCCAAATCGATACTTCCGGTTTTCTGATTTTGGTCCGATTCAATCCAGGTTTTTAGTTTTAATGCCAACGTGTTATAAACAAATTCATAATAAATTATTACCAATACTATATACTAAACTAATAGTGATATTAATATTATATATGGTCATAGTGTTATAGTCATAGTGATATTATACTTGGCGGAGTGTTTCCCTGGGTATGCAAGTCCTTGACTACAAATGAAGAAGATGTGGGAGTAAAGTAGCATCTGTTATCACTAAAAAAGTTGTGAATGGACAGTACGTTAGAGGAAACATGAGGGCAATGTAATATATTGTTTAGGAGAAATTTGTTTTTGGATGTAGAAAGCAAAGAAGAACCAGTATTGGTGATGATCAGACGTCCTACATTGCTTATTATCACCTTGTCATTGCCTTGATAAGGTTGCTGCTTTAGGGTCAAATTCTCAAGGTCTGTGGTGATGTGGTTATTAGCACCACTATCCATATACCAAGGTTGCTTACCTTCTTGAGTACTAGTATTTGTTGTTATTGTTGCCAATTAAGATGGTGGATGAAGACCTTGATAGGAGAAGTCCATATGATGGTAGCAATCAAAAGGGTGGTGGTTGGTTTTGTCTCAAATCTGAAAAGGCACACATTTGGTTGAAAAGGGATGATTATTTGCTGATTGAGGCTTGGTGTTTTGTTGGACAACAACAAAATTAGGTTATAGGTGATGAGTAAGGCTTCCCTCGTGGAAACTTCTGTCCTTTGCCCTATTGGGACTTCTGCCTTTGTGTAAAGAATGCAAATTGCTAACTCTTAATGTTAGGAATAAAGTTGACTACGTCCAGCCCATTAAAAACCTATCATTGATAAAAAGGGAAGAAATAAAAGCCAATAATCTAGTTGAGAGATAAAGTCAACAAGGGATAAGGCCAGTTGACTCAAACTCCTAAAAGAAAAGAACTTCACAAGGACAGATAGACTCAATCACTCCAATGAAGGAAATAAATCTTTATAAAAAGAGGAGATCACTACAAATCAATGGCTCTCTACAATTACTCTACGCATAGACTCCCCCACGCACAATGACTCCAAATAATCTTCTCTCGAGGGAGGCATCATCTTTAACCTCCTGAAACCCTAAATTCATTGTATTTAAAGATATGCAAGGTTATGAAAGTCATGTAAAATCACCTATTATACTGGATTTTGCCCTCCAAACAACCTGTAGAAGTAGGCTTTTATGCCGAACCATGTAAATCTTTGTGGATCTTCATTTATCTTTTATTTGCTTATTTCTTATTTATTTTATGGATGAAGGCGAAGAACACCATATTGATGCCTGAATCATCGTCGTGGGCTGGGGATGATTCTTTTCTTCGTCCCAGCCTATGATGTAATTTTTAAAATTAACAGTTGGCATCGTCTCTTGGATAGAAAAATTCTTTGCACCGGAATTGGGAGAATGGTGTTCTCTAGCTCATGAGATGGTCTTCAAAGAAGCAGATAAGACCTCCTCTACCTTTTATAGATTATATTTTCTTATTATTATTTTCGATCACAAATATAGTTTGTTTCCTTTCTATTATATACCAAAAAAAATTGCAATTAATGGCTTATGAAATTATGCAAGGACTATAGTTTACTAATCCGATTGGTATCTTTTATTATCTCTAACTAAATTGCTCTGTAAAGTGTTTACTTTTGGATTATTTTTTGGTAAAAACAATTTTTTTAAAAAAGAAAAGGAATATGGTTGCATGGTGTGCACTGTGCACATAACAGACACATTGTGAATGCCATGCAGAGCAGGTAGAAGGGGTGCACCCACTTATTTCACCCACACCACCTTGCATTGTGTGGCCTGGACACAACTGCCCAATCAGACAACTAGAAGGAGCTAGCTGGTGTTTTCCCATCGAATTCTCACCACCTAAGGCATGGACACAAGTTGGAACAACATGCCGGCCAACCGTGAACTAACAAAACCATCATCAGGCAACATATGAACAGTCGATGCAATCTGTCACTAGCAAGATGGTCCCCAACCATGAAGGCTTTGCTTTCCATCATTCCTCGCCACAAGATATCAACAACACAACATGCCCATAAAGCTCAGCCAAGCCATATACACCCCCCATGGCAACGGTGCTCAACTTTTGGACCGGTGGCACTTTCTACGACCACCGTGGCATCCTCGACCATGCAGAGAGCTGAAGCACATCGCACTTAATGTGTGCCTATGCCAGGTTTAGCCATAAAGCCTCTTCCACACCACCAAAGTCAGCAGAGTGCCTTTTCTAGCAAATGCTGAGTGATGACACTTGTGCCACAACCGCTGCCAGAGGGTTACCTTTGGGAATGAGCCTCTGAGCTCCACAATCGCCTCGTGTAAGTTAT
Organism: Carya illinoinensis; assembly: GCF_018687715.1. Classification (NCBI taxonomy): domain Eukaryota; kingdom Viridiplantae; phylum Streptophyta; class Magnoliopsida; order Fagales; family Juglandaceae; genus Carya; species Carya illinoinensis. Next base: position 22,566,201 of record NC_056757.1, read on the forward strand.
ATTTGGGAATGGGTTGATGGGCTTTGCAACCGCCTAACATAGACCCAAGGGATCGACGGGCTTCCTGACCACTTAAGCGTAGGTTACTGCAAACAAATTCTAATGTCAACACCAAAATGGAAACATCAAACAAAAATTCACACCATGGGCAAAAAGAATCCATTACTACAAACAAATAGCAAAACACAATCATGGAAATACGCAACCTATCAGGTAAATGTCCACAAACAAACTCCAAGCTAAGCTCCGTGCTCACGGCCACTAGTGTGGTCGAGCATATCTCCCACTTAACTTTCCAAGTCAAGCTCCTCGCTCGCAAATAGAGCATCTCTTGCCTTTTATCTAACTTTGGGCATGTTTGGATTTACAACAGGGGTTGTAAAAAAATGTTTAATTAGCCTCAAAAACTTTGTAATGATAAAATCAAGTTATTTGGTTGTTACAAATTAAAATATTTTTTGGTCTCAAAAAAGATACCTCAAATGAGCTTTTATGTCATTTCTATATATGAAAACACTTTTTACATTATTTTCAAACAAATGTTTAAAAGTACTTTAGATATATAGTTACGAAATAATAAATAATCTTTAATTAATAATATAACTTATTATTACAATTAAAAAAATTTAAAACTAAAAAATTATATTACCCATGCAATACAATCCCAAACATGAAATTCAACAGGTAAGTGTAAGGGGTGTTCTGGTTGAAGGCTGAAGTGAAAATAACGAAATTAACGGCCAAGCTTTAAACGGTGCGTATCGAGAATAAGGAGGAAGTAATTCGTGGCTTCAATACGGTGCGTATGGCATTAATAAAACGGTGCGTAGTGGGAAGGCATCAAGTCGAGGCTGAGTACACGTAAAGCGACGTCGTGTTCTTCTCTTCTGCAGTTAGTAGTTAGTTGTTATTCTGTTAGAACGGAAATGGCAGTATAAAACACTGCTTTACTTTAGAGAATGTTATCTGAATTTTTGTAATCAATTCCGAAGGAACTTGTGGAGCTTAGGGATTGCTCGAAAATCTCTACTAAGGAAATATGATGAATTCTTGATTGTTTGATTGTGTGTTTCTTGCACGGTGTGGTTGTAAGGTGAATTGCATTAATCTGCTGTGTTTCTGTAACCTGCAACATAGATCTTCTTCTGGTGATTCTGCGAACAGGAAGCATGTAACAGTAAGTCTTTTTTATTTTTGAGTTCTGCTATATATAGTCCCTCTTGACTACTAATTACAAACATTACTGATTTGAAAGGTGACTTAAAGCAAGGCGTGTGGATTCGAGGGAGTACTATTGTTGTTTTTTTTTAGACATTTTAGCGAACATATTCTACGCACATTATATGACAACATTTGCAAATTCTACGCACATTGTCTGATGAACAAAATCGCTGAGCTCAAAATCCACAAAAGAAGCAATCAAATTCAAATGGCTGCAAGTTTAATTAAAGAAGCTTGTAAATTTATCAAACACAAAATCAAGGTTTCAGGCAAAAGAAACTCTTGAAACTGGAGATAACAATACCACAGGTCTAAATACCACTTGACTTAACTATAAAAGGCCAAAAAACAATGGCCCTCACAACCAAAACTCTTTTGTTACACAAAAGTGTTTTTTGTTATGATTCTCACACAGTACATCATTTAACTGTGCACTAAAAACACTTTGACTGGGACAAGGTTCAGAGGTATTCTTTTATGGGTGAGGCCAGCACCAGTCGATTCATCCATGTTTATATCCTCCTCCTTCATCCCTGAGGGCACTTTCCAATCGAAACAATACAAAAGATTCGCAAGTGAAAGCTCAACGGTGGTCGCTCCCATGTATATCCCAGGACAACCTCTTCGACCAGATCCAAATGGCAATAACTCAAAATGTTGTCCTTTATACTCGATAGAGCTATCAACGAACCTTTCAGGGTAGAACTATTCTGGTTTCTTCCAGTATTCAGGGTCTCGTCCTAGCGCCCAAGCATTTACTTGGAGCAAAGAGTTGGGGCCAATGTCATAACCGCCGATCTTAACGTCTGTCATGGTTAGTCTTGGAAGAAGAATTGCGGCTGGAGGGTGCAATCTAAATGTTTCTTTGATTATCATCTTCAGGTAATGAAGATGAGTTATGTCGCTTTCGGTGACGTTTCCTCTGTTTCCAACGACGTTTCTGACTTCATCTTGTGCTTTCTTCATCGATCGCGGGTTCCTTGCAAGCTCCGCCATTGCCCATAGCATGGTGACTGCAGCAGTGTTGCTTCCACCCAAAAACATATCCTGAAATACACGAAGAAATATTGCATAATGATGATTAGAACATAGAAACCTAAGACCTGAGCTCAAGAAATTAAGATTAGTGCAGAAAACACGAGGAAACGTGATAAAAAAAAAACCCTGGAAAGAAAGCTTGAGTCCTTACGAAGAGGATGGCCTTAATGTTATCTTTATTGAACGGAGGAGCACCGGTGTTGGTTCGCTGATCCCTTTCTATTCTCAGCAACACGTCGATAAGGTCTTCGTGGTCTTGTTCTGTCTTCTTGGGGCTGAGATGAAGATCAATGGTCTGTTGCAGAAAATCATCCAAATCACGAAAAATCTTTTCGAGTCTTCGAATCGGGCCAGAGAGCCTGTCAATAATCCATCCCACGTATGGAAAGAATTCAGTTGCACTGAAGCTTGCAAACATGACTTCAGCCTCATGACCCACTTCTCGAAGCTTTTCATTATCCAAACCACTCCCACGAAAATTCTTTCCGAAAGCAGTCCTACAGAGTATATTTGCTGTGATCAGAGCCAACATCTTCTCAGAAAGATCAACAGGGGTTGCAGAAGATGCAGACTGAGAAATTGAATTAACTAAAGAAGCTACTTCTTCTTCCCTGATAAAGCTAAATGACTGCACCCTAGCCACGCTAAAAAGCTCAAGAGCACAGATTTTCCTTATCTCTCTCTCCAATAATCACCGTAAGGTGCGAAAACTATGTCTTTGTAATTGTACGTCAGTCTCCCGGCTGTGGAAGAGACAGGTCTACTGCAACAATCAAGATCATGAAACTTTAGGACTTGTCTTGCAGCCTCAGCTGAAGAGATGTTAATAATTGTTTTAGAACCGAATTTGAGGAGCATGATTGGGCCATATTTTTTGGAGAGTTGGGACAAAGTTTTGTGAGGCAATTCACCAAGCTGGTGCATGTTCCCAATAATGGGAAGAGTAGGAGGGCCTGGTGGAAGGCGCTTCTTTTGCTTTGGACCGTAGATTTTGTTTTTCGCTAGAAGCAGTACTAGAGGGAGAAGAAAGAGAAGGGAGAGCCTCAGCCACAGGGGCACAGCATAAAGATCCATTGAAGCTTCCATCTTTATTTGCAGTAAGCTACTCTGGGACTGTCCATTTATAGACAACAGACCGTGTGAATCACAATTAATCTGGGTTCATTATTTAATTATATATTTATTTATTTAAGAAAAGTCGGCAGATTCTGCAAAATAATTAGATGATCATGAACTGCTATATATATGCATATGATTTTATTTTAAGATCGAGCAAACTCTCTTATCTGATCACATATCTATATCTGAACTGCTATATATATATACATGTGATTTTATTTTATTTAAATATAAATTACTTTATTAAAGAATTTTTCTTCTTATATATTATTATTATTATTTTTTTTCATCTGTTTGGGTTTTTTAGAAATAGAGGTACAAGATGTATATATGGCTTTGGTACATATAGTATTATTTATTTTTTAGAAATTAACCCACTATGATAGAGCCATGACGTTTGTCGTACGTATATGTGAGCCCAGTCTCTTTCAAAAAAATCTGGACCAGAATTAGATAAATAAATTCTTTTTTATTAGTGGAAATAAATACTAAGATCATGATAGACATAATTATCTGTTGATTGAGTCAATATGATGTATATGGTGTAGGTGGGGTATGCCTCTTTGTTTCTCTTTCTCATCATTAATTTTTTGTTTTTGGATATATAGCAACGTGACTATATATTATGATTCGATCCCTTTCCAAAGTAATTGAATGGAACCCACAAAAATATGCCAATCTTATCACTATTCTACACAGTTTCATATATATAAGAGATCAGCTGTTTTATTTGTTTATATTTATACCTATTAAGATCATGCAAAGCATATAAGAGATAAACCCCCCTTGGCAAGTTGAAGCAAGGTGGCAAGTTGAAGCAAGGTAACCACACATTTCCACGACACATTAAGAATGGTAACCAAACTCCCACCATCATTAGCTGCAAGAATTCCCAATTCACACAGCTTTTCTACTGTACATTTTGCTATTTTACTAACATGATTCACACTATTGGCTGCCATATAAACAAACTCCGTTTAGAGTACTTATTTAAGTTTAAAGAAGTAAATGTCATCTGTTAAGAAGAGAGGGGATGGGAGAGAGAAAAAAAAAGTATAAAAATAAAAATACACAGATCTATCATGATAAAAATTCGTGGTGTGCTGAAAACATAGTAATTGGTAGTGTATGTACCATTATTCTATCTGAATTTAATTCAGAACCTTAAACTTTTTCTATTAGGTTTTTTGGGAGAGGGGGCTAGCTCTGATTATATATGGGATTGAACCCACAAGAAGTGTTTATATTATTGATTCTGACCTCTAAGCTCCAAACTCACACTTCTGTCGTTGGTATCTTCTTGCTATTATTCCTTAGAACTTACTATGATAGAAAATGTCTAAAACCTGAGGAAAAATGCAGTTTGGTTCTTTAAAAAAAGATTAGGACTAAGCCCCCCTTCACATTTATTGCACATGCAGAAATACGTATTACACAAGACAAGAAACCTTTATTAGTTGACTTGTGAAAAAACAAGGGCCAAGTGCCCTTTATGATCAGAGTTTGAAAATATTTCTTTAGTCTTTGAACTCAATACTATTTTTGTTTTAATGGATATATTTTAGCCAGTAATACAAAAGAAAGAACAAAATTTAGAACAGTACAGATTGGCCCTTAGATTTGTTTATATAATGTTTAGTTATTTGTTTGCTGTGTTTGATTTTTTATTCTACTGTGTTTGTTACTCAATAATAGATGGAAGAAGATTCTGTGAGTTGTAATGTCGGTACAAATCAAGGGGTTAGTAGTGACTCATTTTCTCTTTCAGTTGATGTGGAGGAGCATGAAAATCTACCAACTTCTTCATCCACATATACACAACAGTCTACTCATTCCATCCCACCTTTACTCAAAAAATCCAAGAAAACACCTAGTAACCAATCGGTGGTTTGGGAACATTTTGAAAAAGTGCTACCTCTTGACCCCAATAACCCAAAAGCTAAGTGCAATCATTGTGGTAAGCAGTATAGTTACCACTATGGGAATGACACTTCTTCTATAAATCACCACTTTTATAATGTATGTAAAAATTTTCCTCTTAGGATTAAAAATGCACCCTAGCAGCACTCCTTAATTAAAAATTAAAAATATTAAAAATATTTAAAAATAAAATCTTATAAATTAAAATTTATCATTAAGTAATATAATTGTAATTTGAGAATACGATAAGGCCATATTTAGAAAGCATGTCACGCCATGGTCATTTTTCGATTTTCTTTCTAAGGTCTCGTTCTTTTCTTCCATGGCCGACAGCAATTAGGTTCTTGGATTGAGTCTTAGCTCAGCAACTTGTCGATGGACAGCTGGCTATATGCCTAAGGCAAGTAGTAGCTCAACCAAGGGCGGTGGGAACTGCGAAGCGATACCGACGGAACATGAGTAGCGAGCAAGAAGTCAGTGCCCAGGTATAACTTGTGTCAGCTAAATTTCAAACCTCTCTTAATTTCACTTACAAATATCACCTAAATATAAAATAATCATTTTTACTTTTTCAAATTTAAAAAAAAAAAAAATACAATTTTTTAAATTTTAGACAAGGACAATATATATTAAAAAATATATTTAAATAATTTTTTCATTTTATGATATTTTTATTTAATTTTTTTCTCTCATTTATTAAAATTTAATAAAATATTTAATTTAAACTATTTTATTATTATTTATAAAATTTTCATTTTATCTCGTTACGGGAACACGTCTGACTATCTTGGTGGCCAAGCATGTTCCATATGGCATGTACCAAGTACTTGGAACTATCCGAATTTAAGAAGAAAATTAGCTCGCTACCGTGTAACGAAAGTATGTCGGACAGGAACTAAATTATTCAGACTACGGTAGATAAGCAGAAACTTTAAAAAAATGAAACGGTTCAAAGTTGAAACATCTCAAGAAGATAAAGAATTCGAATTTAGCATAGCAGAGAAAATTCTAAATACCCATTGACAATCAAAGAATAACCATCGTATTGGTGAAAGAGTAGTGTCGAATATAGTACTGAAGACTTTCAATAATAAAATTATTATTTTTTATGTAAGTCTCGAGGGGAAGGTGATGATAGTGTAAAGCCAACAACCAATACAGCATTCATAGCCAAATTTAACCATTCTGAAAACTTGAAAAATCAGCTCTGAATTGACAGAATAGTTAATTAAGAGGCAAAGGTGATGGCGCGCAGCAATAATGGCACTAAAAAGTATTGGTGACTCAGTGGGAAATGAAGAAAGCAAGACACAGCTACGTACCCACGTATCGCTATCCCAATTCCCGTGCGTTTAAATTCTACCCATGCTTGCGAATAAATGGGAAGACGTCTCTTCCCCACCTTCACTAGTTTATTTTACAAAGCTACTGTGCCTGCATTTTACAAAGCTACCTCTACCTGTACCTGCTCCATAAATGCAAGCAGTCCAATACGGCGGCGGTGTCTAAGTTTGACAAATAAAACAGAGATGACAAATTGTCAACACATTTCATAATATATATTTTATAAGAATATGTCATTATTTTAAAACATAATTAGGTAAATTATTTCTAAATATTATTTAAATATAAAATAATTTTTAATTTTAATTTTTACTAATCATTATAATTATTACAAACTTCTAAACAAAATATAAAAATCAATTCAATTTTTTCAAACTTCAAAATAAGAATTGTATTAAAAGTTATATTTAAATTTTTTATAATTTTATAATATTTTTAATCGACTTATTCTCTTTTCTTTCTCAAAATTCAATAAAACATCTTAATTCATATTATTGTACTACTATTTATATTAAATGTTCGAACAAGCTCATAGACTATAGTGAAGGAGATATATATAGCAACTACATGATGACTTTTAAAGCATCTACAATGGTTTTTTATTTATTAATATTATCTTTTAAAATACATCATCAAACTTTATTTTTTATATTTTACATAATGACTTTTATAATATATTATATATCAGCTTATCACTACAACAAAAGCAGCTTTTTGCCATGGTTGAAAGTTGTCGAAAAAGGCTACCATCCAGTTGCAATAATATTTATCCCACCAAATTATATTCGTGGGAGGTTGGTGGCATATAATAAGTAGGGAATACTATTTTCTCACAGTAAAAAATTTTCGTGGCAAAAGACTGATATTTCCCACGAAAACAGTTTGTGGAAAAATTAGTATGGTGTGGTAGTAAACGCTATTTGGATTTATTTACCTGTGGGAAGTTAAATTATTTTTCCCATACCTACTGTTGGTCGGGATATATATATCACCCACGAGACCTTTCATGGAAAATATGGTGGCAAAAAGATATATGTAATTATATCTTCTGGTTACAGTTAGATAATTGCGACTAGCTTCGTGGTGCCTATTAAATTATGTCATGGTTTGTGATTGTGAAACTCCACCTTTTTCCACCACATGGTATGATTGGTAATAGATGTTTAGCGTCGAAAGGAGTAGTCGGAAAAAGGTATGTGCTATGTCTACAATCGTCTCACATAATATGGCGAACAATTTATCCCCATTGGATACTATAATGACAAATGCAGTATTTTAGACAACTAGTTTTGGTGGTAATATATTAATACCCATTCTCTTATGTTTGGGCAAAATATTATTGCCCATTGGATGCTATAATGACAAAACTCTGTTTCGGACAACTCGTATTTGTGGCAATATATTATTACCCATTTTGTTATGTTTTGGCAAAATAGCTTGTGCCCGCCACTTGGAGTTATTGGAAATAACTCCATTCCATATAGTAAGTTAGTCTGGAATACGCTACATCCGTACACACTGGTGGTGGGAAAAGGTTTCCGTGGTGGAAACTAGGCATTTCGACCCCAGTCAAAACTCGTGGCTATTGATTATTATCCATCTGGTCTGTTGTACAATTAAATCTTTTCACATCAATTCTCCAACATGGGAAAAACATAGTCAAGCCAATATTGCCATCCCTGCAAAGTGGTGGCAAAACTGAGTATTATATATACCTACTTTTTGTGACGAAATGGGAATATGGGAATAACCTGTTTGCAAGTTGAATATATAAATTACACCAATCATAATAACCATCACTTATTATCAAAACCCCATTCACAAAATCCTATTATCCCAACGCATTCAGAATCCAAGTTTACATCTCAAAATCTGTTTCCCCATTCAAAATCCAAGTATTTGGCAATTTCTTGCAAACAAACACATACAAATGATACACTTATCCATTAACTTCCATAATAACCTGTCAATATACTATATTTGAGCACATTCCCAAGATATGGAAGAAATGCAAACATCCATAGAGACTATGTAAGAGGAGGCATGCAATCTCCCAACTGAATTACAGTACCAAATGGGTTCAACCTGAAACCTTAATGTTAATTCATCACGAATGAATTCAAGGCCATGAAACCAACAGTTTTCTTTACAACTAATATTCCAAGTACATGAGGGAATTATATCTACTGGCAATTTAATGACTCTTTGAAGGATGGGATGAAGGACATATACACGGATTGGATAGCATGAATCTGATCTGCGTTTCAGATTGTCGTGGAACCAACATGAGGGCATTCTGCCTGTTGCCCAGAAATGATCGGTTCTGTTGTCACCATTGAAAATGAAATAGATAAACATACAACTGTCAAACAGTATTATATATACTGCATGCATATTACATGACATTACATCAATGTTCCTAGGTAAACAAATATATCAGTTTCGCATATACATTATGAAAGCCTGCATCATTTACTTTGTCTCCCCATTCATACACAGATTGTTTTTGTGTATCATCTACCTATAATTAATCATGAATGGTTTGCCAATATTATTAAGTTGATATTCCCATACATGGACAGTATATTATTATTAGCATTACAAATAATAATAATATTTAATATACTGCAGTTGAATATTCTGCAGTATATGCAGCTGCTATAGCTGAAACCATACCAATATTTTTTAGCTGTATATCAGTCATCAGTTTAAACCTTCAAATACAAAACACAATTTCTGAATTGGAGTAATGTACTATGTGCAGGAAAACTAGTCTATAATACCAACACATCTATAGGTATTCCCATCTGCCATCTCCTAGATATTAGGATATGCAAGTATATCCTTATTTGTTTAGCTGATAAAACAAATTGAAAGGTCATCCCTAGGTTGCACGAATTTCAACTTCCTCTTCACGGAATTTTTTATTTCACTTTTTCCCTACAACCCAACTCTGAAATGTAGTGATTTCAGACCCACCCACAGGTTTTGTTCCCATATATTATGACATACTGAATTTTGAGGTACATACACTACTGGGGATTACAGAAACAGTAAACATTTATATTACACATTATAGCCTCACATGTCCTATGAGTACTTCATTAGGATATGATCTGTAAACTGTCCATCCACCATTTTCCATTAGGAAACTGATGACTCCATTATACATAAATTTGAGAAAATGTTTACCGAGTTTCCTTATAACCCACATTTAGTTCATGAATTGTAAAACCTGAGTTAACATATTTCATTTCTATTTTCCTTGACATTAAGATGTTGCCTTGTTTATGGTGTCCCTTCTAGGACTCTTGCTTTTTGTTAAATAATCTCAAAGTATTAGTTAAACCATCTAGCTACATTAGGCTGAATCCCAAGAAATTACCTTTCATCTGAAAATGTGTTAGAGCATGAACCATCCTCCTGCTCTACCATCGACAATCCATGAGGCTGAAATCCCTGCCTATCATCACTGCTATTGAGCCTATAATTTAGAATGGAAGGGACAGCCAATCAGCATATATATATATATTTTGTTTTCCCTCCAAATATGCAAAGCAAAGAAAATACATGTACCTTTTGTACCATATTTGTTTCAGAACTGAACCCTTGAATATAGACAAAATACCAAGCAAGTCAAAAAGTTTACCCATCATCTTACCTTTCCTGTAACTATGTTATAAGATAGCCAGCCTAACTATTATGTGTTGCAAGACCAAAATAACAGTACCTTAGGTATGTCTTAGCTTGGAATTTGAGCATTTACATTATAGTGCTCTAAACTATCCACAAAATGAGTCCCCCCACAAAAAACCCCCTCCACAAAAAACTTTCTGTATAAATCCAGCTAATCATCCAGCTGAGTCTCTCTATGAGACTCAATACTGGAGGGTAAATCAGTGTTCCGATAGCTCATCAAAAGCTTCTCATGCTCTGAAAAATTCCTCTTCAATTCAACAATATCAGCCATCATTCCATCCAGTTTGCTTTTGTACATTTCAGCATCGCTCTTGTTCCTTTGATTCTCCTCCGAGAGACGAATGAAAGCTCTACTCTTTTACATTGATGGAGATGGTTCTGGAATCACCATGTGCCCCATACTAGACGTGTATCCAGATTTGTTGCCCAAGACTTCTTTGAAGATGGTGGAAGCTGCTTCTTCAAGATCCTCGTCGGACTCTTTCTCAGCTAACCTCTCCATCATTATATTCTATTAATGGCATGGTAAGAAGGAAAACCATCAGCAATTGGACACCTATTGTTGCTAATTGTCAATATAAATGAAATTATAGAAGAACCATCAGCTTACATAATTGAGTTCAGTACCTTCATTTATGAATTTTCCTTTCCGTGTTAACCAATGGGTCTCCTTATAGAAGGTCACCATATTTGGCTGCGTCGGTTGCTGAAAACCAAATATGAGCACTTAGTAATTCCTTCAGGATTTCTACACTATTAAGTACATATAACTTTATGTACTTGTATCACAAACCTTCTCCTTTAAAATTCGAATAAAGGATTTGCGACCACCGGTATTCGCAACCTTCAGCTTCTGCCTATTTGAAATATTTCTTTTCGACTTCTCTTGCATTTTGATGTAAGAAATTAGTTTGCCCCCTCAAAAGTACATCACGTTCCTCAAAATCAGACATAAGCAACAAATTACAAGTAGATTAATCTGAATGTAGCAACATGTGTTCCTAAGCTGAAGTTATAATTGTCAATTTGAAGATGCAATTATATCCCAAATACTGAAAGTTAAACAAATGTCCAATACCTTGAATGTTGCACTTGCCCACCTTTCACACAGTTTTTCCCATACTTGTTTGTCCACCTTGTATGTCCCACCACGTAGTGCCTCTTCATGTGAGGCATATTTATTATATACTTTGTGTAATGCATAATGAAATGCATTATACTTGTCGGCCAAATGTTGCACAACCATCTCCCGGTGGTTGTCTCTTGTCCAATCCAGTAGAAAATCTGCCTGCATGAAATAATTTTGCATGTGTTACATCAGTTTGAAATCAATTATTTGAACAGCTATCTAATGGTGTCAGCACCAACGAAACTTCCAGTTTATTAAAAATAAGGACTCGTACCCTCACACGGTCAATCAGCTCTTGCTTTTCAGCTTCGGGTACATAACTCCAACTAGCATGCCTCATGTCAGCATGTATTTTAATGATGTCTGTTAGCCGGCCAGTGAATATGGATGCATTCTCGCAAGATGGCCCTCGATGACCATCTTGAATTACCAGAGGTATCTTGCCCACTTTCCTCATTCTTTCAAATAGTGTGCCCTTCGCAGGCCCTCGACCTCTTTTCTTCCTAGGTGGATCTACATCAAGACATCAATTGAATAGGATAAATATTTGGACAAAGTTATATGGATACCATGCAGCAACCATGCACTTGAATGTTACTTGTAGTTGTATATGAATTGATAACACATTAAATTCAGCTCTTGAGTTTATTTATCATTGACATACCTGTAGTAGTTTGCCCCTCTCCAACAACATCTCCACCCATAGCCTCTTGTGCGACAGTAGCTCCTATATCTTGAGTTTCATCACTTGACTCCGGCTCGTCTCGCAACCTGGTTTGAGGAGGCAAGGGCGCTTCTGGTATTGGACTGCGACATATCTCTGCTCTACCTTGTCTGACTCGGCCCCCACGAAACTTCATAAATCTCACCATCCTTGCCTTCGTTGCTAGGTGGAAATAACAATTGTAAATTGAACCATGCAACCAGACTAATACATTTAAGTTTCCATTATTTAATACTGTGACACAGCTCAAGAAGTTGTAACAAATCAATATTTCAGACCATGATAACAACCAGCTGGATGGAATTAGTTTTGAGTACCATCTATCCATCATGATGGTAGTATATCTGCCTCATGTTAGGTGTCTAAATAAATTAATTCCTACTAACTAGAGTATGAATTAAACCACTCTTTGCAATGTGTAACACACATTTGAAATAATTTATTTGTATAACATTCGTTAAAATGCCTATTTTACATGTTCTCCCACCTTCAGAACGAGAAGATTATAAATCTTCATCCACCCTTAGAAGAAGAAGATGCATTAACTCTTTCCTCCAAAATTTTGCTTTTCGAACATGTGTAATTCACATCAAAGTGCAGTGTTGCCCTTTTAAATGAAAGTAGAAGGCCAACTTGATATTATTCAGAAGTTTGAATTAACTATCCCTGCCTTTTGTCAAAAGGTACCCCCTTCTTTACAATATATTTTTAATATTAGGTTGTGTGGTGTGAAAAAATTACAGAACGTAGTGTTTAAATATACATACTTAAACTGCTATAGGAGGAGGAGGAGAAGCTATTTAGTTGTGGCAACTTTTTGGTATCCACTATACCCACCAGTAGCGACTAGTGGTCCATTTACATTTTCTGATTTTTGGCCTTTTTTTAAAACAGCTGAACCAGGAGGAGTATCTTGTATTGGACTTTGTGTTAGACATATACAACTTCAAACATCTTGGTCAGTTCCTAATCTACTAGTTATTTATATTACAATCCTAAAAACAAAACCCCCTTACTATCACTTACAACCCCAACACACTTTCTGCACATTGAGTATTTCTAGGAATTTTGGACCCAAACCAGTAATTGCTAATTGTTATTATTTGTGAAGTAAGTTCACAAATAATTTACCTTCTTAAAGTTTCAATACATTGATGGTAAGTGCCTTTAAGCACAGATCTGAAATTGGCTTTGCCTACCAGTAACATGGCTAAAAAAAAGGTTGGATCATCTTTACAATGTAATATTAATGTTGAAAAGTGTAAAACACCTTGAAGTATATCACGTTTTCCTCCTTTGATAAATTGCTGTTCGAGTGGCGTTGCTAATACTAACAAACTGGTTGTCTGGCATCTACAACCACATCCATAGAAACACTCAAGATGCCATGTACATTTGAAGAATATTAAATGTACAGACACTATTTTCGTCTCCATCGACTGGATAGTATATTTACTTTGCTTTTGACATGCTAGCCTTAAAACAAAACACACTCTAACATTTTTCCCTTACAAACTCCCTCAGCCTAATATGGACAGTACATTTTCCCATGTCTTGACATGCTAGCCTTAAACCAAAACCCACTCTAACACCACCATACTTTTGAGAAAAGTGGAATGGTAACCAATCAACAGTAGACCATTGAGTGTGTAAAACAATCATTACAAGATATAAGTGTTGGCCTTTTGTGCATGCCTTTACAAGTAGTAGAAGCAGTAATTTGAAACATTAAGTACCTGGTTGTAGCTCCAACTTGTTGCGTGGCAGAGAATATTGTGCTTAAAGCAGTCACTTTTACACTGTGTGTTGGAGGAAATCTGCAGTTATCAGAGTTCTCAATATTTTGTAAGGACCTGGTTAGCAGCTCCACTGAAAAATGCTATCGCCCAACCTCAGTTTGCCCATTTTTCTTCTGGAAATAAGTTTGTTCTCTACTGGGTGTGTTAAGATATGGGAGGGAAGGCGTACGCTGTGAAGTTTTAAGTATCTCTGTTGAAACCTTCTGCTGATACACATCTACCAACTTGACCATGTGTAAACCCCATGTTATTTTGTATTCTACACACACAGCCTTGCTGTGGACCCCAGTGACTTCTCTGGCGCCATTTCCCACTCAAACTACTCCCCCCACCCAATTTTATCCCGCCCAAAGTTTTCAGTGGATAATGTTAGGAAGTCACTGCATCCAACTTTCCAACTTTACCATATCTCGTGTGGGGTACCACCTACTTGGCATTCTATCACGTACGCTATATCTATAATATATATCTAACATATGATATATACATGACTTTTTACCATAATCAGACATAAATGTCACCTATTATTTAAAAAGTACATATCTTCTTGTGCATCCAAGATGAAGCTCGATATATGATATGTTTGTTTCCATTTCATATATATATGATATGTAATATATATTTCATAAACCTTATTTTCCATAAAACAGATTATATCATAAGAAACTAAAATCCATGTAGCAATTTGGTAGGCTACCATCCCACTCAACAAATATATTACACAATGTGAGAACCAGCTGCTTTCAGAGAATGCATGACCTAACTTGCCATATATATATACCCTCATTTTTACACTATATTGCATGTATCCATATTTACTCACATGCTGTGAGTGGCCGACTTGACTTCCTTCTATTGGAGGGTCATGATTTTGTGGGAATTATTTTATGGAGCATTAAAAATAATTATTTTGCTCCCTCAATCGACATGCTGCATAACTAAAGGATTAAACCCATAGCTTTGTGTTAGTGCCTACTGAAACTCTATCAATCACTCAACATTTTGCATAGCATTTTCTCAACAAATCAGTTTACATCCCAAAGCTGTCCAAACTGTTATATATATAGGTATATATAGGTATATATATACCTTTCCATATATATATAACTGTATGCATATTGGATAATGTTAGAAAATTACATCCAGGTTATATGACTGCAACAGTAGGTCGGATGTTCATGTATTTATCCTGCCCACTACTCATTATACAGCAGGAGATTTTTGTCTTTACCCTTAAAGCCTACCTATGTACAAAACTGAGACTCATAAATTTACACAAATGAACTCTAAAATCTGGATTGTAGAGTGTTGTAGTGAACTGAAATATTTTTAAGAAAAGCTGGTTGTGTTCCTAATTTATAAAGTATTCATCCCCATCAGTCTTCCAACATGAGCTTACCAACCAAGTTGAATTTCCGCTTTGTACCATATTTATACCACTCTTTATAACCCCACAGTTTATATTTTCAGCTTTCCGTTATACTACCCCATGCTAATGCATTATATCCCATATACTATCCATCTACAGTGACTAGCATCAACTCTATCAAGTCATTCATATGCAGTCTTAGCATGCTATTTTGCCAACATGTTCATGCCAGGGAAGTACAAGCCATGTACAAAATATTGTCACTAAGTCAGTTACACAAATTACACATTTCCTCCAAAAAATGATTTGACCTGAATTACATAATTTTCTACAACTACAAACACTCATTCACCCCCTTGCTGGTACTTCAAAGAAGATCCAACCTCATCTCACAGCATCAACCTCCTTCCATCAACAGTCGAGCACTGGTGTACAGAGCTGAAGGGTTACGCTTGAAGGTGCAACCACCTAATCTGCACACAATGTTAAATTCCACAATGAGTATCTCTTGAGTACCATAGGAAAGCTAACAAATATACTTAAACTTATTAAGTATAAACCTCCACCCAAAATAGGTACGAACTACATTCCTTGTAATATGCAGCTAGGTAGGTTATACCCACATGTATAATGTCCTAAATGTAATCTTCAGCTGTATCTCTAGCCTTTTATGCACATTATTTACTAGCTGCACCAGCTTGTAACCTTTAGTCTAGGCTAACAAACTTTTTGCCCATTGTTTGTGGGAATTATAATGATAACGCCATAGACTTGATAATTATCTACGTTTTATTCTTATTCCTATTTTACATACAAATCTTCAACTACGATCACGCCCAATTGAGTTCCAATTGGGCGTGATCATAGACCTATGTACAAGTAGCCAACTTTTACATTCCCTAAACATGTAAACCTTTTGTGTATCACTTTAACTAATAAAGTTAAAATACCGGGTTGTGAAATGCATAGCATATAGTTCGATATTTGTATGCAATTTTAAAAAACTAACAAATATGGATTACCGTCATCATCATCTGTCCCCCCATTTAGATGATACACGGTCTCGCTATTAGAGTTATCGTTGGCACTTAGGTCCTCCATTCCCATGTCTTCACGAATTGGGCTATGGTCAATGAAGACATCATCTTCAACTGGTTAGGACGGTTGTGCACGCGAGAGGTGTTCTACGTCTACAGGCAAATTATCTTCATAAACTCGGTTCAAGGGATCAAGATGGCTTCATCAACATCGAGGATAGGGGGATAGTTGGAGTGAACATTGTGCTCCTCATCTTCAAAATCACCCCCTGATGAATCATCATCATCTGGGGCCACAACTACAGGAGGGATGTTGTAAACATTCCTACTTGTAACCTTTTGGACTACCTGTCAACTTCCACCCAAAATTGGATCAGGCAAATAAAAGACTTGGGTCGCTTGGCTTGCAAGGGCGAACGGCTCATCTTTATACCATTGCCCACCAGTATTCACTAAAGTTAGATGGTCCCTTACACGTATCCCCCTTCTCGGGTCCCCAACATCATACCAAGTGCATTGAAATAGATAAACCTTACGCCAACCCATGTAGCGTATTTCTATAATATCATGCAAAAAACCGTAGAATTCAACTGGGGACCCCTATTGCTCGCCATGAACAACAACCCCACAGTTTTGAGTGCGCCGATGCCTTTCACGCTCTTGACTATGAAATCGAACACCATTCATTATGCATCTGGCATAAGACGCTACACACAGATCTGGACCACATGCTAATGCATATATCTCATCGGTTACCTCAGTTGGGCTAACTGCACGCAGCTCTCGAATCTACCACAGAAAAGAGCCAAAAAAGATCAGATTATTAATGTAATAGACTATAATTTTTAAGTTCATTTAGTGTAACAAAATGTATTAGGAATATATGCATTATCTTACGTGTGATATAAACCACGATGGAAACTGACTCTGGTGCCTACGGTCGATGTTATCAGGGTCCTCTTCTTTCATCTTATTATAGTGCTCCCTGCTAATACAAGGTAATGGTTACAAGGCATGGGCAGATTATATATAAATAAACGCTGAACTTAACAATTTGAGCATGATGTACTTACTCAATGTATTGATCAACCTCTGGGCAATTCTTAAGTACATACCATCGGGCCTTTACCATTAGTGAGTCGGCTAATATGTGCGAGTGCGGTGTCCCCAATGGTCTAACCTTTTGTGAGAAAACAGATAAACTATTTATATTTCCCGCCTCAACTGAACCAATAAGTACATCACTATTGCGTTCGTCTCGATTAAATTTCATTTCTATATCATAGAGGTACATTGAGCAACATGTTAGGCACTCGAGATGCACATATGCCTCAGTAATTGAGCCTTCAGGACGGGCTCTGTTGCAGACGTAACGCTTGAACTTCCCTAGATACCTCTCAAAGGCATACATCCATCTGTATTGCACGGGTCCTGCTAGTAGAGCCTCCTCTAGCAAGTGAATAGAAAGGTGCAGCATTATATCAAAAAAAGCTGGAGGGAATATCATTTCTAGTTTGCATAGAATGATGAGGATATTAGCTTTAAGACGATCCAATACTGATATGTTCAAAGTCTGGGAACATAACTCTTTGAAGAAGCCACTCAACTCTATCAATGCTTGACGCACATCGGCTCGTAAGAACCCACCAATCACAACCGACAGCAGTGCTTGCAAAAAGACATGATAGTCATGGCTCTTCATTCCACTGATCTTTCCGTCACTAGCATTTACACACCGGCCTATATTCGAGGCAAACCCATCAGGGAATTTAACTTTTGACAACCATGCACAAAAAGCCTTTCGCTCATTTCCATTTAACATGTAACAACCAAGGCCCATGGTTACACGATCGCCCTCATGTTGTAAGTGCAACTCTTTCCTTATTCCAAGGTTTGCCAAATCCCTACGCGCATTGGCAGAGTCCTTAGTTTTCCCTTCAATATTCAATAATGTTCCCAAGACGTTATCGCATATGTTTTTCTCAATATGCATAACATCCAGGTTATGTCTCAAACCCAAGGATAACCAATAGGGAAGTTCAAAAAATATGGATTTTTTTGTCCAATTTAGCTGATTGGGCGTTCGTTTCCTCTTTGAAGTAGATTTACCAAACTCAACATGTGATATCAGACTTAGTTGTTCAAGCAATTCCTCTCCATCGACTCTTGATGGTTGGAGTCTGTGCTCTTCAAATCCATTAAACGCATTTTTTTTTACGTCTCCATGTGTGCCCTTCGGGCAACCATCGTCGATGACCCATGTAGCAATGTTTGCGGCCATATACCAACCATTGTGAATTTGTGTCAGCTGTACAATATGGGCATGCAATCTTGCCTTTTGTGCTCCACCCGAAAAGATTGGTGTATGCAGGGAAGTCATTGATAGTCCAAAGTAGAGCTGCATGCAGTGTAAAGTTTTGCCCACTGTACGCATCATAGGTACGAACACCCTCTTCACATAACTCCTTCAACTCATCGATGAGAGGATGCAAGAACACATCAATATTATTACCTGGTGACTTAGGCCCAGGGATTAGCAACGACAACATGGTGTATGGATCTTTCATGCATGACCATGGGGGCAAGTTGTAAGGTGCAAGCAGTACGGGCCAAATGCTATATGGTCTACTCATGTTATTGAAAGGATTAAACCCATCACTGACCAAACCAAGTCTAACATTCCGAGGATCTTGGGAAAACATATGATGTTTGTTATCAAAATCCTTCCAAACCCTACAATCTGATGGATGTCGCATGCATGTCGATTGTCAACACGTCCTTCTACATGCCATCTCATGGCCTGGGCTATCTTCTTTGACATATATAACCTCTGTAACCGCGACTTTAGCAGAAAATATCGGAGAACTTTTTTCGATATCCTTCGAGCGGGACTTGTGCTTTGCTCCCACCTAGATGCTTGACATTTAGGGCATTCATTGTAGGTGGCATTTTCCTTCCAAAACAAAGCACAATCATTAGGGCACACATGTATCTTTTCGTAATTAAACCCCAAGCCACGCTCCAAGCGACGAGCATCGGCATATGAATCAGGGAACAGAGCTTCCGGAAATGCCTCTTGCAAAAGCTTTATGACCATATCGAAGCTCTTCACGGTCCAACTACCAATGCTCTTGATGTGAAGCAGCTTGACGATGAATGACAACTTCGAGAACTGCTTACATGACAGATAAAGTGGACGTCGTGCATCAGCGACCAACTCCTCGAAAGTAAAGTTTGTTTGAGAATTAGAGGTGGATGGATGATCATCCACGTTTACATCTCCGTCCCTTTGCTAGTGACTTCCCATATACGAGCCATGACGAATGTCATCTAACATCTCGTCCAGATCATCTGGATATTCACCGAAATCGAAGGTGTCATCTTGTTCTTCATCAGACAAAGGAGTGGAAAGGAAAGGATCATCTTCTCCATGGAATATCCAGCATTGATAAGTTGGATCAAACCCTTTAAGGAACAAATGATCTTCGATAGTACGAATGGAGTGGAAAGCTCTATTACGACATCTTCTACATGGACATCAAATCTGATCAGTGGTTGGAGTGTGTGCTACGACCATAGTAAGGAATTGTCTAACACCTTCTTCATACTCACGGGAATGCAATCTATCATCAATATGGATCCAAGCCTTATCCATCTTATGCAGCTGACCAGGAAGTAGAAAAAAGTGGAGTTAGGTGCATTGAAGATTGTAGTGGAATAACTAGATTACGAAACATATTATAGTTACTAGTTTGCCTACTCGGAGACTAGTAACGTTTTTGGCACGCAACAAGTTGGAGCTAAATATCCAACTACAACCATGCTACTAGTTATTTTCAATTTTCAGTATAAGGTCACAGAACAAAGAGGCTAATCATGCCATAGATTAGGCCGACATCCGGCATGGAGGGAAGGGAACATGGGAAGAAGAAGATACCGTAGAACAATAGTCAAGTCTAACACTGCATGAACTAAAATTTAAAAGTTGTATAATGCTAAGTGCTGGAATTTTGAGGATAAAAGACTTCAAATACTGATAAAAATTTGGGTTGGTAGGACAACGTGATAGGACACACGTAGCTTCAATACATAATGCCTATAAGTAGAGTATAGGCATTACACCAACTAACTGTGCACTTCCTATAACACGGAAGGCCTATGTGTATGATTATCACCAACAATACACATAGGCCTTTCTATTAATGAGTAAGATTTAATTTGAAATCCTAAATGGCTAAACAAATTAAACCATCTAGTTTAACCAATATTCAGTTATACAGGAGGGCAGGAAATGATAGTAAACATATGTCCTCCAACTAGATGTCTTCAAATCCACCCAATAAAAAATTAAACGAAGGCTCTTCAAGATCAAGTCAAGCCAAGAAGAGCACAACAAAGAAACAGAATACATAATATAACATAGGTAACACAAATAAGTTTCATGAAAAAATGAAATGCCAAAGAAGCCCCTCACCCAAAACCTCAAAAGAAAACACAAAAAATTTCCCATGGTTGTTACAACAGGATGTTTAAACAGCCATATATAATTGCTTAATTATATATATATATATATTATGATTTAAAACAACTACACATGGAACAAGGAACAAAACAGTTAAACAGATAGGCTAAATTAACAAAACTGATGGGTGAAAAAATCACTCAAAATAAGATACAAGTATGTAAGCATAAACAGATATGAGCAAAGAACTTCCAGTTTTTTGTGGCGGTTATATTATATACTTTCAAAATGTACAAATGATAGTAAAACCATACCATATCATATGCCTAGACTGCAGGGAGGTTTAGTAAACTTGTTTACTCCATTTTTGAGCACTGGTGTGAAATATACAGGTTGTTGCAGTAGGAATGCACTTGAAAATTGTTGCTCAAAATGATCAAATAAAACAGATAACTAAAGATACGACTAATTACCTTTTGCCCAATAGTAAGTTGAAAACCTCTCCACAGCAGAAATATGAATACAATTTGAAATCAGTATACAGGATAATTATTTCTTTTGGGATGTTCGAGATAAGATAAACATACAACATATATATAAGGAGGCCATGGAATATGGTAAAAATGCTAGGACAACCAGCTCAATAGGTTCAATCATCAGATAGCATGTATGTAACTATATGCAAAAAATGGCCAATGCAGTTTCATACTTGAAGAAGCATTTTAAGGCTTCTTCAAGAGGATCTTGCGGTAAGAACATGTTTGCTGATTGGGACAAAGTGGACTGATATGGTCAATGTTAGCATGTCTCTGGGTATAGATATGCTATTGAAAATGGTCGGGTAACTTAGGTAATTTGACCCAAATATAAATGATTAGGCTTGGTTATACTTATTTTACCTTTCAAATGAGTTTATAGCATCCTGAGTTTTGGTCAGTATATGCCACCAGTCACTAATTCTCTATTTGTGATCTTCCTAGGCTTTCAAGTATACTCTATCCTTAGGATTGATAATTTGTCCCAGATTTTAATGTAAATTATGCTAAACATTGGATGCCCAACAATGTTTAGCTTGGGAAATAGCTTGTGCATGCCCTTGCACAATAACTTGAATGTTGGGGATTTTTTCTACCTTGTTTTGCTGTCAATACCATGTACCAGCATATTTCTAAAGGGAATTAAAATCAACACGAGATACTAGTCAATTCTCAAACTTTATGGTTAACTGGTTTCTGGTACAATAAAGTCACATACCAACAAATTGGCTATGAGTTGAATGAGCTACAGATTATGGTGGAAGGTTTGGTTAGAGCATGAAATAGTAATAATGAAAAGTTTCTGCAGTGTCTCGTATGGTTGAGGAAAAAAGTAGTGCTCTTTATGACATTTTTATTCCAGCTTTATCCCGAAGCTGACACTATGAAGTAATGGGGCTGTTTGTATTAATAAACAAACACATTAATAAATTATACAGTTTAAAACAAGGGGTTTCAATTAAATCATAAATTTTCAATATATACTACTGTTTAAATGAGTTAACCTACAGTTTTTCTGATCGAATTAAGCTTCCGGGCTCGACAAAAAACAATTTCACACACACACACAGACACGTATATATATATTAATCATAAATATGTTCAACTCAGTTCATCATGTATGCGCATGTCTATAATATATATATTTATATATATTGGCATATTATAGCTAGGAAGCATGCATGGGATTGTCATAGGTTGCAATATATGTGGCAAAAGATAAGGATATTGAAAGTAGTTTGGCTACAAGTGGTTGTCATCTTGTGCAAGTAATCTTGGATGCTTTTGCGGTGGAAAAAGTAATCCAAACCCTGCTGCATGTTGTTTCAGGTTTGGATTTCAGGACCTTATTTCTAGTAATTTTAAGAGACCCTAATTATGATATTGATTGTCGATGTTCTTGATGTCATATTGCACAAATATGACTTGAACCACGTCTTATTGAAAGTATCATGAGTTTAAGTCGGTCATAAATTGTCATTTGTCTATAAGCCTGATAGAAAATGAGTAAATTTGAGGTGATAATTAGCATCACTTGAATTTTGGTAAGGTAGAACATCTACTGGCTTTTAACCCACTTGGTTTACCGTGTGTGTCACGCTAGCATGTATATATATGGTGGCATGCATCATATCCCAAATCACTAGCTTGCACAACACAAAATTAAGAATGATCATATAAAGTTAATATTTCTAGTGTTTTGACCCTTGGCTAAAGTGCAGAAAAAGAGTGTAGATATGCTTTTGACCCATATATATGTTATCCTTGCCCAACCTTTGTTTGGATAGTTTTTCTGTTCTTTTCCTTTTTGGGAGAAACTGGTTGCTTTTTCTACTGGCAGTTTTATGGTTGCAGCCTCACAGGGTCAGACAAAGTCTAGTGCTATCCATTAAGATTTTTGGAATTCATGAATACAATAAAGATTGCACCGAAAATACACACAATACTTAATTAATACATGAATAGAGGTTGGGAAATTACTCCAAAAATGTTATGTACATGAGCAGACAGTACAAAAAGACCCAAAAATAATTAAATATGGTTAAAAAAACTTCAATCCAACATATCAGAGAATATATCGCTGAATAAGTGTAATTGTATATTTTGATTGATGGAGCCACCAAATGCAATTCGGCCCGCATTTTCCTTTGATCATCCCCTACACTTAAGCTCAAATTTATGTTTATTTTATTTTTTATAGTTTACCCACCAACAGCTGATTATCGGCACATATCCATCCTAATAATTTATCATGTACTATTTATAAACACTATCATTCTTGATTCACAGTGCCTATTACATTACACAGATTTAATCACAAAATATAGAAATTGCAAAATGCCAGAAATCATAAACATGCATATATATGTTATGACCCCTTCTAGAGAAGGGTTTGGAAAAGGCAGGGAATGGGGGGAAACTCTAAATGCAGTGTAAGAAGCCATTAGTTGGAGTGGAGTGCACCGTTTCAATAATCTAGCCATTCTCGCAGCGTTTGGAGGAGTCTTTTTAGTATTTTCAAGTGCTGTCGTATAAGTATTGAAAACTTTTATTTATGCTTGTCATTATTTCTATTTCTTGTCGTCAAGTCATTGTCTTATTTCCTTTAAGTAAGCATTCGGTTATTTCTACTTTACACGTGTTGCAAGTTTAATAGTAAGTTAGTTATCCCTGTGTGGATATGAAGTGAAGCAGGGCATTGAGGAAGGTATTGATGAATATTCTATAAGAAAGAACTTAGTGAATTTTGGAGGTTGGGTCCCTCCAAGAACCCGTTGCAATCCAGTAGCTCTTCTAAGCATTTTATCATATAGCTTGAGTGCAATTCCATCTTTTCAAATACAAGTTTTCATTACAATACATTTCACTTCCTTTTTACATTCCATTATCACAACATAACCATAACAATATATATATATAACAAATTTATTTTACACAATCATAACATTCATAGAGAAAGAAAACGAAGGGAGAATAGAGAGAGGCTTACCGTGGCAAACGAGCATCCGAGAGACTCACACACTGCGGCCTGACAAACTGGGTTCTGGAGGCTAGGGCAAATCGTGGGAGATTGCCCCCCAAATGGCTGAGTCGGTGAGCTTCAGGATGGTCGAAAAAATTTTCGGGGATTAATCTGAGCACGGAAGATGGGAATCCAAACGAATTTCAACACCTCATGCTAAATCAGTGACATCTGCTTATCCGAAGTTTGGGGGAGGGGGCTGGGGAAGGGGGTAAACGGCTGGGTAAGAAACGAAACAAGAAAGGCAAAAAAAAAAAAAAATAGAATCGCGTGTAAAGTTTTATACCCTTTAGTTTTGCGGCAACATCTACTCGTGGGAAAAACCAATAATTACTCGTGGCAAATGCCATTTACTCACGTGGTCATGTGCCTATTTGGCTTGCAAAATAGCGATGATGTTTATCTGGTGGGAAAACGAATATTTCTGTGGCAAAAAGTTATAAGTCATGACGAATATTAATTATTGGATTCTTTTTCCTGTTAAAAGAAATTGGTGGCATTAAATGGCGTAATTCTTGGCAAAATATGTTATTGCCAGTAAACTATTTGTCACCGTTTTCATCTCATGGTAAATGACATGTTTCGCTCCCACGGCTTGCAATATAGTTTTATATACAATGTAAAATAATTCAGACCTATACACATAACATAAAATATATAAGCCAAATAAAAATTAAAAATATGAAAAAAATTGGTTTAAAATATTTCCAAGATAGTTTTTAGAATAAAATGAAATTATGTGTTTTAAATGATGAACAATAAAAAGAATTTGCTTACATGGTAAAAATCAAAGTAAAAGAAAATGAGAGAGTAAATGAAATATAAATAATAATAATAAATTTTATAGGATGAACAGTGCCCGCTACATGCAGCAGGTTACTATAGCTAATTGTATTTTACATTTCCGTTTACATAATCAGATGGAACCCCATTTTAGAGTAATTTTTTAAATAATTTACACTTTTTGTATAATACATAAGCCATTGAAAATGCTCTAATTATAAGCCATTGAAAATGCTCTAATTAGAAATGCGGATAATCTTTTAGACAATGAAAAATGATATATGCATCTAATCATTCCAATATAAGTTGTCGAAGTCGGAGTTGGGACATTGGAGTCGTAGAGAGAAATCACCACAAAAAAAAAAAAAAAAAAAACGAGAGAGAATCAATCCAAATGCAAATCTCTAATTGCCAAAATCACCCGCAAACAAAAACCAAACCAAATCAAATTGGAAAAATCACCCACATCAGGAAATTATTTGCACAAATCAAGCTACAAAGAATTGAGAAAGAGCGGTTGAATCTCGAAGAACCTGCACGGTACCGACAACAAGGAAGAACATGCATATGACGTCCTTATAACAACAAAAGACTTGGACTGAAATATGAATTTTGACGGAGAAGGGACAACGGAGAAGATGAAGCATTTGAAACCAGCCAAGACGAAAAGGGACGATGGAGAAGATGAAGAGTATGGCATTTGACTTAGTCTAATAAAAGAATGTGGAGGTGATGATGGAGTGGCAGAATGAGTGGGGGCACTAGACAGAGAAGAGAGAAAATGTGTAGGTTAGAGTTTTATTCTTTGAAAGAGATGAATATAAACCTTATTAAAAACGACGTCATTTACGGTTTTTTTTTTAATATAAAAAAATTGTAAAACACAAAACTGGGCCTAGAGGGACTCGAATGCAGGTTCTTTGAGAACCAAAACCCTATCTCAACCATTAGGTCACTTGGCTATCTGATGTAAATTACAATATGTAATAAGTAAGGTATAAATAGTCAGAGTTCGGAGTTAGAGTTGAAGCCAACAAGGCCTCTAGACTCTGACTCCAACTCCAACGAGGAGACTCCAATTCCGATTTCAAAAATCTCAGAGGTTCATCAGAGCTTGAACAGAGTTGGAGTAGACGGAGTTTTTGCCCACCCCTATAATTAGCTAGACTATCTCAACATACTAATTATTCCAACCATTTTTTGGGTAGTGGCCACCATCTGGAGAAGTGGCTACCCAAAAAAGCTTTGATTCTGGAATGGTCATTGGTCTTAATGACAATAGCTATTTATTTAATCTGGCACAAGAAGGGTTAGATCTAGCGAGATCTAGTGCCATCTTGGGTAGGGTGGTCTGCCTACAAACCACTAGCATACGAGAAATCTCGAAAAACAATCAAGTCGACCTTTGCTAATTAAAAAGTTGGCTTCCCTCCACTGGCCTCCCTTCAATGACCTCTCTCCCTTCCCCTCTCGGTATCTCTCTCTATTTCACTCTTTCTCTCTCCGTTTCTCTCCTTCATCCAGAGCCACCACAAAGCTTCTAAGTTTTGTTTTGCTTGTTTATTTTATTGTCATTTGTTCTGCTTGTTTAATTTCTTATGGGATTGCAAACTTGTCTTATACAATGGTATGCCCGACAGCTTCTGTGACAAACTATGGTAAATATATTTTAGGACCTAAACACTAAGATCTTGGAACCATAATGGGATCTGTGCATTTCTCTTGAATCAATGAAAAGATATTTCTGCTGTATTATTTCCTTCACCTCTACATGGTTGTTTGGTTGCTTTCAAAATCATGTATCATCTCTGCACCCCATATTGGTTCCCAGGTTATGATTTTCTTTTTCAAATGATCAGATCAAGCTTCTTTTTTATGTCACTTTTTCCTTCAATTCACCATTTCATGTTTAGTATTGGTTGGATTCTACCTCTTTTTGTATGTTTCTCTTGAGTTTAATTTGCTTTTGGTGTTCTCTATTAGTGGCCAATTCGGATATCAATTCTAATGAGTATTCAAATCCCTACCTAGATAATGTGGACTTATGGTAGGTCCCAACATAGAGAATATAAACACTAAGACAAAATTGTCCTCTTCGGGGGAGAACGTACCACACTTTTGAGTGCAAATAGTTGATGATTCATTAATGAAAACAATGGCTACTTAAATAAGCAAAGCCAAGCACCACAAACCGAAATATAAGGGAAACTGCAACTAACAAATAAAACTTAACAAATGTAAAACAGAATGCAAATAACAGAGTATAATTAATGGAAGATAAATAACGTAAAACTCGCAACACTTCATTCCACTTTTGCACGTTGAGCTATGACCCAGTCCTGCATGCAACTCACATCCCCAAATATTTGGGATTTGGTTTACGCCCCCTCTCAGATTGTCGTGGCTTGACAATCCCTCCCCCATCAAGCAGAACCTTGTCCCCAAGGTCCATATGGGGAAATTGCTCAATCAACAACTGAGTTGTTTCCCACGTTGCCTCTTCTGCTGGTAAACGCTTCCACTGAACCAAGCTCTCTTCTTCAAACTCATTTCCTCATTTGACCTAGCGAGTGTCCAAAATTTGTTGAGGTTCCAGTATGATTATGCCTTCATCGTTCACTAGTGGCAGTTCCGTAGAAGGTACCACCAGATCTCCCACGAATGTTTTGAGCAGTGAGATGTGGAAGACTGGATGAATTCGCGCTCCTTCTGGTACGTGAAGCTTGTAAGCAACCGTTCCGATTTGTTGTACGACTGGGCAGGGCCCGTAAAAGCGACTAGCAAGCATTTGGTGGATACGTTTGAAAATCGATTGCTACCGATACGGGTGCAACTTGAGAAACACCATTTCACCCACTACGAAAGTCACATCCCTCCTGCTTTTATCCACTGTATGCTTCACACTATTAATGGAAAATTCCAAATTTGCTTTAAGTTGATGCAACAACTCATCTTTGGCTATGAGACTCTGGTCTACTTCATGTACCGAAGAATCATCGTTATGGTAATTGTGAAGGAGAGGAGGTAACCGACCATACAATGCCTGAAATGGAGTCATGCCTGTAGATGCATGGAATGTCGTATAATACCATAGCTCAACCCATGGAATATAAGTGCTCTACTTTTGCGGCCATTGATGGACAAAGTAGTGAAGATATTGTTCGACACATCGATTGACCACTTCTGCCCGTCCATTGGTTTGCGGATGATAGGCGGAGCTAAGTTTCAATTGAGTACCTGACATTTGAAAGAATTCCTGCCAAAATCAACTAATAAAAATTGTATCCCGATCGCTAATAATCAACTTCGAAAGACCATGCAACTTGATAACTCATTCAACAAATTTTTCAGCCACACTCTTAGCAGTAAATGGATGGGACAAAGTTAAGAAATGTGCAAATTTACTTAACTTGTCAATGACTACTAAGACTGTATCCTTGCCGTGGGAGGTTGGCAATCTTTCAACGAAGTCGAGAGTAATATCATCCCAAACTTGGTAGGGGATGGGTAATAGGTGCAGTACTCCAGTTGGGGAAAGTGTCTCAGATTTCATTTTTTGGCATACCCCATAGTGCTTGATGTACTCCTAGACGGATTGGTGCATTTTAGGCCAATAAAATTGCTGAGCTAGTAGTTTGAATGTCCGTAAGATGCCTAAGTGACCACCAATTTTGGTGTTGTGTGCCTCATGTAGTAGCTTAGCGCAGTGTCACACATGAAGGAATAACCACCCTTCCTTTAAATAACCAAAGTCCTTGGTGCTGAGAAGGACCTTCGGTTTGAGCCTTTGCCACCTGTTCTATAGACTGAATATAAGAATCCCCTTCATAAGCAGCTTTAATCTCGCCCCACAAGGTAACAATGGCTGTGTGCAGATGATGCAATACTGGATTGTTTGGCTGGCGTGAAAGGGCATCTGCTACTGAGTTCTCTTGGCCTGGACGATAAATAATTTTGTAGTCGTAGCCCATTAATTTGGCTACCCACTTTTGCTACTCCGGCTTCGATACATGTTGATCCAAAAAATACTTCAAGCTATGCTGGTCGGTTTGAACAAAGAATTTCCTCCCCAATAAATAAGGTCACCACTTGCGTATGGCTTCTACAATTGCAAGCATGTCCTTGGCGTAGGTTGACCATGATTTTTTGGTAACTCCAAGTGCACAACTCATATAGGCAATGGGCTTGCTTTGCTGAGTTCGAACTGCGCCAATCCCATCTCCAGAGGCATCAGTCTCAATGGTGAAAGAGTCACTGAAGTTAGGAATAACCAAAGTGAGAGTGGTGGTCATTGCTCGCTTAAGAGCAAAGAAAGCTATTTCGGCCTCTTCATGCCAGCCGAACTTCCCCTTCTTAAGTAGGTTGGTGAGGGGTCGAGCGATAATGCCGTAATTTTGAACGAATTTCAGGTAATAACCTGTCAAGCCTAAAAACCCACGTAATTCAGAAATATTAGCAGGTCAGGGCCATGCGAGCATGGCTGCAATTTTTTGATCATCAACCTTCACTCCTTGCGGTGTGATGATAGGCCCCAAATACTCTTAACTCTTGCTGTCCGAAAACACACTTGCTTGCCTTAGCAAAAAACTTATGTTGTCTCAAAATTTCCAGAGTTTTTGCAACATGTGTCACATGCTTCTCCCAAGTGGAACTATATATGAGAATATCATGAAAAAAGACCAAAATGAACTTTTGAAGATGAGCCCATAATTCCTCGAGACCAAAAAAGACCAAAATTGCCTTAGCAAAAAACGTCCCCAGTTGATTGATTGTTTATCGAGCTTCATCAAAGTCTTCACAGCCTGATGGTCCGAAGGGAGCCCATAATTCCTCTTGGAATTTTTCCCATAAAGTCACATGTCCTTCTTACGATAACGTCTTACGAAGCCACTACCACCATTGGTTGGTCTCCCCTTCAAGGTGATAAGCAGCCATGGGAACATTTTGGTGTTCTATCGTGCCTTGGTATTCAAAGAATTGTTCCACACAGTTGAACCATTCGGTTGGGTCATCTCAGAAAAATCGTGGAAATTCTAGCCTTGCCGTTTTGGAAGAAACGATCTACCGACCCCCATTGTTGACGTCGCGGTGATGGTTGTCGTGGTTAGGATTCTCCTTGGTAGGATTCTCCTGGTTTGGGATCAATACACTCAAAAGTCGATTGATAGCTTCCACCATTTGCTGAAGTCCTTCGTGAACTACACCGAATCCAAATTCCAAGTGCTCAATACGTCCTTTGTTAGTACTCATTAGTAACCTGGCTTTGAGGCCAATGATAGGTCCCAACACAGAGAATATAAACACTAAGACAATTGTCCTCTTGGGGTAGAACGTACCACACTTTTGAATGCAAATACTTGATGATTCATTAATGAAAACAATGGCTGCTTAAATAAGCAAAGCCAAGCACCACAAACTGAAATATAAGGGAAACTGCAACTAACAAATAGAACTTAACAAATGTAAAAAAAAATGCAAATAACAAAGCATAATTAATGGAAGATAAATGACGTAAAACTCACAACACTTCATTCCACTTATGCAAGTTGAGCTATGACCCAGTCCTGCATGCAACTCACGTCCCCAAATATTTCGGATTCATTTTACGCCCCCTCTCAGATTGTCATGGCTTAACAACTTAAAGCCCCAGTTGGAGACTGAGGACTTGAAGCCTTGGTTGGAGAACCAGGTATCTAAGGTCAACACTATTTTAGGGTCTCAAGTAAAATCTGATTCTATTTCTATTGATTCTGTGTCAATTAATGAAAAGATTGAACTAAAGGATAATGTAATTACTGATCATGTCAAATTAGAACTAGATATTATTAAGCCTGAGATGGTGGAACCATCTTCCAGCAGTGTTGTCCTAGTTGGTGGTATGCTTTATTAATTGAATTGTAGGTAGATGGAAATGTGTAGAGGAATTTGTGGCATTGGTGCTAAGTAGTTAAGTGTAGTATTGAATTGACTAGTGAATATTGGAAACCACGCTAAGTGTGTTATGTATGTAGTGAATTTACAATCATGCTCTTCTTTTGTCTCTTTTTGCTTTTTGGTTGTCTTATTAAATTATTGGCATTGTAGTCTCTATTTTTTATTTTTTTTTCCTTCTTAGCACTTCAATAGTTTTTGCTATGACAAGCCTATATCAATTTGACATGTTTATATATATCCTCCCTCATTTTCTTGATTTTATTGACTTTGCTAACATTTCTTTCCATTACATGGTAATACCTGACCTTTTCTAGAATGTTATCAGTCACATTATGTAAAGAAATGCCCTTATTAATCTTATGCTCTGCATATGCAGAATTGGGACAGGTTATGAAAAGTGTAGGAAAGCAAGATGGATGATCATGGTTATGAAAACTTGGGATAATTGGTTAAAGTTTTCTGTATTATTTTTGTCTTAGATGGTACCTTTTTAC
Organism: Carya illinoinensis; assembly: GCF_018687715.1. Lineage (NCBI taxonomy): Eukaryota > Viridiplantae > Streptophyta > Magnoliopsida > Fagales > Juglandaceae > Carya > Carya illinoinensis. Next base: position 22,597,831 of record NC_056757.1, read on the forward strand.
CACCCCCCAGCTAATTATAGTCAGGTTACTTGGTTTCTTATCTCATATGCTAGAAACTTATGCTCCTTAGTCATATTTCCCAGTTGCAGTTCAATCTGAATTGGATAGAAAGCCTTTATGGAAAAGGATTATTACATTTTCTTCTTCTTCTTCTTCTTCTTCTTTTTTTTTTTTTTTTTTTTGAATTGGATTGAGAACTCCAAAGTGTTTGAGCCTAGTGTTATGGCTTGATTTTCTCTTACCTATCAAAAAACTTTTTGCTCAGCTTGATTGAGTTTTAATGACATTTGGTGTGTTTTCGAAAGCAAACCTCAACTTGAGTAATTGGATTTAGTGGGGTATTTTCATTTACAATGCAATCCTTATCTTTTGATCACTTTAATCAAGTTAAGTTTAGTTGGAAACATCAATCTGGATTTTGTATTTTGTGTCTAATCACAGTGATAATCACTACTTAATGCAATCTGCTATGCACATCATTTGAGATTTTACTTCACTGATTGATTTTTGTGGAGATTTTGTGGTGCAGTTTGTGGAGATTGTGTTGTTTTAATGATGGAGATTTAGTGTAGGGTTTTTAGTAGCATGAGCCAATTGGTTTTTGGTGCAGTTTTTAGTTATTGTTTCACAAACAAGGGATGGGGCAATGGTTCTGCCTCACTTAGGTGTGGAGTGGAGGCAGGTGGTTTTTAATGCTTGAATTTTTTTTATAACGATATTGCATATTCCCAAAGGTAAAATTATTCACTAGTGTTCTTACAAAAGCATTTCTTTGTTTTTTGCGTTTGCTGCTAATAGCTTGAAGGATAACATGTTGAAATTCAAACATCTGCATTTATCTGAACTCTTAAAGTGTCTTGACGTTCCTATTGAAATTCAGATTATCTTTCTGTGTTTAAAACTGAATTCAGGTTCATTTTTTTTCTCATTGTGTTAATCTTCAAATCTTGTCTTGTCTGGACAAGTTAAAGTAAATAGTGACTTACTCATAATAATATTGTATTCTTCTTAGATGTTGGAATTTTGAATTTGTTGATTCTAATCCTAACTATAATCCTAACTTATAGCTCTAATAAGGATGTCAAAATTAGTTTAAAAGCTATAATTGAAACACTTTAACCTCAGTGGTATTAATGATGACTTAAATTACCTCAGTGCATATTAGCCTAGTTTAAGGCTATATATATTGTGTCCAAGGTATTTTGAGTCAAAACTTATGATGTAATTTTGTTCATTGAACTCAAAATCTTGATTATCAAGAAGAGTTAATCATGCTAGACTTTGCTTGAATGATTTTTAGTTTCGTTAATTTGCTATGTAACAAGTTTTATGCCTTTATATGCTACTTTGCAATCAGGTTTGCTTGAAATGATTATGTTCTGGTACATGTTAGTGTTTTGAAAATTAGTGTTGAAAATTATTAGACTATTACTATGAATGTAGAGTACTCTTTACTTATATAAAAAAAATTTGAATGTAGGGTCCTTATATTAAAAAGCTCATATGTTACTATCATTGTCAATGCAGTGTTCTTTGGGTAGAAGATTAAAGACAATAATCATTGCAAATTCTTTATGTTGTATTATGTCTATATTTTGCAATCAATGCAATCTATATTTTGGATTATGTCTCTAATATGCGCTTCTTCTTTTTTCCTTCTCTTAAATTCTGATTTGAAATCTAGCATTGTCTAAGATGATAATATAATGTATGGTAGAAACAAGTATTTGTGAAGGTAGAAACAAGAGAAATTAGTTCAACCTACTGCTTGATGAGGTAGAATAAAATTCTTTGTTTTGGTTTAGGCAATTTGGGTTCTCTTATAGTTTCTGCTGTAGATTTAGCTCTAACTTTTCCTCTAATCAACTATGTTGAAATCTCCATTTTTTTGGTATGTCAAACTAAATCAGTGCGTGCATGAGTAACTCTATGTTTAAATCTCAATTTTTTTTGGTAAGTTTTATGGAACAATAATTCCATTTGCAATCTTCTCTAGAAATAGGCCATGGATTTAAGTCTATAGCTGACTAAGACTATCACAAATACCGACTTGTTAGCTTACTAACATTCTTAGCTATGAGAGATGAGAATCCCGGGATTGTACTGATACCTTACCTGGAAGCTCTATTTTGTTATTCAGTCAATTATGCTCATTTTGAACTTTTCCTATTTCTTGTAGTATAAACATAATTGAAGATGAACTGATAACTGCGGCATGATTTGCATGGAAATCTACCTGCAGTGTACTGAAATGAAGTAATTTACTATGTTCTAAGCTATTACAGTTTTAATATCAATGTCTTTATGTTGTATGTAATGAACACATGATTTGAAACTTTTGATTATTTAAGAACACGTCTCAAGATGTTTGCACATTGTTCCAATACTTTACATATTGCTCCTCTGATGATGTTTTCTATTATTTTGTTAAGGAAAAATCTACACAACCTCCCAACACTCTAACACCCTACATTTTTTTTAATTTTTATTATTTTATCTTTTATCAAATATTTAATATATAAATAATAAATAAAATAATTAAATTAATTTAAAAAGAATAAATTCAAAAAAAAATATTAAAAAATATTAAAAAATTGAAAAAAGGTGGGGTGTTGGGGTGTTGGGAGGTTGTGTAACAAAACCCTTTTGTTAAAAAAATTAGTGCAGTGGAGATTGGAAGGTTTTCTTAAATCTAGCTCATCTTATTTGTGTTCAATTTATTGTGTCCATGTACCCAAGGTAACTGTCAAAGGTTTTGAAATTTGTCAAGCTACACCAAAACTTAGTGAAGACAATGTTAAGCTGTGTTCATACAATGGAGATTACCCTCCTAAGATAGTTGCAAAGATACTTTGTTCCCCTTGTTTTTAACTTTTGAAGAAGTAACATTTGTTTAGATAATAATTAGGTAAAATTCAGATGAAAAAGTTAAAAATTTAAAATTAAATTTTATTTTTAAATAATATTTGAAAATAAATTACTAAAATTTTTGGAAATCTTATATCCCACTTTAGTCTAATTTTGCTGCTCCTAGCGACGTCTTCTTTGCTTGACGCAGTTACTTCTACCATTCGTATGTTTGCGTGCACACCGACCAACTCGGCCTGTGCCTGGGCTCGATCCGCAGTGACCCGGCTTCCATTATAGCAAAAACTGATTCGATCCAACATGAGTCGGGTCAACCCGTAATCTCTTGTACCTGAGCGCCCATTTCTCGGCAACCAAACATAAACTAGCATGGAAAATCACAGTGTGAAAGAAAATAACAAGCCAATTGAACATCGAATCAGCTATTTTTTATGTCTGTTTGATGCAGCGACTAAAACAAAAGAACAAGCCAACAGAAAAATCACAGTGTCAAAAAGAAATTGACCAAGCCTCAGCTTCGTTTCACCTTTTGCATTCACTGTTCTCCAGGCTTCACATCATTCTCTCTCAAAAGGGCTACAAAACCAAACAAAAGTGAAAAGAAAGTAAGACTCGCATAGATATTTGAGAGAGAAGGATGGGATTGGAAAGAAGTTTCCTGGATTAACAAAATTAATTGCAGCTAGGATCCCGGTGAGGTTTGAGATAAGCCGGTTCCAGCATTAAGCACCCATGTAAGAGAAAACAAAGGAAAATAAAAGCATCCCATAAAGAAAAATAAGAGCATTACGAGTACCTATGCCTTTCAAACCTCTTGAATCGAGAAATGGGGGAATCGAGAAATGGGGAAAAGAAATGGGTAGAAGGAGAGAAATATCAGCTAGAAGGATATGCTCCTTTTAAGACTTTCAAGTCTTTGCTTTGGGGGAATCAAGCATCTTGAATCCGTGAATGCCCTTCAAGACTTTCAAGTCATTGCTTTGGTAGTGTCCCAAATCTAAGCTTTCATGAAGGGGAATGGACTCAACAGAGGGAATGGCTAGGTTTCATCTGCAAGGCATAAAACGTGGGATTGTTTTTAAGAGACAGGTTATCAGCGGGTTGTATGGGTCATACGGGTCAAATTTGTGAATCAATTCAAACCGTGTTTTTCGGGTCGGGTCGGTTTATGGTTCACGGACGGGTCGGATCAAACGGTTTCCTGCACAGGCCTATTTGCCAACATCGATCTTAATTTGCTAGTTGTGGAAATTACACTCTCTCTCTCGCATATCCAAATGGGAAGAGGAATTCCATTCCCTACAGGCCTCAGGCTCCTCGTTGCTCTACGCCTACTCCATCAAATTTGCAGCGCCAAGGATACTCATTACTGCGCGCGCTCCCTCCTCTTGTGGCGATATTCGCAACATAAGTTATCCATTTTGATTGAAAGATGATCCACCAAACTGCGATGACTTTAGGTACAACCTCTCAAGTGAGAACAATCAAGATCAGCATACTACATGAAGGAAATCGATTATGAGAAGTTCAGCATCCGAGTCATAGACAGTGGAGTGGTTGGAGATCAGGATCATAATCACTCCTCCAATATCCCTCGTTATTTTCTAACCGGTGGTAATAATTTCAGTTCAAGGGGCTCCTCTATGACACACTTTTGACTAGTTCCGGTCACTATGACACACGTACCACCAGTTCAGGCCTCAGGAGATTTCTAGGACACAACTATTCCAGATAGTCCCAAGTTCACTTACTGAACTATCAGAGAGCATGGTTTTCCTGCACTGTGAAAAGCCAGTGAAACATGAGTTGTATTCGAACATTACTGCTTGTTTTGACACTAATGGGGTAAATGTTTCCAACTATTCGTCATCCAATTCCAAGAAGTATATATAGATATGTTTTTTTCGATAGCCCGACACTTGGGGATGTGAAGGAATCATGTCAAATAGAGCAAATGTCTCTAGAATCAGCTAGCACTCGTGCCAAGGTCGATGCAATCGGCTCACAAGAAATAATATCACGGCCTTCTCCTGTAAAGATTGGAACAAGTATTGGCATTTGGGTTCAAAGTTTCATGGTACGTACCCAGTTTATTGCGGCAGTGGTGAAAGGCATGACACATGCTTTGTCGATGCTGAGAAAAAATTTCATTGTCGTCGATAAATTGGTGCCTATAAGACCCATAAAAAATAATTAATACAATCTTAAACTGTACATACAAGTCTCACTTTTTTAAAAGAATTGTACGGAATTAATTACAAATTCTAGGACAATAAATTTTATTATACATATATCAATTATATTTATAAAATGAATTTATTTATTAGTCTAATTTCTAATTAAGTTTCTAAGGGATGATCTTATTATTTTCTTAGTCAACACAGGATACCGATTTATTGTTTTCCTAGTTGACATATGCAACAAAGTAAGGTTTCAATCTCAAAATCATTGTTCAAAGGGTTAGGTTACGTACGTAAGTGACGCCCCCAACTCCCACGTACGGACACGTGGAAATCAAAGCGTCGGGATGATCACAATATGGATCACCCTCCTATCGCCAAGTGTCAAGTATTTGTGTACATGCAACAAGTGTGCAATAAAATCACGCAGCAGATAAAAAATCTTATAACTAAGTACCAGAATTTTTTGTTTAAATACACACTCGTTTAAAGCACACATAATAAAATATTATAAGTCTCAAATACTGGTTCAAAACCAAAATACAAGGCATAAAATCTAGTAGAGATATTTTTTGACATAAAAACTCCAGGTCAATACTCTAGCAAAACTGCCTCTACGGGCTCAACCTCCTCCTCCTCAAACTCTGCATCAAAATCTACGGTTCCAAAATGATACCGCAAGTAATTAATAAACTAAGCAAACCTCAAAATAGAAAATACATTTATGCCACAACAATATGCATGAAAATGATGTCATATACATATATCCCAAAAGTCCACATTTTCCATGCACGCCAAAAATCCCATTTTGGCCCAAAACATTTCCTTTAAACATAACCTCACCATTATCCCGGATAATGGCCCAAAAACCAAACCATCAGAGCACTATAGGCGGGAATCGCAGGCAGGACTCTACCACCATCCCTGCTCACTACCATCCCTACGCGTGCACCATAGACAGGAATCACAGGCGGGATTCTACCACCGTCCCTACTTACTACCATCCCTACGCCGCGTGCACCGTAGGCGAAAATCGCAGGCGGGACTCTACCACCATCCCTGCTTACCACCATCCCTACACGTGCCTTTGAATCAAACCAGTCAATCCAATCGTTCACATATACCATAAATCATTTCTTGCTTACAAACCCAGTTTTTCTTTTACAAACACATGTACGTGCATGCAATTACACGAAAACCCAGTTTTCCCTATACAATGCAAACATCAAGGCACAAAATCTCCAACAAATATCAACATCAACCAAACATAAATAATTCCATCCTCAAATCCATCCGACTCCCGACTCCTTGGACTTAGTCCGGAATAACCAACTAGTCACAATTTATCGTTAAAACAAAGATATATTGTAATCTAAAAAAAATATTGGAAAATACTTACAACGCTATATAATAATTTTTGATAGATCAAGGAGTTGCAAACGGTGGAGAAAAAGCAACGTTATAAAATACACTGTGGCCGTGGGTTGTAAAATACCCACTTTTGAACAGGGACAAACGAAGACTTAAAATTGATAGGGAATGACCTAAAGATGTTTATGAAGCTAATGGAAGTGAAAGTTGGCCGTGGGTGGCGGTGAAAATGGCGATGGAAGTGAAAAAATGGCAAAACGGAGTTGAGCTCATGCGAGCTGCTCCGGCAACGGATCAAAGCTGGAAATTGGTGGTTTAGGATGGCAAGAGGTAGGTGATGAAGTGGTGAAGAGATGGTGGCCGGAGGTGGAACGACGGTGGCGAAAATTCACAAAAACTGTGCGGCTTGGAGGGGCTTTCGGCGGCAAACGATGGCTCGAATGGAGGTGAAACTTGGTGGGGAGGTTCACTGGTCGGAGGGGAAGAGAATTGGGTGGGTGGTGTAGGCCATGGTGGCCGGACGGCGGCAATCTAGGCTGTAGAAGCAAAAAGGCGACAGAAGAGAGAGAGAGAGCACATACGTCGCGCGGAAAGGAACCGGAAAGAAGTAAGAAAAAAGAAGAAAAAAGAAAAGAAGGAAAAGAAAAAGAAAAGGAAAAAAGAAAAAAGAAAAAGAGAAAAGAAAACGAAAAGATGGGGAAAAGAAATGAGGTCCAATCCTCACCTCTGGAGTCCAAAAACTGATCCGACGAAAACAATTTTAAAAGCTATAAAACAACTAAAATAATTTAAACACCATATGAAGCTAAAATATAATAAATAACTAGTAAAAACTAAGAACTAAATTTTAAATGCAAAAACAAACTAAATTAAATCCAATTAAAATACAATAAATTAAAATAAAAGAACTAATATTTTAATTAAATTAAAATACTCCTTCAGTGAAAATACACGTAAAAACGGGATATCGCATCCTTCCCCCCCTTAAAATAAATTTCGTCCTCGAAATTTCTGAGGTCAAACATCTGCGCCAAGCAGGATACAAGATACAACTCAGAATATACTTGAGAAAATCATACTATCAACCATTCCCAAACAAGCATGAGTAATGCTCTCTCCAAATCTACTCCCATAGGCAATTCCATCATATTCGTACTAGTTTCCCAGGAACGCATCATGTCTAGAACTCCTAAAGCGGCCATGTAAACCGAAATCACCATATCCACAAGAACCTCAATACCCAACCTAAGTAAATTCCAATAATTATTTACTTCTTAGAATGAATTCATATTAACTTCAATCAACTCTTATGCTATAACATTGAAACCTTCATTGTATACTATATCTCGGTAACCTAATAGTCACTTCCAAAATAAACCGTCAATAAGCATAATTTGTACAACCAAATGATTAATTTCTTACTAAAACTTCAAGTCACCACTATTTCCTCAAAATTAGTACAACAAATTGAATACTCAATTATCTCCAAAAAAATCACACTTTCGCGCATACTTTGATGACTCGCCAAAATATATAATTACTGTGTCCTCATAAATTAACAACATCAAGTACAAGCTCGATTAACACCTACAAACAAGAAAACTTTTACCATATTTTGATAGAAAATAATAATATACTTCTAAAAATCACAAATTATCACTCATTCTTCAATTGGCTCTAGCTGCCTTAATCAAAATCAACATTTTGTAACTACATCCATGATCATAGACAGGAAGTCAGTACCAAATCAACATCAGCATCCCAAATTGAAAACAAGTTATTTCATCCCAAAAGATACTCGTCTCATCTACGATAAGGAACATCCCTTTAAAGGCTCATACCCAACCTGACCCACCACGAGGAGCGCCTAAAAAAAAAAACTTCTACCCGACAACCTAATCTCGAAAACTCATCACCTAAATTCTAAACACCATCTAATTTTCTCAAACTTGGTATGGATCAATCCTAAAACCTGTCACTATAACCTCGAACTATAACAATTATTATTATTATTTTTTAAAAATCGATATTTTCAATCTTTCGACAAACACACAAACTATATCAACATCGTCAATCCTAAAAAATACACAAACTAGGTCATTACCTTTAATCCTCAAATAAATATTCTCCTTGAAAATTCCTATATCCATCATCTCACTATGTTCAACCCCATTTTAATGTTACAGCCTAATCAATCTCCAAAATAATTCATACTAGCACACTAATCCTGCGAAACTAAAAACTTCAATCTCATTAAAAATTAGTCCTTCAAATCTGCGACCCTATAATCTTAAATTATGCAAAATTCCTTCCCCCAAAATCCGTTACGTCAATGAACTTATATATAATAATAAAACAATCGACTCCCGAAACTTTCAAAATCTAAAATCTTAAATAATAACCAATCATTTCCTAAAATTTGCAAAACCTTAAAACTTTGCTGAAACTTCATAAAATCAACCCTTGAAATTTGTTGAACTTACAACCTACCACGTTATAGACCATTTCATCAACTCCACGGAACCAAAGAACTCAATTATCCTACTTCCCTAAGAGATCTCCCAGATCATGCCATTCCCTTCAAGTCTCGATAATATAAAAACAAATCACACAAGACATTCATCATGAAAGATTAGGTCAGACCCATACCTGCCATGGCTCCTGCATCCTGAGTCTCTGGAACCTCGCCTCCAACGGTACCAGGAGTCACTGCATACATTCGAGCCCGAACTAATTGCCTCTGATTAGTTCTACCATCGCGACGAGCTCCATGGCTTCCCTGAACTCGACTAGGGCACTCACGAGCAAAGTGTCCCGTCTGACTGCATTCAAAACATTGGTTACTACCCAGACGACACTCGCCTCTGTGAGCTCTATTACATTTGCCATAAACTGGAACTCGGCCTCCCATACGCACACAGGGGGCTGCCAACAATTGGATTCCTGTCCTCTGCATAAGCTTTTGTGGTGATCCAGAACTTCTTCCTTCACCATCAATGTTCAGCCTCTTCTGACCTAGAGGGGAGCCCACACTCAAACTAATCTCACGCTCTGCTAGAGTGGCCAAATCAACTAATTCCTGAAAAGTTGTAATCCGGTGGCAAACTACCATTATGCGTATATCTGGTCGCAAACCTTCCTGGAAACGATCGGCTTGCATCTCCTCCGTGGCGATGAGATGAGTAGCAAATCGCCCAAGTTCTATAAATCTCCAGGCATACTGTTTCACAGTCATGCTTCCTTGGACCAAGTTACTAAATTCTCTTGCCTTTTGCCGCCTCACAGAAGCGGGAAAGAAATGATCATTAAATTCCTTTTTGAAGCGCTGCTAGGACACAACGGCAAAGGACCCCAATTCTGACACTAACATTTCCCTTTTAGTTTCCCACCATTCAAAAGCAGTGCCTTGCAACAAATAACTAGCATAAAGTACTTGTTGCGCCTCAATGCAACCACATACTTCAAATGTTCTTTCTGAATCTCTAATCTACTTTCCATCCTGAAGTGGATCATCTTCTTCCATGAAAGATGGGATTCTATGCGCTAGAAAGCGCTCATACGTGCATCCAGCTTGCACCACTCTACTGGGCTCTCCTTGTTGTGGCCTAAAATTTTGCTATAGAAATTCCGTCATCTGCCTTAACGCTTGAGCTATGGCATCATCCCTCGGCATATCATCCCAAGGCTCTTGAGTAGGCTTTCTTGGCCTTACCATCTTCCTGCCACAACACAATCTTTGACCCCCTTTAAATATCAAAATAAACAAACAATATAAAACCAAAAATCACATAATAAGAAAATAAAATATACTAGCATACAATAACATAACTAAATAAGTAAATACAAGCAAGCTAACTCAAATAAATTCAAATCAAATAAAACAAATCAAATAGCAAACTTTAAATAAAATATATTTCAAATCACAGCTTTAAAAACTTTCTCGTACTGCACCTATGGGACATATGGTTTTACTCAGAGCCAAACCGCTCTGATACCACTAGTGACGCCCCCAACTCCCACGTACGACACGTGAAAATCGAAGCGTCGGGATGATGACAACACGGGTCACCATCCTATCGCCAAGTGCCAAGTGTGTGTGTACATACAACAAGTGTGCAATAAAATCACGCAGCAGATAAAAAGTCTTATAACTAAGTACCAGAATTTTTTGTTTAAATACAAACTCGTTTAAAGCACACATAATAAAATATTATAAGTCTCAAATACTAGTTCAAAACCTCCAGGTTATAAGGCATAAAATCTAGTAGAGATATTTTTTGACACAAAGACTCCAGGTTAATACTCTGACGAAACCGCTTCTTCGGGCTCAACCTCCTCCTCCTTAAACTCTGCATCAAAATCTATGGCTCCAAAATGATTCCGCAGGTAAGTAATAAATCAAGCAAACCTCAAGATAGAAAATACATTCATGCCACAACAATATGCATGAAAATGATGCCATATACATATATCCAAAAGTCCACATTTTCCACGTCCGCCAAAAATCCCATTTTGGCCCAAAACATTCCATTTAAACATAACCTTGCCATTATCTCGGATAGGCGGGAATTGCAGGCGGGACTCTACCACCATCCCTACGCGTGCACCGTAGGCAGGAATCACAAGCGAGATTCTACCACCGTCCCTGCTTACCACCATCCCTACACCGCGTGCACCGTAGGCAGAAATTGCAGGCGGGACTCTACCACCATCCCTGCTTACCACCATCCCTACGCCGCGTGCACCGTAGGCGGAAATCGCAGGCGGGACTCTACCACCATCCCTGCTTACCACCATCCCTACATGTGCCTCTAACTCAAACCAATCAATCCAATCCTTCACATATACCATAAATCGTTTCTCACTTACAAGCCCAGTTTTCATTTTACAAACACATGTATATGCATGCAATTACACGAAAACCCAGTTTTTCCTTTTTAAACATGAACATGCATGCACTATACAATGCAAACATCAAGGCACAAAATCTCCAACAAATATCAACATCAACCAAACATAAATAACTCCATCCTCAAATCTATCCGACCCCGCCTCCTCGAACTCAATCCGGAATAACCAACCAGTCACAATTTATCGTTAAAGCAAAGATATATTTTAATCAAAAAGAAAGATTGAAAAATACTTACAGCGCTATATAATAATTTTTGAAGGATCAAGGAGCTGCAAACGGCGGAGAAAAAGCAACGTAACAGTGTAAAATACACTGTGGCCGTGGGTTGTAAAATACCCACTTTTGAACGGGGAAAAACCAAGACTTGAAATTGATAAGGAATGGCCTAGAGATGTTTATGAAGCTAATGGAAGTGAAAGTTGGCCATGGGTGGCGGTGGAAATGGCGGTAGAAGTGCAAAAACGGCAAAACGGTGTTGAGCTCGTGGGAGTTGCTCCGGCAATAGATTGGAGCTGGAAATGGGTGGTTTAGGATGGCAAGAGGTAGGTGATAAAGTGGTGAAGAGATGGTGGCTGGAGGTGGAACAACGGCGGCGAAAATTCACAAAAACCATGCGGCTTGGAGGGGCTCTCGGCGGCAAACGACGGCTCGGATGGAGGTGAAACTTGGTGGGGAGGTTCATCAGTCAGAGGGGTAGAGAACTGGGTGGGTGGTGTAGACCACAATGGTCGGACGGTGGCGGTCTGGGCTATAGAAGCAAAACGGCAACAGAGGAGAGAGAGAGAGAGAGAGAGCACGTACGTCGCGCGGAAAGGAATCGGAAAGAAGAAAGAAAAAAGAAAAGAAGGAAAAGAAAAAGAAAAGGAAAAGAGAAAAAAGAAAAGGAGAAAAGAAAAAGAAAAGATTGGGAAAAGAAATGAGGTCCAATCCTCACCTCCGGAGTTTAAAAACTGATCTGACGAAAATAATGTTAAAAGCTATAAAACAATTAAAATAATTTAAACACCACATCAAGCAAAAATATAATAAATAACTAGTAAAAACTAAGAACTAAATTTTTTTAAATACTCATTCAGTGAAAATACACGTAAAAATGGGGTATCACAACGTACGTGCCGACCCCATATTACACGCGGTGGACGATCACGTCGGTTCCACGGCTGATTTCCTTAATTTCTATTACGGCCATTCAAGGTTTCTACCGAAATAATTAGAGGTATAATTACATTATTTCTAATTATTTCGTGAATACAAATACCTTATACAAAAATAAAATCAGTAATTGACATAATTTAATGTAGTTATATATTAAATTATATAAAAGCGGAGTTTTTATTTACTGACTTGGCATCCATACCTTATTAGTCAGAAAAATATTTGCCCCATTGGATTGGATGGGCCTTTGTGTTAGTTTTTAATTGATGACTTGGCATTCAGTCCGTACCATTTGGCTTAACATCCAATTCAAACAACCGCTAAATTATACCGAATGGGGATCAATTACAATTTGGCAATGAAGATGATGGATGATGCATCAAGAAAAAACTAACACGAAGAAGATCACATCCTTTAAAAAATACAAGATTCTGAAACGAACCATCAAAAGATGCAATCCAATAGCATAATATAAATCCGAACAACTATGAAACCGTCGCCTTCTCCATAGCATTAGGATGGATAAGCTAGAAGCAAAAAAGAATTACCCATACCTTTTGAAAACACTTTTCTTCAACGGCAAAAGATATCATAAGGCCAGGCCTGTTTTCTACACCAAAAATAGAGCAAGTTATGTGCTCTTAGCCCCGATACTTCCCAACAGTTCACCACCCTTATGCACTTCACAGGCAACAGAGGATGCCGGAAAGCAAGGCTCCATGGTTGGATTGCAACCCCCACTACTTAGTCTTCGTTATCCTATCGATAAGTCCACGCAGAACCTTCTCTCATGGTGCTCTTTGTTCTCTCTCTCTCTCTCTCTCTCTCTCTCTCTCTCTCTCTCTCATAACTATCTGAAATCAATTTTCTCCATCCATAAACGATATCATAAGAAAACCTCAACAATGGTAGCTGTTGAAGGAAAATCTGAATCTTTAACGGTAAAGAAAATTCTTTCCTCTCAGCCAACTCAATTAGAAGAGAAAACCTAGATTTTGCAGCGGAGATGATTGGTGAAAATAAAATAGAGGAAAACAGTGTTAGAGGAGAATCCACTTCCCCTGATTCTGACCAAGAAGATAGTTGATTCTCCATGATTCTAGCTCCACTCATTGATTCACCTTAATTCCAGGATATTGCCTTTTATTGTATATATTCAAATTATTTCCTTGTTTATAGTTGTACAGATTTATTGTATAAATAAAGATCACCTCATAGCATTTATGCTTGAGGCATTTCCTTTACATGGTATCAGCCAACAGGTTAAATCCTTGCCGAGAGCTTCTCTCAAGCTTTCATGGCTGACTTTTCCACCAACCAGCTTCTGCTCAATACGATGGTGCACATGGTGACCATCAAACTCACTCCCACAAATTACCTCTTGTGGCATCGTCAGTTTATTCCTTTACTGGAAAGTCAGGATTTAATGGGTTATCTGGATGGGTCTTATTCGGCACCTTCTGCTCAGATTCTCCAGGGTACTGATCTGGTTCCAAATCCTAATTAAAAGAAATGGCACGCATAGGATTGGTTAATACTCAGTCTTCTTTATGCCTCTCTCACTGAGGAATGTATGGCTGAAGTTGTGGATTGCTCTACTGCTCGTGATGCATGGCTAGCTCTTAAAGCCTCTTTTTCACACAGTTCTAAGACTCGGGAGATTCAATTGATAGATGAACTTCAGCTGATGCAATGAGGCTCTCGTGGTGTTGCTGAATATACTCATTCCTTTCGCTCTATGTGTGATCAACTTAGTGCTATTGGCAAATCCGTTGATGACACAGATAAGGTACATTGGTTTCTTCGTGGTCTTGGATCTGATTACAAAATTTTTTCTACTTCAATGTTGTCATAGTTGCTGCTGCCTTCTTTTGCCAACTTGGTGCCGAAAGCTCTCAGCCATGAGCTTTTCTCTTGGTCCCTTCATGGTGACTCATCTTCCCAGTCGGCTCTTGTTGCCCAACGAGGTGCTTCTTCGGGTCGCCCAAAGCCTGCCTTTGGAAATATTTCCAAGACTCCAGGTGTTACCTGTCAGTGGTGTGGTAAAGAGAGGCACACTGCCAAGAAATGTCATAAACTTGGTAAGCTATTGAAGAAAGCCAAGGCAGATGGTTTGATTGAAGCCTTTGCTGCTACTTCAGTTGATGAATTGACTAATTCCGCATGATATACAAATATTGGGGCTACTTCGCATATGACGAATGATGTTGTTGTTCTTGATAATTCCATTCCTTATACTGGTAATCAACAGGTGTATGTTGGTAACGGTACTTCCATGCCTATTTCTTGCATCGGTTCAATTTCATCCATCGTTGCTTCTCATCCTTTACCTTTGTCTGATGTTCTCCTTGTGCCTAGTCTTACTAAAAATCTCTTGTCAATTAGCAAGCTTACTCGTGAGAACAATTGTTCAGTCATTTTTTCTTCTTCTGGTTTTACCATATAGGATCTAGCAACAGGAACGGTGGTGGGAGTCGGGCGATGTGAGAACGGGCTCTATGTTCTTGACCGTGGCCATGCAAGTTTTTTATCTACTCTTTCTAAATGTACCTCTCATGCTTCATCTATCACTTGGCATGCACGATTAGGACATCCATCTTTTCGCATTTTTTCTTCTTTAAATAAGCATGGTGCTATTACCCTTTCTCATAAGAGTAAGATTCATTCTAAACCTTGTTTTGGTTGTCAATTGGGCAAAAGTCTTCATTTACCTTTCTCCAATTTAGATCAACGTTGTGCCTCTTTATTTGAAAGGATACATTGTGAGTTATAGGTCCCTCACCAGTTACTTCTCCTTCCGGATATAAGTACTATTGCGTTTTGATAGATGATTTTTCCCGCTTTAGTTGGTTTTATCCATTAAAGCTTAAGTCTGATTTTTTTGACATATTTGTTCAGTTTAATAAGTATGTCCAAATTCAATTTGACTGTAAAATCAAATCTTTTCAATGCAACGGTGGTACTGAATTTACTAATCATCGTTTTACCTCTTTTCTTCGTGAGAATGATATAATTCAGCGTATCGCTTGTCCTTATACACCAAATCAAAACGGTATCACCGAGAGAAAGCATCGCCACATTACTGAAACTGGTCTCACCCTCATGTTTCATTCTCATGTACCTTTATGTTTATGGGTTGAGTCTTTTTCCACAGCATGTTGTCTCATTAATCGCCTCCCATCACTGGTTCTTCATGGTAAGTCCCCTTACGAAATTTTATATGGTTATCCTCCTCCTTATTCCTTGTTATGTACATTTGGCTGCCTTTGTTTTCCTTTTCTACGTGATTATATGCCGAATAAATTATCTCCAAGGTCCCTTCCTTGTGTTTTTATTGGTTATAGTCATCTTCACAAAGGTTTTCGTTGCTTGGATAAGAAAACTAACAGGGTCTATATTTCTCGCCATGCCCAATTTTTTGAAGATTATTTTCCTTATGGTTCCAGCTCGACTCTTCCTACTTTGGATGGTGTTGATTATGTCACTTTTGATGACCCTTCTGACAGTTTTCTTTCTAGTGATACTTCCTCCTCAAGTGTGACTTCATCTCATCGCCCGACCCCCACCTTGTGTGTTCCTTGTGTTGATTCAAGTATTCCTTCACCACCTCCTGAAGATTCTTCTCAACCTTCCTCGTTGGCGATAACATTGGAAGTCATACCTCCTGTTCCTTCTTCTTCTAATCAATTGCTGATAGCTACTCACCCTATGGTTACTCGTGCTAAGAACAGTATTGTTAAACCCCGCACTCTTCATTCGTTATATGCTTTGTCTGCTCCACCGTGGTTTCAAGTACATCTTGCTGTCAAGGAGCCTCGTGGATTTAAATCAACTGTCAAGCATCCCGAGTGGCTTTCCGCCATGGATGATGAAATCGTCGCTCTCAAGCACAATAGCACATGGCTTTTGGTTCCACGTCCGAGTGATCATAATGTCGTAGGCTGTCGGTGGATCTTTAAGATGAAGCTTCGAGTAGATGGCTCTATAGAACGTCAGAAAGCTCGTCTTGTGGCCCAAGATTTTTCTCAGAAACATGGCATTGATTTCGATGACACATTCAGTCCAGTTGTTCGGCCTGCCACTGTTCGAATTATTTTGTCCCTAGCTGCTATGCATGGCTGGTCACTTCATCAACTTGACGTTAAAAATGCATTTCTCCATGGTTTTCTTACAGAGGAAGTTTACATGGAACAACCGCCAGGATACATTGATCCCCAATTCCCTTCTCATGTTTGTCACCTACAACGTGCTCTTTATGGTCTGAAATAGGCCCCACGTGCATGGTTCCAACGTTTCAGTCAGTTTTTGCTTGGACTTCGTTTTATTGTGAGTCGTGCCGATTCCTCACTTTTTGTGTATCATGGTCCTCATGGTGTTATTTATCTTCTCTTATATGTCGATGATATGGTTATTACAGGTAATAATCAGTCTATGCTTCGTACCCTTATCGACCGATTGGCACGAGAATTTTCAATGAAGGATCTTGGTGATTTACACTATTTTTTGGGAATCGAGGTTATTCGCAATGAAAAATGAATTTTTCTCAGCCAAACCAAATATGCTCTTGATTTGTTGACTCGGGCAAACATGGTGGATTGCAAACCTATTTCCACTCCTTTTCTGGTGGGATCTCATCTAACTGAATCTGGAACTGCTCATTCTGATGCCACTCAGTTTCGATCACTTGCAAGAGCTTTGCAATATTTGACTCTTACCCGACCTAATTTATCTTATAGTGTTAACTCTATATGTCAATATATGCATGCTCCTACTACTGATCACTTCCGTGCCTTGAAGCGTATTTTACGATATATTAAGGGCACCTATCATTATGGCTTACAACTCTCGCGAGATTCTTCTTCGACTTTGCTTGGTTATTCTGATGCAGATTGGGCCGGATGCCCTGTTACTCGGCGCTCTACAACAGGCTATGCTGTTTACTTTGGCCGAAGTCTCATCTCGTGGTGTTCAAAAAAGCAAACTACTGTTGCTCGCTCAAGTGCTGAAGCCGAATACTGTGTTCTAGCCTCTGTTACTGCTGAACTTTCTTGGACACTTCAGCTTCTTCGCGAGCTTCATATCACACTCCCCTCTCCGCCGAGATTGTTATGTGACAACACAAGTGCCATCTTTATTGCCTCCAACCCGGTCACCAAGTCTCGCTCCAAACACATTGACATCGATTATCATTTTGTTAGAGAACTTGTAGCTCAACGGGTTCTTAGTCTCAGGTTTGTCCCCTCTCATCTTCAATTGGCCGATGTCTTCACTAAAGGGGTGCCGAAATTACAGTTTCTGTTGGATCGTTGCAAGTTGTGCGTTTTTCCCATTTCACCCACACCAACTTTGAGGGGGGATATTAGAGGAGAATCCGCTTCCCCTGATTCTGACCAAGAAGATAGTTGATTCTCCATGATTCTAGCTCCACTCACTGATTCACCTTAATTCTAGGATATTGCCTTTTATTGTATATATTCAAATTATTTCCTTGTTTATAGTTGTACAGATTTATTGTATAAATAAAGATCACCTCATAGCATTTACGCTTGAGGCATTTTCTTTACAAACATAACAAAGAGAGATGGCCGAACCTGGGTAAAAGAAATTGAAGAACGATAGGGTTTTGATGGGAAGCAGAAGAATGGAGGACTAGGGTTTATAAGGCGTGACGATCCGCCATTTTAAGCCCATGGCGTCACAACATGACCTCGGCATTATGTATCACCTGGCTTCCACACATTGCGCCGAGCAACCCTCCACGAGTCCCTCTCTCGCATTCTCTCCTTGTGTTCTTGGTTGCGGGCTCTCACGATGTGCCGTTCGTTGCAGCTTTTCGTGGCATGGAGATGCTCTATTTTTTTTTTTTTTGTATAAAAACCGAGGCTACGTTGATATCACGTGGGTTGATTTTTAGAATGACTAGCCGCCAAGATTTATGTGCATGGTGGGGTGGCAAAAGAGGTTGTGGTGTGGTTTGCTTGCTTCATGGCGATTTCGTGGTGGTGTTACTTACGAGCGAAGAGACATGTGGCAGTGGTTGCTGCCATGGGTTGATGGTGGCTCACAGAGCAACGTCAGTGTGGGTGGTGTTCCAAAGCTATTTGTAGTGATGCAAGGCCGAGGACACGTATGGGTACACATGAGCGACATACGTGGGCATGGAGTTTCCGTCGTCAGTTAGTGTACGTAAGTGTTGGTTGGGTTGAGATGCTGCTTTGGTTTTTCATTGGATTACTGCCAAGGGGGCTCACGGTTGGAGGAATCACAAGAAGGGGCTGCAGGTTGATAATGTGTATGAGAAGGTAGTGCGAGAACCTATATTACAGGAAAGGTGACGGCATGTGTATGGCTACATGAGCATAGAAGTCCTGTGGGATTTTCAAGGTTCACGCCGCATATACTTCATTAGATGGTAATATTTTTCTCTTCAAAATGCGTGCCTTTTTAATGTCCTTTCCAATATAAGTTCTGAATTGGATTGTTTGACACTCTTCCATTGTGTTTGAATAAAATATAATTGAAATAAAATTTAATTTTAATGTGTCTGAATCTCTGACAGCTTTGGTGCAATGTAAGCAGTGCAGAAAAAAGTTGCCGATCAGCAATCAGCCATTCTCCGTATACATTTTATATAAGTATTTTTCTTGAAATATTTATTAATAAAGTGAACTCTTTTATATAGACATTTTTCATTTTATATATATTTTATTTAAATTTTTTTAATAATTGTAGTAGCGAGTATATATAATCAACTATTTAGATCTATAAAATCTAGCATAAATAACGATCGGCACATTGCACAGATTATAAGCTCGTTTATTTTTATTTCGATAAAATTATAGATTATAAAATTATTTTTTATTATAAAATAAATCTAACGTTTTATATAAATTAGTTGTGTCTATATAAAAAAAATAAAAAAAAACTATATTTTTTATTTTGTATCATCGTATCTTGTTAAATGGCATTATCTCTATCTTCCAAAATAAAGCTCTAAAGTTGGAAATCTCCTCTTTAAATATATCAAAAAATATCTTGTTAAATGAATTATCCAATTTAATGGATAAGCTATTATTCATATAAAGTAAAAATAACTACATAGGTTGGTCCATTCCAGTAAGCGCTTTCAATAATACAATTAGAACAACTCCAATAATGTAATTAGAGTCTACTTTAGACAACGAAAGAGATATTTTGGGTAGAGCAGGTTTTCCTTTTTCTTGCTGTCTACTTTCCCTTCTTCCAAACTAATAATTCACACAAATTACCAACAGGGGTACGTGTCCTTCTTCTGTGAAGCAGAAAATCAGATGAAAATATAAAATTTAAGTCTTTTTATTTTTGAGTTCTACTATATATTACTAATTACAAACATTACTGATTTGATAGGTGACTTAAAGCAAGTCGTGTGGATTCGATGGAGTACGGTTGTTGTATTTTTTTTTAGACATTTTATCGAACATATTCTACGCACATTGCATGACAAAATTTACAAATTCTACGCACATTGTCTGATGAACAAAATCGCTGAGCTCAAAATCTACAAAAGAAGCAATCAAATTCAAATGGCTGCATGTTTAATTGAAGAAGCTTGTAAATTTATCAAACACAAAATCAAGGTTTCAAGCAAAAGAAACTCTTGAAACTGGAGATAACAATACCACAGGTCTAAATACCACTTGACTTAACTATAAAAGGCCAAAACACAATGGCCCTCACAGCCAAAACTCTTTTGTTACACAAAAGTGTTTTTTGTTATGATTCTCACATAGTACATCATTTAACTGTGCACTAAAACACTTTGACTGGGACAAGGTTCAGAGGTATTCTTTTCTGGGTAAGGCCAGCACCAGTCGATTCTTCCATGTTTATATCCTCCTCCTTCATCCCTGAGGGCACTTTCCAATCGAAACAATACAAAAGATTCGCAAGTGAAAGCTCAACGGTGGTCGCTCCCATGTATATCGCAGGACAACCTCTTCGACCAGATCCAAATGGCAATAACTCAAAATGTTGTCCTTTATACTCGATAGAGCTATCAACGAACCTTTCAGGGTAGAACTCTCCTGGTTTCTTCCAGTATTCAGGGTCTCGTCCTAGCGCCCAAGCATTTACTTGGAGCAACGAGTTGGGGCCAATGTCATAACCGCCGATCTTCACGTCTGTCATGGTCAGTCTTGGAAGAAGAATTGCGGCTGGAGGGTGCAATCTAAATGTTTCTTTGATTATCATCTTCAGGTAATGAAGATGAGTTATGTCGCTTTCGGTGACGTTTCCTCTGTTTCCAACGACGTTTCTGACTTCATCTTGTGCTTTCTTCATCGCTCGTGGGTTCCTTGCAAGCTCCGCCATTGCCCATAGCATGGTGACTGCAGCAGTGTTGCTTCCACCCAAAAACATATCCTGAAATACACGAAGAAATATTGCATAATGATGATTAATTAGAACATAGAAACCTAAGACCTGAGCTCAAGAAATTAAGATTAGTGCAGAAAACACGAGCAAACGTGATAAAAAAACCCTGGAAAGAAAGCTTGAGTCCTTACGAAGAGGATGGCCTTAATGTTATCTTTATTGAACGGAGGAGCACCGGTGTTGGTTTGCTGATCCCTTTCAATTCTCAGCAACACGTCGATAAGGTCTTCGTGGTCTTGTTCTTTCTTCTTGGGGTTGAGATGAAGATCAATGGTCTGTTGCAGAAAATCATCCAAATCACGAAAAATCTTTTCGAGTCTTCGAATCCGGCCAGAGAGCCTGTCAATAATCCATCCCACGTATGGAAAGAATTCAGTTGCACTGAAGCTTGCAAACATGACTTCAGCCTCATGAACCACTTCTCGAAGCTTTTCATTATCCAAACCACTCCCACGAAAATTCTTTCCGAAAGCAGTCCTACAGAGTATATTTGCTGTGAGAGCCAACATCTTCTCAGAAAGATCAACAGGGGTTGCAGAAGATGCAGACTGAGAAATTGAATTAACTAGAGAAGCTACTTCTTCTTCCCTGATAAAGCTATATGAGTGCACCCTAGCCACGCTAAAAAGCTCAAGAGCACAGATTTTCCTCATCTCTCTCCAATAATCGCCGTAAGGTGCGAAAACTATGTCTTTGTAATTGTACGTCAATCTCCCGGCTGTGGAAGAGACAGGTCTACTGCAACAATCAAGATCATGAACCTTTAAGACTTGTCTTGCAGCCTCAGCTGAAGAGATGTTAATAATTGTTTTCGAGCCGAATTTGAGGAGCATGATTGGGCCATATTTTTTGGAAAGTTGGGACAAAGTTTTGTGAGGCAATTCACCAAGCTGGTGCATGTTCCCAATAATGGGAAGAGTAGGAGGGCCTGGTGGAAGGCGCTTCTTTTGCTTTTGGCCATAGATTTTGTTTTTCGCTAGAAGCAGTAGTACTAGAGGGAGAAGAAAGAGAAGGGAGAGCCTCAGCCACAGGGGCACAGCATAAAGATCCATTGAAGCTTCCATCTTTATTTGCAGTAAGCTACTCTGTGACTGTCCATTTATAGACAACAGACCGTGTGATACCTATATGATAAGATCGGTATCATGTGGTATATAATTTGGGTATTCCATTAAAGCGTACCTACCGTCCATCAATGTTTGACAAGTATTATAAAAAAACAAATGAGTTCTCAATCCATTGCATTCCTGAAATGAAAAGTCAAAACGTAGTATTCATTTAAGACTAGTCATGAAAAAAATATAGAAGTTGTCAAATATAATTGAATAAATATATGTCCAATATATAATATACATAATTTTGTCTCTTATTTTATCTTTTTATTTTGATAGTTTATATATTTAATTATTTAATTTTTTAATTTTTTGATTTTATTTAATAATTATGGAAGTGATTATTAATATATTAATATTTTTTATAATTTTTAAAAATATTTAAAAGTGTTAAGAAATATGAATAAAAAATATAAATTTTACTTGGAGCCACGCCCAGCACTTACAGCACTCCTTGTGTCAAAGCACTCCTAGCACTGATGTGAGTTTTTTTTTAATATTTTTTCTATAAAACTATAGAAAAAAAAATTAAAAATGCACCCTAGCAGCACTCCTTAATTAAAAATTAAAATTATTTAAAATTAAAATCTTATAAATTAAATTTTATCATTAAGTAATATAATTGTAATTTGAGAATACGATAAGGCCATAATTGTAATCGTAATTTTATTTGCAAATATCACTTAAATATAAAATAATTTTTAATTTTTAATTATAAAATAATTATTTTTACTTTTTCAAATTTTTTTTTCAAAAATATTTAAATAATTTTTTTATTTTATGATATTTTTATTTAATTTTTTCTCTTATTTCTTAAAATTTAATAAAATATTTTAATTCAAAATATCCGAATTTAAGAAGAAAATTAGCTCGCTACTGTGTAACGAAAGTATGTCGGACAGGAACTAAATTATTCAGACTATAGTAGATAAGCAGAAACTTTAAAAAAATGAAACGATTCAAAGTTCAGACATCTCAAGAAGATAAAGACAAAAAGACAGAAATTTTGTGATCGGAAAACCATTGCCATCCATGGCATAAAAAACAGAAATGAGATATGTGGCAAGACAGAGAGAGGTAACTTGAATTGCGACATCGAGGGGAAGGTGATGATAGTGTAAAGCCAACTACCAATAGAGCATTCATCGCCTAATTTAATATCTGTTAACTACTAATGCCGGCCTTCCTTGACACTTTCGTGATTGGAAAGATCAATGTAAAAATAATTCTCAAAACTTGAAAAGTCAGCTCCGAATTGACAGAATAGTTAATTAAGAGGCTAAGGTGATGGCGCGCAGCAATAATGGCACTAAAAAGTAATGGTGAGTGGGAAATGAAGAAAGCAAGACACAGCTACGTATCGCTATCCCAATTCCCGTGCGTTTAAATTCTACCTATGGTTGCGAATAAATGGGAAGACGTCTCTCTCCCCACCTTCACTAGCTGATTTTACAAAGCTACTGTGCCTGCATTTTACAAAGCTACCTCAACCTGTACCTCACAGAATCAAAAACCACTCTAAATCTAATTGCCAAAATCACCCGCAAAAAAAAAAAAAAAAAAAAAACCCAAACCAAATGAAATTGGAAAAATCACCCACATCAGGAAATTATTTGCACAAATCAAGCTACAAAGAAATTGAGAAAGAGTGGTTGAATCTCGAAGAACATGCACGGTACCGACAACAAGGAAGAACATGCATATGACGTCCTTATAGCAGCAAAATACTTGGACTAAAATATGAATCTTGACAGAGAAGGGACAATGGAGAAGATGAAGCATTTGAAACCAGCCGAGACGAAAAGGGATGATGGAAAAGATGAAGAGTATGGCATTTGACTCAGTCTAATAAAAGAATGTGGAGGTGATGATGGAGTGGTAGAATGAGTGGGGGCACTAGATAGAGAAGAGAGAAAATGCGTAGGTTAGAGTTTTATTCTTTGAAAAAGATGAATATATATCCTATTAAAAACGGCGTCATTTAAGGTTTTTTTTATAAATTCAAATAGTTCCAAGTATTTGGTACATGCCACATGGAACATGCTTGGCCACCAAGATAGTCAGACATGCTCTAAGATAAAATGAAAATTTTATAAAGAATAGTAAAATAATTTATAAATAGTAATAAGATAGTTTGAGTTAAAATATTTTATTGAATTTTAAAAAATGAGAGAGAAAAATTAAATAAAAATATCATAAAATAAAAAAATTATTTAAATATATTTTTTAATATTTTTCTTGTTTAAAACTTAAAAAATTGTATTCTTTTTATATTTTTTTAAAAAATTTGAAAAAGTAAAAATGATTATTTTATAATTTAAAATTGTAAATGAAATTACGAGAGGTTTGAAATTGAGCTGACACAAGTTATACTTGAGCACTAACTTCTTGTTCGCTACTCATGTTCCGTCGCTATCGCTTCGCAGTTCCCATCGGCCTTGGTTGAGCTGCTACTTGCCTTAGGCATATAGCCAGCTGTCCATGGACAAGTTGCTGGGCTAAGACTCAATCCAAGAACCTAATTGCTGTCGGCCAGGGAAGAAAATTGGGCCTAGAGGGACTCGAACGCAGGTTCTTTGAGAACCAAAACCCTATCTCAACCATTAGGTCACGTGGCTATCTGATGTAAATTACAATATGTAACATGTAAGGTATAAATAGTCGAAGTTCGGAGTCAGAGTTGAAGCCAACTAGGCCTCTAGACTCTGACTCCAACTCCAACTAGGAGACTCCAATTCCGATTTCAAAAATCTCAGAGGTTCATCGGAGCTTGAACAGAGTTGGAGTAGACGGAGTTTTTGCCCACCCCTACAATTAGCTAAACTACCTCAACATACTGATTATTCCAACCATTTCTTGGGTAGCTGCCACCATATGGAGAGGTAGGAGCCCAAAAGAGCTTTGATTCTGGAATGGTCATTGGTCTTAACGACGATAGCTATTTATTTAATCTGGTGCAAGAAGGGTTAGATCTAGTGAGATCTAGTGCCATCTTGGGTAGGGTGGTCTACCGACAAACCACAAGCATATGAGAAATCTCAAAAAACAATCAAGTCGACCTTTGCTAATTAAAAAGATGGCTTCCCTCCACTGGCCTCCCTTTGACGACCTCTCTCCCTTCCCCTCTCGGTATCTCTCTCTATTTCACTCTTTCTCTCTCTGTTTCTCTCCTTCATCCAGAGCCACCACAAAGCTCCTAAGTTTTGTTCTGCTTGTTTATTTAATTGTCATTTTTTCGACTTATTTCATTTCTTATGGGATTGCAAACTTGTCTTATACAATGGTATGCCCGACAGCTTTTGTGACAAACTATGGTAAATATATTTTAGGACCTAAACACTGAGATCTTGGAACCATAATGGGATCCATGCATTTCTCTTGAATCGATGAAAAGATATTTCCCCTGTATTATTTCCTTTACCTCTACATGGTTATTTGGTTGCTTTCAAAATCGTGTATCATCTCTGCACCCCATATTGGTTCCCAGGTTATGATTTTCTGTTTTCAAATGAGATCAAGCTTCTTTTTTATGTCACTTTTTCCTTCAATTCACCATTTCATGTTTAGTATTGGTTGGATTCTACCTCTTTCTGTATGTTTCTCTTGAGTTTAATTTGGTTTTGGTGTTCTCTATTAGTGGCCAATTTGGATATCAATTCTAATGAGTATTCAAATCCCTACCTAGATAATGTGGACTTATGGTAGGTCCCAACATAGAGAATATAAACACTTAGAAAATTGTCCTCTTTGGGTGAGAATGTACCACACTTTTGAATGCAAATACTTGATGATTCATTGATGAAAACGATGGCTGCTTAAATAAGCAAAGCCAAGTACCACAAACCGAAATATAAGGGAAACTGCAACTAACAAATAGAACTTAACAAATGTAAAATAGAATGCAAATAACAGAGCATAATTAACGGAAGATAAATGACGTAAAACTCGCAACACTTCATTCCACTTCTACACGTTGAGCTATGACCCAGTCATGCATGCAACTCACATCCCCAAATATTTGGGATTCGGTTTACGCCCCCTCTTAGATCGACGTGGCTTGACAATCCCTCCCCCATCAAGCGAAACCTTGTCCCCAAGGTCCATATGCAGAAATTGCTCAATCAACGATTGAGTTGTTTCCCACGTGGCCTCTCTTACTGGTAAACGCTTCCACTGAACCAAGCTCTCTTCTTCAAACTTGTTTCCTCGTTTGACCAAGCGAGTGTCCAAAATTTGTTGAGGTTCCAGTAAGATTATGCCTTCATCATTCACTAGTGGCAGTTTCGTAGAAGGTACCACCAGATCTCCCACGAATATTTTGAGCAGTGAGACGTGGAAGACTAGATGAATTCGCACTCCTTCTGGAGCAACCATTCCGATTTTCTGTACGACTGGGTAGGGACCATGAAAGCTACTAGCAAGCTTCTGGTGGACACGTTGGAAAATCGATTGCTACCAATACGGGTGCAACTTGAGAAACACCATTTCACCCACTTCAAAAGTCACATCCCTCCTGCTTTTATCCGCTGTCTGCTTCATACTATTAATGGAAGATTCCAAATTTGCTTTAAGTTGATGCAACAACTCATCTCTGCCTACGAGACTCTGGTCTACTTCGTGTACCGAAGAATCACCGTTACGGTAATTGTGAAGGAGAGGAGGTAACCGACCATACAATGCCTGAAATGGAGTCATGCCTGTAGATGCATGGAACGTTGTATTATACCATAGCTCAACCCATGGAATATAAGTGCTCCACTTGTGCGGCCATTGATGAGCAAAGCAGCAAAGATATTGTTCGACACATTGATTGACCACTTCCGTCTGTCCATCGATTTGCGGATGATAGGCGGAGCTAAGTTTCAATTGAGTACCTAACATTTGAAAGAATTCCTGCCAAAATCAACTAATAAAAATTGGATCCCGATCACTAATAATCAATTTCGGAAGACCATGCAACTTGATAACTCATTCAACAAATTTTTCAGCCACACTCTTAGCAGTAAATGGATGGGACAAAGTTAAAAAATGTGCAAATTTACTTAACTTGTCAACGACTACTAAGATTGTATCCTTGTTGTGGCAGCTTGGCAATCCTTCAACGAAGTCGAGAGTAATATCATCCCAAACATGGCAGGGGATGGGTAACGGGTGCAGTAATCCAGTCGGGGAAAGTGTCTCAGATTTCATTTTTTGGCATACCCCACAGTGCTTGACGTACTCCTAGATGGATTGGTGCATTTTAGGCCAATAAAATTCCTGAGCTAGTCGTTTGAATGTTCGTAAAACGCCTGAGTGACCACCAATTTTGGTGTTGTGTGCCTCATGTAGTAGCTTAGTGCGCAGTGTCACACATGAAGGAATAACCACCATTCCCTTAAATAACCAAAGTCCTTGGTGCTGAGAATATGGACCTTCGGTTTGAGGCTTTGCCACCTGTTCTACGGATTGAATATAAGAATCCTTCATAAGCAGCTTTAATCTCATCCCACAAGGTAATTGTGGTTGTGTGCGAATGATGCAGTACTGGACTGTTTGGCTGGCATGAAAGGGCATTAGCTACTGAGTTCTTGCGGCCTGGACAATAAATAATTTTGTAGTCGTAGCCCATTAATTTGGCTACCCACTTTTGCTACTTCGGCTTCGATACACGTTGATCCAAAAAATACTTCAAGCTGCGCTGGTCGGTTTGAACGAAGAATTTTCACCCCAATAAATAAGTTCGCCACATGCGTATGGCTTCTACAATTGCAAGCATCTCCTTGGCGTAGGTTGACCATGATTTTTTTGTAACTCCAAGTGCACAACTCACATAGGCAATGGGCTTGCTTTGCTAAGTTAGAACTGCGCCAATCCCATCTCCAGAGGCATCAGTCTCAATGGTGAAAGAGTCATTGAAGTTAGGCATAACCAAAGTGGGAGTGGTGGTCATTGCTCGTTTAAGAGCAGAGAAAGCTGTTTCGGCCTCTTCATGCCAACCGAACTTCCCCTTCTTGAGTAGGTTGGTGATGGGTCGAGTGATGATGCCATAATTTTGAACGAACTTCCGGTAGTAACCTGTCAAGTCTAAAAACCCACGTAATTCATAAATATTAGCAGGTCGGGGCCATTCGAGCATGGCTGCAATTTTTTGATCATCAACCTTCACTCCTTGCAGCATGATGATATGCCCCAAATACTCTAATTCTTGCTGTCTGAAAACACACTTGCTTGCCTTAGCAAAAAACTTATGCTGTCTCAAAATTTCCAGAGTTTGTGCAACATGTGTCACATGCTTCTCCCAAGTGGAACTATATATGAGAATATCATAAAAAAAGACCAAAATGAACTTTCGAAGATGAGTTTGAAATATTGAATTCATGATGGCATGAAATGTGGAGGGTGCATTACAGAGGCCAAAAGGCATTACGAGATATTCATAATGACCATTATGAGTACGAAAAGCAGTCTTAGGAATATTAGGAGGATTTACCCTTACTTGGTGGTATCTGGCTCGCAAATCCAGCTTTGTAAAATATGCAGCGCTGTGTAATTCATCGAGCATGTTGTCCACTAATGGGATGGGAAAACGATCTTTGATGGTGACGTTATTAAGTGCACGGTAGTATGTGCAAAATTGCTAGCTACCGTCCTTTTTTTTACCAAGTAGTACTGGAGAAGAAAATGGACTAGTGCTAGCACGAATATGTCTGGAATCTAGCATCTTCTGCACATGCTTCTTGATTTCTTCTTTCTGGAAGTGAGCGTATCTGTAAGGGCGTACATTAATAGGTTCAGTGTCCTCTTTTAGTGTAATGCAGTGGTCTATCTCGCACATAGGTGGTATGCATGATGGGTCTTGAAACAAGTCTGTGTACTCATGTATTACCCGCTACACACCTGGATGATTAATGCCATGAACTGCACCTTGTAGGCCGTCCTCTGTAGCCGAAGGAAAACATAATGCAAATAATGTCTGGCCTTGTCGGCAATCTTTTGAAAGTTCCTTTAACGTAGCCTCCTGAATGGACTGCTCGCCCAGTCCCTGCAACCGTCGGGCTTGGTTATTCCAAATGAAGTCCATGGTTAGTTGCTTCCAATTACAAACCACGGAACCCAACATTTCCAACCATTGGATGCCTAGTACTAAATTAAGTCCTGATAGGGGCAGAGAGAAAAGGGTGAGATCAAACTTAGTGCCTTGTAAATTCACTGATACCTTATCAAATCGTCCTTGACATTTTAGCCGTTCACTGTTAGCAACTCGAACAATGAACGGTTTCGTTGGTACTACTAGTAGATGCAGCGTGTTTTCCAAACGAGCACTGATGAAGTTGTGTGTGGATCCACTATTGATAAACACCATCACGTCGTGAGAACCCATAGTTGTTGTCATACGCATTGTTCTTGGGCCAGTCCATCCTGTCAACACGTGTAAGGTGATTTCAAGCTCTAGTTCTGGTTCTTGCACCTCTCCCATAACGTCTTCTTGATCAATTTCTCTCGTTTGTTGATAAGTGACATCCTCACAGACCATATTATCGGCACCTGCGTAGCCCTCCAAAAGTAATAGCTGCTATTTTTGGCATCTATGCCCAGTTGTAAATCGTTCATTGCAGTTAAAGTAGAGGCCTTGTGCTCATTTTCTCTGCATCTCCTCCCAGGATAAACGTTTGACTGGAGTAGCTGGAGTAGCAGGAGCTACATGAGTGGGTTGTGGAAGAGCTAGAGGAGCTCTCATAGGTGGTGGTCGCAAGAATCGCCTCTATTTTGCAAGCTGCTCATCTCTCATTCGTGCTAAATTGATGGCCTCCTCGAGGGATTTTGGTTTAAACATCCGAATCCCATCAGAAATCTCAGCCTTTAAGCCACCCATGAACATTACCACCAATGCCTTCTGCGTCCATCCACTTACTATGTTGCCAAGTTTCTCGAATTCACATTGATAGTCCCTCAATGTCCCTAGATGCTTGATTTTTTAGAGAGCTTCATCAAAGTCTTCACGGCCTGATGGTCCGAAGCGAGCCCATAATTCCTCTTGGAATTTTTCCCATAAAGTCACATGTCCTTCTTCCGATAATGTCTTACAAAGCCACTACCAACACTGGTTGGCCTCCCCTTCAAGGTGATAAGCAGCCATGGGAACCTTTTGGTTTTCTGTCGTGCCCTAGTATTCAAAGAATTGTTCCACACGATTGAACCCTTCGGTTGGGTCATCTCCTAAAAATCGTGGAAATTCCAGCCTCGCTGTTTTGGAAGAAATGATCTGCCGACCCCCATTGTTGCCTTCTCGATGATGGTTTTCGTGGTTAGGATTCTCCTGGTTTGCTATCAATACACTTGAAAGTCGATTGATAGCTTCCTCCATTTGCTGAAGTCCTTCATGAACTACATTGAATCTAGATTCCAAGTGCTCAATACGTTCTTTGTTAGTACCCATTAGTAACCTGGCTTTGAGGCCAATGATAGGTCCCAACACAGAGAATATAAACACTAAGACAATTGTCCTTCTAGGGTAGAACGTACCACACTTTTGAATGCAAATACTTGATGATTCATTAATGAAAACGATGGCTGCTTAAATAAGCAAAGCCAAGCACCACAAACCGAAATATAAGGGAAACTGCAACTAACAAATAGAGCTTAAACAAATGGAAAACAGAATGCAAATAACAGAGCATAATTAACAGAAGATAAATGACATAAAACTCACAACACTTCATTCCACTTCTTCACATTGAGCTATGACCCAGTCCTGGATGCAACTCATGTCCCCAAATATTTGGAATTCGGTTTACGCCCCCCCTCAAATTGTCATGGCTTAACAACTTAAAGCCCCAGTTGGAGACTGAGGACTTGAAGCCTTGGCTGGAGAACCAGGTATCTAAGGTCAACACTATTTTAGGGTCTCAAGTAAAATCTGATTCTATTTCTACTGATTTTGTGTCAATTAATGAAAATATTGAACTAAAGGATAATGTAATTACTGATCATGTCAAATTAGAACTAGATATTGTTAAGCCTAAGATGGTGGAACCATCTTCCAGCAGTGTTGTCCTAGTTGGTGGTATGCTTTATTAATTGAATTGTAGGTAGATGGAAATGTGTAGAGGAATTTGTGGCATTGGTGCTAAGTAGTTAAGTGTAGTATTGAATTGACTAGTGAATATTGGAAACCATGCTAAGAGTGTTATGTATGTAGTGAATTTACAGTCATGCTTTTCTTTTGTCTCCTTTTGTTTTTTGGTTGTCTTATTAAATTATTGGCATTGTAGTCTTTTTCTTCTTCTTCTTAGCACTTCAATAGTTTTTGCTATGACAAGCCCATATCAATTTGACATGTTTTTATATATTCTCCCTCATTTTCTTGATTTTATTGACTTTGCTAACATTTCTTTCCATTACATGGTAATACTTAACGTTTTCTAGAATGTTATCGGTCACATTATGTAAAGAAAGGCCCTTATTAATCTTATGCTCTGCATATGTAGAATTGGGACAGGTTATGAAAAGTGTAGGAAAGGAAGATGGATGACCCTGGTTATGAAAACTTGGGATAATTGGTTAAAGTAAAAAATTTTCTTTAACCAACTTGGGATAATTGGTTAAAGTAATTTGACATAAGTAGCAGATTGCATTGTAAATTTGTCTTAGATGGTACATTTTTACCACCTCCCAACTAATTATAGTCAGGTTACTTGGTTTCTTATGTCATATGCTAGAGACTTATGCTCCTTAGTCATATTTTTAGTTGCAGTTCAATCTGAATTGGATAGAAAGCCTTTATGGAAAAGGATTATTACATTTTCTTCTTCTTCTTTTTTTTTTTTTTTTTGAATTTGATTGAGAACTCCAAAGTATTTGAGTCTAGTGTTATGGCTTGATTTTCTCTTACCTATCAAAAAACCTCTTGCTCGGCTTGATTGAGTTTTAATGGGAATTGGTGTAGCTTTTTGGTGTGTTTTCGAAAGCAAACCTCAACTTGAGTAATTGGATTCAATGGGGTATTTTCATTTACAATGCAATCCTTGTCTTTTGATCACTTTAATCAAGTTAAGTTTAGTTGGAAACATCAATCTGGATTTTGTATTTTGGGTCTAATCATAGTGATAATCAATACTTAATGCAATCTGCTATGCACATCATTTGAGATTTTACTTCATTGATTGATTTTTGTGGAGATTTTGTAATGGAGATTTTGTGGTGCAGTTTGTGGAGATTGTGTTGTTTTAATGATGGAGATTTAGTGCAGGGTTTTTAGTAGCATGAGCCAATTGGTTTTTGGTGCAGTTTTTAGTTATTGTTTCACAAACAAGGGTTGGGACAATGGTTCTACCTCACTTAGGTGTGGAGTGGAGGCAGGTGGTTTTTAATGCTTGAATTTTTTTATAAAGATATTGCATATTACTAAAGGTAAAATTATTCACCAATGTTCTTACAAAAGCAATTCTTTGTTTTTTGCGTTTATTGCTAATAGCTTGAAGGATAACATGTTGAAATTCAAACATCTGCATTTATCTGAACTCTTAAAGTGTCTTGACATTCCAATTGAAATTTAAATTATCTTTCTATGTTTAAAACTGAATTCAGGTTCATTTTTTTCTCACTGTGTTAATCTTCAAATCTTGTCTTGTATGGACAAGTTAAAGTAAATAGCGAGTTACTCATAATAATATTGTATTCTTCTTAGATGTTGGAATTTTGATTGTGTTGATTCTAATCCTAACTATAATCCTAACTTATAGCTCTAATAAGGATGCCAAAATTAGTTTAAAAGCTATAATTGAAACACTTTAACCTCAATGGTATTATTGATGACTTAAATTACTTCAGTGCATGTTAGCCTAGTTTAAGGCTATATATATTGTGTTCAAGGTATTTTGAGTCAAAACTTATGATGTAATTTTGCTCATTGAACTCAAAATCTTGATTATCAAGAAGAGTTAATCATGCTAGACTTTGCTTGAATGATTTTTAGTTTCATTAATTTGCTATGTAACAAGTTTTATGCCTTTATATGCTACTTTGCAATCAAGTTTGCTTGTTCTGGTACATGTTAGTGTTTCGAATATTAGTGTTGAAAATTATCAGACTATCACTGTGAATGTAGGGTACTTTTTACTTATTTAAAAAAATTTTGAATGTAGGGTCCTTATATTAAAAAGATCATATGTTTCTATCATTGTCAATGCAGTGTTCTTTGGGTAGAAGCTTAAAGACAATAATCATTGCAAATTCTTTATGTTGTATTATGTCTATATTTTGCAATCAATACAGTCTATATTTTGGATTATGTCTCTAATATGCATGCCTTTTTTTTCCTTCTCTTAAATTCTGGTTTGAAATCTAGCATTGTGAAAGATGATAATATAATGTATGGTAGAAACAAGTATTTGTGAAGGTAGAAACAAGAGAAATTAGTTCAACCTACTGCTTGATGAGGTAGAATAAAATTCTGTGTTTTGGTTTAGGCAATTTGGGTTCTCTTATAGTTTCTACTATAGATTTAGCCCTATCTTTTCCTCTAATCAACTATGTTGAAATCTCCATTTTTTTGGTATGTCAAACTAAATCAGTGGGTGCATGAGTAACTCTATGTTTAAATCTCCATTTGTTTTGTTAAGTTTTATGGAACAATAATTCCATTTGCAATCTTCTCTAGAAATAGGCCATGGATTAAGTCTATAACTGACTAATCCATGGCCTATCACAAATACTGACTTGTTAGCTTACTAACATTCTTAGTTATGAGAGATGAGAATCCCAGGATTGTACTGATACCTTGTCTGGAAGCTCTATTTTGTTATTCAGTCAATTATGCTCATTTTGAACTTTTCCTATTTATTGTAGTATAAACATAAATGAAGATGAACTGATGACTGCGGCATGATATGCATGGAAATCTACCTGCAATGTACTGAAATGAAGTAATTTGCTATGTTCTAAGCTATTACAGTTTTAATATCCATGTCTTTATGTTGTATGTAATGAACACATGATTTGAAACTTCTGATTATTTAAGAGCACATGTCTCAAGATGTTTGCACATTGTTGCAATACTTTACATATTGCTCCTCTGATATGTTTTCAATTATTTTGTGAAAAAAATTAGTGGAGTAGAGATAGGAAGGTTTTCTTAAATCTAGCTCCTCTGATTTGTGTTTAATTATTATGTCCATGTACCCAAGGTAACTGTCGAAGGTTTTGAAATTTGTCAAGCTACACTAAAACTTAGTGAAGACAAAGTTAAGCAGTGTGTTCATACAATGGAGATTACACTCCTAAGATAGTTGCAAAGATACTTTGTTCCCCTCGTTTTTTACTTTTGAAGAAGTAGCATTTGTTTAGATAATAATTAGGTAAAATTTAGATGAAAAAGTTAAATTTTATTTTAAAGCATGTGTATCACCTTCGTCTGGTACTTGGGAAATTGAGAGAACACCAGTTGTACGCCAAGCTCAGCAAGTGTGAATTCTGGTTGGAGGAAGTCAGATTTCTTGGGCATGTGATTTTCCGAGACGGAGTGGCCGTTGATCCTAGTAAGGTGGAAGTCATTTTATCATGGCTGCGTCCGACTACAGTGCGCGAGATCCAGAGTTTCTTGGGGCTTGCCGGATATTACCGAAGATTTGTGGAGGGATTTGCTCGCCTATCCGGACCTCACACAGCTTTGAGTCGGAAAAATGCAGAATTTGTTTGGTCAGATAAGTGTGAGAGAAGCTTCCAAGAATTGAAGAACAGGTTGACGACGACACCAGTGTTAGCGCTTCCAGAACCGCATAAGCCATTCGTAGTCTTCAGTGATGCGTCTAAGTTTGGTTTGGGTTGTGTCCTTATGCAGGAAGGACGAGTTGTTGCCTATGCATCTCGTCAGCTAAAGGACCATGAGAAGAATTATCCGACACATGATTTGGAATTGGCTGCGATTGTTTTTGCTCTTAAGATCTGGCGGCATTTTTTGTATGGGGAAGCATGTGAGGTATACACCGATCACAAGAGCCTGAAGCATTTGTTTTCCCAGAAAAATCTGAACATAAGGCAGAGGCGATGGCTAGAGCTAATCAGTGACTACCAGTGTGAGATCAAGTACCATCCGGGGAAGGCCAATATAGTTGCTGATGCTTTGAGCCGAAAATCGCACTTGGAAGATGAAGCCAAGCCGTCAGAATTGGATTCTTTGCTTTGTGGGATGAGAAGACTCCTTATTGAAAGTTCACAGCAAGATGAGATTTTATCTTCAGTTCTTGATATTTGGGTAACTGATTTTGAAGAATTAAAGACTCTTCAAAGGGTCAGAAAATATCGAGGGCCGTTGCACTATAGTATGGATAAAGATGGAATACTTCGGTTCCGAGATCGCAGAGTGGTCCCAAAAGATTCAGAATTCAAGGAGCGGATCATGGCAGAAGCTCATGCGGCCCCTTATTCAGTTCATCCCGGCAGTACAAAGATGTACCGGGACTTGAAGAAAAATTATTGGTGGGATGGAATGAAGAGGGATATTGCCTTATATGTTGAGAAATGTCACACATGCCGTCAAGTGAAGGCCGAGCATTAAAGACCCGCAGGTATGCTCCAACCCCTCCCTATTCCTGAGTGGAAATGGGATGACATCACGATGGACTTTGTAGTGGGTTTGCCGAGGACGCCTAGTGGGAAAAATTCTGTTTGGGTGATTATTGACCGGTTAACGAAGAGTGCTCATTTCTTGCCCGTTAATAACACTGATTCCTTGGGTAAGTTGACCCGCTTGTATGTCAAGGAGACGGCATATCAAAGAGTATAGTGTCGGATCGAGACCCAAGGTTCACGTTGCAGTTCTGGAAGAGTTTGCAGGCAGCTTTGGGTACTAAGTTGAAATTCAGTACTGCTTACCACCCACAGACAGACGACCAATCGGAGCGCACCATTCAGACCCTTGAAGACATGTTGCGAGCGTGTGTCATGGAATTTCAAGAGAGTTGGGAAAACCATTTGCCGCTCATAGAGTTTGCATATAATGACAGCTTCCATGCGACCATTCAGATGGCTCCCTATGAAACTCTTTACTGGAGGAAGTGTAGATCGCCCTTGTGTTGGGATGAAGTCGGGGAGAGTGGGATAATTGGACCCGAAATAATTCAAGAGATGCAAAGTCAAGTTCGGATCATCAGGGATAAAATGGCGACAGCTCAGAGTCGCTAGAAAAGTTACGCTGATACCAGGAGAAGAGAGTTATCTTTTAAAGTAGGTGATTGGGTTTATCTCAAGGTCTCTCTCATGAGAGGTGTTAAGCATTTTGGTAAGAAGAGGAAACTGGATCCGAGGTATGTCGGCCCTTTTCAGATTCTAGAGAGGGTAGGGCCTGTCGCCTATAGAGTTGCTTTGCCAGAGTATTTTGGGGATATTCATGATGTCTTCCACGTATCGTCCTTGAAGAAGAGCTTTGGACAACAAGAGCCACGCTTTGTCAACCTAGAGAGTATTCAGTTGCAACTGGATCTCACTTATGAGGTTGTTCCGTCGCAGATCATGGATTGGAAGGAGCAACAGTTGAGGTCCAAGGCAATACCTTTGGTTAAAATGGCATGGGGAGATCCGTTAGCTCAAGACTTCTCTTAGGAGCGAGTAGCGGACATGAGGGAACAATACCCGTACTTGTTTGAGTAATGAAAGTACGTATCTTAATCTTGGTCACAGATGGTTTATGTGATTTTATGTGGCTTGTTTTAAGTTGGTGGTTGAGCTTGCAAATTTCGAGGACGAAATTTGTTTTTAAGGGGGGAGGATGTGATGACCCGCTTTTACGTGTATTTTCACTGAAGGGTTGTTTTTAATTTAATTAATATATTAGTTTATTTATTTTAAATTAATGTATTTTAATTGGTTTTTATTTATTTGATGATGTGTTTTATTTAATTAGTCGTTTTACGGGTTTTTAATCTCGTTTTCGGCGGTTTTGTTTTGCTTTCCGGAATGAGGATTGGACCTCATTTCTTTCCTACATCTTTTCTTTTAACTTTTTCCTTTTTCTCTTTTTCTCTTTTCTTTCCTTTTTCTTTTTTTCTTTTTCTTTTTTTTCTTCTTCTTTTTCCTCCCCTCTCTCCCGCGCATAAACCCCCCCCGTTCGTCTCTCTCTCTCCTCTCCCACGCTGGAACCATCTTCAGCCCAGACCCACCGCCGCCGGCCACCGTGCGGCACACCACTCCTACCAAAATCTTCCCCTCCCTCCGGTGAACCACCCCACCAATTTTCACAGCCAATGGAGCCGCCGTTTGGCCGGAAAACGCCCAATAAGCCTCACGGATTTTGCTCCGATCCACCGCCGTCGCTCCACCTCCAGCCACCATCTCTTCACCACTTCATCATCGGCTCCTTGCCATCCTAACCCACCCATTTCTGGCCTCTAACAGCCACCGGAACAGCTCCCACGAGCTAGCTTTTCATTTTGAAAAATCCAGCCTTCCTCCGCCGTTTCCACCACCACCCTTGGCCAAACTTAACTTCCATTAGCTTCACAAACATCCTTAGACCCTTCCCTATCAATCCCGAGCCTTGGTTTGTCCCCGTTCAAAAGTGGGTATTTTACAACCCACGGCCACAGTGAATTTTCATTGTTACGTTGCTTTCCTTCCGCCGTTTGCAACGCCGCATGTTTTCTAAAAATACCATATAGCGCTGTAAGTATTTTCCAAACCCTACTTTTAGATTTAAATATATTTTGCTCTTTCAATAATTAATTGTTGTTGGTTCGCTGATTCCGGACTGAGTCCGAGGAATTCGGGGGTCGGATGGATCGAGGACGGAGTGCTTGGTTTTGCTTGTTTGTGTTCGCTTGATTATTTGAGTCATGAGGCATGAGTTGCATATTGTGTTTATGTGCATTTTGTTTTAATCAAGAAAATCTCGTTTTATTGGCGTAAATGGTTTTGGGTGCGTGTGTCTCGCTAGCCCAAGCCGGGATGGGTTAATATCCTGGTGGAGCTCCTCTGGTCACTCGGGAGTGGATAATACTGAGTGACATCCCCTGGGTTCTCGCAGGGCGACGATCGGATCGCACGATATGGTAACGCTGTCGTGTCGACTCCGTGGTCCCTAGAGTGGCGGGGACTAGAGGATGGCCTGGCCAGGTACGCCAGGGGCGCGAGTCTGGGCATCGCTCGTTTAGGTGTCACATGCGTAGTCGTTACCTGCGGTGTGACACAGAGCCAAGGTGTGCGGATGATACCTAGGGGAGATCATGGTTCATGCATAA
The DNA here is from genome assembly GCF_018687715.1 of Carya illinoinensis. NCBI lineage: Eukaryota > Viridiplantae > Streptophyta > Magnoliopsida > Fagales > Juglandaceae > Carya > Carya illinoinensis. Next base: position 22,636,058 of record NC_056757.1, read on the forward strand.
TTGGATTGTTTTTATGGTTTTCAGATGTGGGCCATTTTCTGGAAAAATGACGATGTTTGGTTTTCGAGGTTTTGATCCATTTTCTGGGAAAATAGTGGTTTGGGCCATTATCTGGGATAATGGTGAGGCTTGGTTTTAAGAATATGTTTTTGTGGGCCAAATCGGTTTTTGGCGTGCGTGGAAAAATTATGTTTTATGGCGCATGTGCATTGGTTTTTGTTTCATGCATATTGTTTGACTTTTATATGTTTTTATCTAGTGGTGTTTGGAGTTTACTTACCTGCGGCACCATTTTTGGTACCGTAGATTTTGGTGCAGAGATCGAGGATAAGGAGGAGGAGGCTGAGCCCGAAGATGCGGCTTCGCCGAGATGCTGAAATTTATGCTTTGTATTTAGTTTAAAATTATATTTGTGTCTTGTAATATTTATTTATGTATCTTTTGAATAGTTTTGTATTAAACAAGAAAAATTCTGGTACTTAGTTATTGACTTGCTTTTCGCTGCGTATTTCTTGTGCACACTCATCGCTTTTTCACACACTTGACACATGTCGATAGGGTGATGACCCATGATGTCATCATCCGGACGTCTCAATTTTCCCGTGTTCGTACATGGGGATTTGGGGGCGTCACAATTTTAGCCAAGGATCTCGCCAAAAAGACATATTACCATCTCGAACCCGCCACCAAGAATTGCCTAAAATCTTTGGAACCATACCCACAATATGCTTCCAAAATAATGTTCCTTTTTGTTGGTCTACCACTGTCACATGCTGATTTTTCACATACTTCTGCTTGAAAAAATTGGCCCATAAAGAATCACCTGCCAATAAATTCCAAGCAAGCTTCATAAATAAAGATTCTTGGACTTCCTCTAATTTTCGAAGACCCAAACCCCCTTCTCGAATCGGTAAACACATTTCATGCCAATTAACCCATTGACGCTTTTGCTTTCCATTCCAGGATCCCCAGAAAAAATTACTCATGAGCCGCTTTAAGGCTCCCATGACAGCCTTGAAGCATGCAAAACAGAGAGCAAATGAATTGGAATACTAGCAAGAACATGTCTCAATAAAAGAAGACGGGTACCAGAAGATAAAAACCTATTCTGCAATCCTTCCTATTTCCGTCGAATGCAGCACAATAAATCATCAAAATGTGAGATTTTCATCCGACCTACCATAAGAGGCACACCCAGGTACTTGACCGGGAAAAAACCTTCCAAGAAAGATGTCAAAAGTAAAGATCTCCTTTTCCAAGCAGTAGTAGCATGCTTAGAAAAAAAGATTGAGGATTTTTCCTTACTCACCACTTGACCAGACCAAGGTTCGTATAACTCAAAGGTATCTCTGACGTCTTGAAGAGAAGATCTTTCGCCATTAACAAACAGCACAATATCATCAGCATATAATAGATGAGAAACAAGAGGTGTACTTCGGGGATGAGAGAATGGAACAATATTACCACTAGTAAACTTATGCTTTAAAAGTCTGGAGAGCACCTCCTCAACGAGGATAAACAAGTATGGTGAAAGAGGATCACCTTGACGCAAACCACGCCCACTAGAGAAAAAACCTTTAGCCGAACCATTCTTAACCACTGAGATCCAAGAAGTCGAAATACAATTTCTGATCAAAGTACAGAACCTCATAGAAAAATCGAATGAAGCCATTACATGAATTAAGAAGTCCCAATCTATGCTGTCATAGGCCTTAGCCATGTCCACTTTAATAGCAGTATTACCACCCCTAACCTTCTTATTAAGCATGTGTATCATTTCTTGGCCCAAAGAAATATTTTCAAGGATGCTTCTCCCATGAAGGAGAGCACCTTACTCTAAAGAGATAATTTTATTAAGAATAGGAGATAATCTTTGAACCAGGATTTTGGAAAAAACTTTGTACACCACTGAACATAAACTGATAGGGCGGAACTTATAAAAACCAGTAGGCTTCTGCATTTTCGGAATGAGAACAATGTAAGACACTAAGTAGAATCTCGGCATTGGGGTGCAAAGGAAGAATTCCTAAACCGCTGCCACCACATCAGCTTCAACAATATCCTAACATGCTTTATAGAAACTAGAGCCAAATCCATCTGAACCCGGGCTACTATCCACAGGAATGGAAAACATAGCCTCTTTAACCTCTTGGATTGAAGGGAGCTGAAGGAGGTTAGCATTTTCCTCCTCAAGAAATGAAGTTTGCACCAAATTTGACAAGTCTAGAAGATCTCTACGAGCTTGAGCCTGGAGAAAAGAACTGAAATAATCCACAGCACCTGAGTGAATGCCTTCCGGAGAATCTAAACACGTCCCATATGGACACCTCATTTCCTGCATTATGGGCTTATTTAATGAAACAAAAGTTTTAAAAAGCTGATCCGAAGCCTCCCCTTTTTCCATCTACCTAAGCTTCACATGCTGTGAAAGCCTTGTTTCTTCTCTTTGCATCCAAACAGCAAGTTCTTCCTTGGCCCCCAATAAAGCCTTCTCTGTATCTTCTGAAAAACCCTCTTGCAGTTGGCTTTCTAACTGTTCAATTTGATTTTCCAAAGCTTGGATATTTGTTTCTGTATGGCCAAAAATACACCGATTACAATCCTTCATGACTACTTTCAACTTCTTTAACTTGGTAGCAAGGCCGAGAAGCCCCATAGTATCAATCGATGCATTCCAAGTATCATTGACCACGTCCCAAAAATTGCTATGAGACACCCACATTTGCTGAAATTTAAAGGAGGAAGGACCATAACAATTTTCCAAATTCTTGAAAACAAAAGACAAAGGGGCATGGTCAGAGGTCGAGCATGCCATATATTTGCAGAAGGCATCTGGAAATGCACTTGCAGCCACGACATTCAATAAGCATCTGTCTAATTTCGACCAACTCCAAGCTAAGCCCCTCTAATCATTACACCATGAGAATTTACTCCCAACAGCTTTCATGTAAATGAAACCACAATTATCGATAAACTCATTAAACTCATCTATGGCAACTCGCAATCTTGGTCTACCACCACGATGTTCCTCCTCCCCACGAATAATCTTAAAATCACCTAGGCATAACCAAGGTCCATCTTGGACCATGTCAAGTTGTAACATTCTCTAGAGTTCTCTTCTTTCTACATGATTACATTTAGCATACACCACAGAAACAACAAATTGCTGAGAGTCCATACTCATAGAAACAGTCACATGCTAGGCACTATAACTAATGACCGATATTGGCAATTCTTCTTTCCATAACAACCAAAGTTTACCACCAACACAAAGATTAGAAAAACAGCGCTCAAAATTCATCAAATGTTTCAATCTAACCATTCTGTGATCATCAGCAAATGGCTCAGCTAACATAATAAAATTCAAATGTAATTTCCTCACCAACTTACACAACCTCCTTCGAGACGATCTGAGGCCCTGGATATTCCAGAACATAGGACTGCAGATCATAAATTCATACGAACGGGTTTACTAGGAACCTGTGTCGAACTTCTAAGTAAACGTCCCCCTTTGGGCAAATCCTTTCCATTTTTGGTATCGCTATCTTAGAGATAGACTTTATTTTTTCCAAGGTGTTCTCCACTCTCTTTTTCTGGCTCAGACCCACAAGTATCATTGCCATCCATTCTCAAAGAGCTCATATCCTCATGCACCAAATTTCCAACATTCTGAACATCCTTTGAATTGTCTACTAACCCATTTTCATTCTCCACCTCATCAATCCATTCCTCAATCCCCACATCACCATAATTAATTGACAACATGCGTTGGTCACTGTGTTGATTACTAACCTCAAACATAGGCAGTCCCAACCCAAGTGGATTAGCATCAATATTCTCGGTAGCCCTAGTAATACCGTTCAATTCCTGAAAACTTGAAATATTCTTACTTACCATAACTTCAGATATAGGTGGTACCACCTCAATATTTTCAGCCATCCCATCAGTCGTGGATAGCATGTGAATTTCCCCAATTGTATTACCAACCTCAGAGATAGGCTTTTCCAAGGCAACGGATTGAGCTTCAGGCCCCTGCTCACTAGCCAATTTCAGAGAATCCTGCATCATATTACACTGGACAGATTTTGGAGCCTCTATTTCATGAATCTTAGGTAGCCCCACTTCCGCAATCGACTCGAGAACTGGCACCTCTTCTTTCCCAAGTTCCTCCAAATTAACACCCACATTTTCCTCTGTCGAAACACTTGGCCCAGCCTCCCTTGCATTCTCAACATTCACCAAGGGTCCGTTTGGCCATACCTCAATTGATTGTTTTTCTGTATGGCCTTGAGACTTCGACTTCCACACCTGCATCTGTTTCTCATCATTTTTTAACTTCCAATCCATAATAATCTTTGACCCATCCTTCCATTTACATAACTTCAAATTGTGTCCCTGCATTTTACATCTAGTACAATAGGCGGGCAAAGTCTCATATTCAATTTCGATATACCAACTCCATTCATGGTGCGGGGTGCCTATCCAGATGCCACGAATTGGTGTTTTTCCAGCACCAATTTCCAAACACACTCTAGTCCCATCGGTTTTAGTAGCACACCATGTAGCATTATCTCAGGGCAGGAAACGACCAACGGGAGCAACAATGTTTTTCAAGCAAGATTCATGGTAAAAATTTGGGGGCAAACCCAGGAGAAAAACCCATACCGGCACCGTTGCCGGGTCAGAATCCTCATCAAAATCGGGCTTCGAATGGAATCCACGGTATGGCACTCCTTCAATATCATTAGCTTCCCTGGACAACGCCTTCACAAAATCAACTTCATTCGAGAACTGGGCAATCACGTTACTGCTTGTTTTGACAGTAATGGGGTAAATGTTTCCAACAATTCGTCGTCCAATTCCAAGAAGCATAGATATGTTTTTTTCAATAGCCCGACATTTGGGGATGTGAAGGAATCATGCCAAACAGAGCATATGTGAATCAGCACTCGTGCCAAGGTCGATGCAATTGGTTCACAAGAAATAATATCACGGCCTTCTCCTATACAGATTTGGAACAAGTATTGGCATTTGGGTTTAAAGTTTCATGGTACGTACCCAATTTATTGCGGCAGCTGTGGAAGGCATGCACATGCTTTGTCGATGCTCAGAAAAATTTCATTGTCGTCGATCAATTGGTGCGTATAAGACCTATAAAAATAATTAATACAATCTTAAAATGTACATACAAGTCTCACTTTTTTAAAAGAATTGTACGGAATTAATTACAAATTCTAGGACAATAGATTTTATTTTATATATATATATCAATTATATTTATAAAATGAATTTATTTATTAGTCTAATTTCTAATTAAGTTTCTAAGGGATGATCTTATTATTTTCTTTGTCAACACAGGATACCGATTTATTGATTTCCTAGTGACATATGCAACAAAGTTAAGGTTTCAATCTCAAAATCATTGTTCAAAGGGTTAGGTCACGTACGTACGTGCCAGCTCCATATTACACGCAGCTGAAGATCACGTCGGTTCGACGACTGATTTCCTTAATTTCTATTACAGCCATTCAAGGTTTTTACCGAAGTGATTAGAGGTATAATTACATTATTTCTAATTATTTCATGAATAGAAATACCTTTTACAAAAATAAAATCAGAAATTAATATGATTTAATGTAGTTATCTATTTAATTATAAGCCGAGCTTTTACTTACTGATTAGGTATCCATACCACATTAGTCGTAAAAAAATTTGCCCAATTGGATGGGCCTTCGTGTTAGTTTTTAATTGATGACTCGGCTTTCAGTCCGTACTATTCGGCTTAACAGCCAATTCAAGCAACCGCTAAATTATTCCAAATACAGATCAAATCCAAATTTGGCAACAAAGATGATGGACGATGCATCAAGAAAAAACTAACATGAAGAAGATCGCATCCTTTCAAAAGTAAAAGATTCTGAAACGAACCATCAAAAGATGCAACCCAATAGCATAATATAAATCTGAACAACTATGAAACCGTTGCTTTCTCCATAGCATTATGTAACACACCTGATAAGTAGTATTTGGATAACTAGAAAATATAAGAGAAAATGTAAAGAAAATTGTCAGATTCGAGGTTGACCTAGCCTCCAAGAGAAAAGATAATAGGAAAATATTTTCATCAATGATTCTGGATACCTCTCCGTAGAGCTCTTGCTTCTTACATATAGTCTGTAGATTTCCACCCACCTATGGGCCTATACTAATAACATAATACAATTGAAATGATAACTACACTAAGGTACTAAGCCCATTGACTATTACAACCAAAAGGTCCAGTAAAATAGTCTACGGCCTAACACACAAGGGTTAAAAGAAGTAAAATGATAAAAGGATAATTGCAGTCCATGGCTTGGATTGGACCCACATTACTTGGTTTGTTACATTGCCGTCTCCTTCAAAGAACCTTGTCCTCAAGGTTGGAAGCACCAATGCAACTCTATGAGTCATTGTAACAAACTCAAACAAAAGGTCGAAAGGCCAAATTGCCAGCAAGTAAATGGTCCATGGCCCTACTTCAACAAGAATCTTGCAATTATATAACCCAAGCCCACTATGACTTTGGTCCCTATTGTCCCATTTACAAACGTGTGACAAATCCTCCCCCTTCAAGCACCTTGTCTTCAAGGTGGGGCTATGCTTTCTCGCAGCTGTGACTAGCTTCTTACCCTCCAAGATCTTGATAAAGAAGCGAAGAACAACATACAGCTTGAACTGACCTTCAACTGAGAATGGTTTCATAGCCAAGTAATCTTCCCAAATATTAGTAAGGCTCTTATAAACTACAGCATACTCTCTTGCAAGTACCTTCACTTTTTGCTGAACCCAATGAATACCAGTCCCAAAAATATCAAACTCCAAATGTATGCAGGATTGAGTGAATTCAAGTTTCTGAAGCTCTTTTTGAATGGCTACATTAGCATCATGAATCTCTATTCTATATATAGCTGCGTATGGGGTAGATATAGTATTTGCGTCATCTACATCTTGGAGCAACTTATCTAACTCAGGCCACAATTGTTCCCTCCCAGCAATAAAATTGTCCGCAATACACTGATCTTTGTCGCCTAAAACAATTGTAATAAGATGCTTAGCACCTTGTTCATTAAATTGTTCATTAACCACTTTTCCAAACCGACCACACTGCACTTTAGTCATGGCCATCATTCCTTGTAGGCCATCAAAAGTCCCAAAGAATATTGAATTCCCATGATTAGATCTAGGAGCATTCTTATCACCCTCATCCAAATTAACATGTATTTCACCATCCTCTTTAAGATCAGAATCCAAATAAAAAAGGTGAAAAACATTATTCAAAGTTTTCTTCCGACAATGATTTCCCCCAATCTCCTTTCTCTTTCCTCTATCAAAGGGCCACAAGCCATATTCTTCTATCAAATAATATTCTTCAAGTTTTAGTAGATTTATCTCATACCACCCAAGCATACCCCTAAATAACATTTCATCGAGCAACTGAGGTGCACTATCCCTGCCTACTAGCATTTGCAAGCACCTAAAATTTTTCAACTCTTTACTACTAGAGATTACAGGAGAAACACCAATTACTTCAAATTGCTCTAAAGTCTTTCCAACGTTGGTAAAATAATCTTGATAAATTTTCTCAACCAACCTATAATATTCATGGAGATAACAATTGAGATTTGAAATAGAAATAGGTACCAACATATTCATGGAGCTTCTCCTCTGTACCTCACCGCAATTACCAAGAATATTGTCATCGTCGAAGAAGCGTCTGAACAGTCTGTAAACGATCAGACCTCTCAGATTTGCAACATGGAAGTGGACGATAGTGTTGGGGACTTCTGCAACCCTCTCATCCCTCAGAATCACTCTTAGTATCTCAATCACTTCAACTACCAAAGCTTTATTCCTTTTCCATGCGGTGCTTGTGGCCTGGACTGATGCTTCAAAAGGGAAACATGACCTTGAATTACTTACGTTGCTAGAACCTATGTTGGCCCAACTTAGAACACTTCGGCCATAGATCTCGTTTGGCTTCCTCTTCATCAGCCTCAACTGCAGCTCGAGCGGTCTTCCAGTGGAGCTTTCCCATCCCCCGAGTTGGAAATCACGGTCGCAGGACTTGCTGTTGCTTTGGCTCAGGAGCTGCACAAAGGTGTCCTGTAGCTTGCTGACTATGGGAATTACCAAGTGGAAGGGAATTTCTTGGTAGACATTGCTGCTACTACCAGTTACAAAAATCCTAGCGAGGTCGTTGAGTGTTTCGAGCAACTTCAGATAGCTCATAGCTCCTACAATGGCAGCGTGGACCACCTCCTTTGCAACACTTGGAATCGGCGATAATGGAGGTTGAGAATGGAGTGTGTCGAAGATGGAATGAGATTTTTTGGGATGTTATGTGTGACTGAATTGATGGGGAAGTGCCAGGCGAGAATTAGGTTGAATGACTGGGGGAAAATGACAAGAAACAAGGGTGCCGAAAGGGAAATGAAGGGCAACCCAGAAAGTGAAAATGATTTGTTGATAATGTTTGAAAATGTAGGGGAAAACTGTATTCTTAGGATGGGTTTTTGTGGTGAGGGCAAGAAGTCGACACCCCCACCGGGATCAAACTTCCATCTGATGGCTAGGCCTTCTCTTCTTACCGTTAGTGAGTGTTTGTTGCTAGGGACGATTGACAGATACGAGGGAAAGGGAAAATAATTTCTGAGAGGAAGATCTGAGAATGTAGGAAATGGTGTTTGGTTTCTAATAGGATTTATGGCAATATGAGAAAGAGTAAGGTGAGTAGAATTGACCACCTCTTTTTCTTCCATTGGTGCTGTGTATTTTTCCTCTTCTTGCAGAGCATAGAGTTGGTTTTCCAGATTTGAGAATTCTTCATTGAAGTTACTTCTGAAGTCTTCAAGGTTGTTCTCCATATCTTTGAATGTTTGTGAAATAACTTCAAAATGTCGTTGCGATTGCTCAATCATCTCTTTAATGTTGAGTAATGATGAGATAATTTCTTCCATTTTCATGGATTGATGAAGTAGTTGCCAAGGAAAGACTGATGAAGTAGCTGCCAAGGAAAGACTGGCTCTGGATACCACTTGTAACAAACCTGATAAGTAGTATTTGGATAACTAGAAAATATAAGAGAAAATGTAAAGAAAATGGTCAGATTCGAGGTTGACCTAGCCTCCAAGAGAAAAGATAATAGGAAAATATTTTCATCAATGATTCTGGATACCTCTCCGTAGAGCTCTTGCTTCTTACATATAGTCTGTAGATTTCCACCCACCTATGGGCCTATACTAATAACATAATACAATTGAAATGATAACTACACTAAGGTACTAAACCCATTAACTATTACAACCAAAAGGTCCAGTAAAATAGTCTAAGGCCTAATTGCAGTCCATGGCTTGGATTGGACCCACATTACTTGGTTTGTTACACATTAGGATGGATAAGCAAGAAGCAAAAAGAATTACCGATATCTTTTGAAAGCACTTTTCTTTATTGGCAAAAGATATCATAAGGCCCCTATTTCCTGCTCCAAAAACAGAGCAAGTTATGTGCTCTCAGCCCCGATACTTTCCCATAGTTCACCACCCTCATCCACTTCTTCAGCAATAGAGGACACCAGAAAGCAAGACTCCACAGTTGGACTGCAACCCCCACCAGTCAGTCGTTGTTCTCAATCGGTAAGTCCATGCCGAACCTTCTCTCACGGTGCTCCATGTTCTCTCTCTCTCTCTCTCTCTCTCTCTCTCTCTCTCTCTCACATCACTTTCTCTCTCTCCCTCTCTCTCTCTCTCATAACTATCTGAAATCAATTTCTCTATCCATAAACGATATCATAAGAAAACCATTGTTGAACTCAAGGTTTCAAGTTTCATGTGATTATAAATCTACACATGGATTTTGATGATAACAAATGAATTCAAAGAATAAAGAAGTCTCAAACTCAAGTTGTCTACACAATGGAGTCAAGCACATCAAGGAAACAAGCATGAGCAAGAAGGGAACAAGTTCACATTAAAATTATAGAGTAATATTGTAAATCTCTTCAAAATTCGAAATTAGGATTAATGCTCAAAATTAGTATTTTATCATAAAGCATTAAAATACATTTTCCATATGTGCATGAATATTTTTGAAAATTAAATTTGAAAATTTTGAAAGATGATTGATTGTCATCTTTTGCATGTGCATGCCTTGATTAAAGGGTTGAACTTTGAAAATATTAAAGATGATTGATTGTCATCTTTCACATGTGCATGTTTTATTTGAATATTTTCAAAAGTGATTGATGCTTTTTTAGACTTATACAAAAAGTAAAAGATTAGGTTTGAATTTTTTGAAAATGAAAGTGTGCTCATTTTGTCATATGCCAAAAGTAAAAGATTAGGTTTGATTTTTTTGAAAAAGTGAATGATGTTGTCTTTGACAATTGAAAAAGAAGAACCTTTTATTTGAAATCTTTGAAAAAGTGAATGATGTTGTCTTTGACATGTGAATCTTTTTAAATTTGAATATGAAGTCTCATATGCCTATAAATAGATCAATTGAGAGCTTCACATTCACAACACCAAGAGCATACAACATTCATTCAAAACTTTCGTTCTCTCTTCTCTAAACATTGAGCCTTAATCCTTGTTCATTTTGAGAGATATAGTTTGCGCTGTATTGTTCTTATTTCACTCATTGAGGAGTGTTTTCTGATAACCTACTCACTATCAGCTCTTGCATCAGAAAAAGGGTGTGTATAGCCCTTGTGTGTGTAGAAAGTATTCTACACGGGGAATAGTTGAATCACCACGTGTAAGGCGATTGCAAGTGTAGAGGGTGTTCTACACGGATCCTTTGTAGCGGTATTGTTCAAAGGTGTAATAGGTTTCTATCTCCACCTGAAGGAGGTTGAATAGTAAATTTGGGAATCCTCAAGGGGTAGCTTGAGGCGAGGACGTAGGCAGTGGGGCCGAACCTCGTTAACATACTGAGTTTGCTTCTCTCTTACCCTTACTCTTTATATTTATTGTTATTTCATATTTTGTTTATATTTTATATTATATATTTGATTTATAATTGTTATTATTTTTATACAACTCAGTTCACCCCCCCTCTTGTGTTAGTCATCTGGGCAACAATTGGTATCAGAGCTAAGAGCTCTATTATAAGATTAACTATCTTTTGAGTTAAGATCTTATGGCTAACATTGCAGCTTCATTTGGTGAAGGTCAATCTAGCAGTCGGCCTCCACTCTTTTGTGGAGATAATTACTCATTCTGGAAAGTTAGAATGAGAATATTTCTTCAAGCTCAAGGTAGAGAAATCTGGAAATGTATTGTAAATGGACCTTATATTCCAACAAAAGTGGTTGATGGAGTAAAGGTCAAAAAGGAAGAAGACGAGTTTGATCGTGAAGACGATAGACTTTATACTTTAAATTTAACTGCTATGAATTTATTATATAATGCTCTTAATGGGAATGAGTTTAATAGAATAATGAATTGCGCTACGGCAAAAGAAATTTGGGATAACTTGGAAGTAACTTATGAAGGAACTTCGCAAGTAAAGGAATCAAAAATTTATATTCTTATTCATGAATATAAAATGTTTAAGATGAATGATGATGAATCTATTTCTAGTATGCACACTCGTTTTACTAACATCATAACCAGCTTGACAGCTCTTGGCAAAGTTTATTCCAAAGTGGAGATAGTAAGAAAAATTCTCAACTCTTTACCAAAACGTTGGGAATCAAAAGTTACAACGATTCTTGAAGCTAGAGACCTCAAGAAGCTCGAAGTCAATGAACTCATCGGGTCACTTATCACCCATGAGAACACATTGAAAAGAGGAGAAGAAGAAGGAAAGCCAAAGAAGAGCTTAGCACTTAAAGCTGTTCCTCATGAAAGTGAAAGTGATGAAAATGAGGAAAATGACGATAAAGATGAAGAAGTTGCGATGATAACAAGAAGAATTCAGAGGTTCTTGAAGAAAAATAGAACTCCTCCGAGGAAATCTTTCAAAAAGTTTTCCAAGAAAGATTCAGGTAAAAACGACACTTTAATTTGTTATAAATGCAATAAACCTGGTCATATCAAGCCAGATTGTCCTCTGCTAGAGAAAGATCGAAACAAGGGCAAGAAAGCAATGAAAGCTACATGGGATGATGATTCAAGTAGCTCAGATAGTGAAGCAAGCAATGAAGAATCAGCAAATCTTTGTCTTATGGCTAAAGATGACATTGAGGTAACAAATCTTGATAATATTGAAAATCCTTCGTATGAAGAATTGCAAAATGTTTTAGAAGAGATTTATGAGGAATTTGAAAAATTGGGTATCAAGTATACTGTTTTGAAAAAGAAAAATTCTTCTTTAACAAACGAAATTGAAATTTTAAGAAAAGAAAGTATCATTTTGAAAGATGAAAATCTTGAATTGAATAAGAAGAAAACCGATTTAGAAAATATTGTTGAAAACTTTACGAATGTAAAAAGAAATTTTGAAAAACTTCTTGGTAGTCAAAGATGTGTTTTTGACAAGGCAGGTTTGGGATATATGCCAAAACAAAAATACAAATCTTATAAAAATTTCTTTGATAATCATTCTACCTCAAAGGCTAATATTCAAAATTCTTTTCATAAAAATAATTTTGTCAAAAAAGGATATTATTATAATCATTCAAGTTTTTCATATATGTCACATGCTATTTGTACTTTTTGTAATAGAAATGGTCATAATTATCATACTTGTCCTATTAGAAGAAATCATACAATGACTATTAGGGTCATATGGGTACCTAAAAATCTTGTTTTTTCTAATACTAATAAATAAAGGACCCAAAGAACTTGGGTACCAAGAAAAATCATTTTAATTGTTTTTATAGGTATGCATGAAGTCATCCACAAGCAAAAATAAGTGGTTTTTAGATAGTGGATGTTCAAGACACATGACGGGAGACAAGACTAAGTTCTTTGATCTTAGATCTAAAGAAGAAGGACACGTGACATTTGGAGACAACTCGAAAGGGAAGATTGTGGGAATAGGTAAAATTGGTAATGAATCTTCTCTCATAATTGAAGATGTTCTACTTGTTGAAGGTTTAAAACATAATCTTTTGAGCATAAGTCAATTATGTGATAAAGGATTTACAGTTAATTTTAAAATGGATAAATGCATTATTTTGAATGATCATGATTGTAATATTTGTTTTATTGCTTTTAGAAACAATAATGTTTATACAATTGATTTTGAAGAAATTACCTCACAAGATGCTATTTGCCTGTCAGCTCAAAATGAAACTAGTTGGTTATGACATAGAAGATTAGGTCATGCCAACATGGAACTTATTTCCAAACTTTCAAAAAATGATCTTGTGAGAGGTTTACCAAAAACATATTTTCTTAAAGACAAAATTTGTGATGCATGTCAATTTGGTAAACAAACAAAAACTTCTTTTAAAACTGAGAAACATATTTTCACTACTAGACCATTGCAACTGATACACATGGATCTTTTTGGACCAAATAGAGTTGCAAGTCTAGGAAGAAAATATTATATATTTGTTATTGTTGATGATTTCTCTAGATATACTTGGGTCATCTTTCTTACTCATAAAGATGAGGCACATAATACCTTTACCAAGTTATGCAAGAGAATTCAAAATGAAAATGGCTATACTATTTCAAGTATCCGAAGTGATAGGGGAAAAGAGTTTGTTAATAAAAATATTGAAACATTTTGTGATGAAAACGGTTTTGTACATAATTTTTCTGCTCCTCAAACTCCTCAACAAAATGGGGTAGTAGAGAGGAAAAATAGATCTCTTCAAGAAATGGCAAGAACAATGCTCAATGAGAATAACTTGCCTAGTTATTTTTGGGCCGAAGCGGTAAGTACTGCATGTTATGTTATAAATAGAGTTATGTTAAGGTCTAAGTTAGATAAAACCCCCTATGAGCTTTGGAATGAGAAAAATCCCAACATTGGTTACTTTCATGTATTTGGATGCAAATGTTTTATTTTGAATGATACATATAATTTAGGCAAGTTTGATGCAAAATCTGATGAAGGTATCTTTCTCGGGTATTCTACTAATAGTAAAGCTTATAGAGTATTCAACAAAAAGACTTTGACTGTACAAGAATCTATGCATGTAGTATTTGATGAATCTAATTCTTCACTCTCCAAGAAATCTATTGATGAAGAAACAGAAGGTATAAATAACACAGAAAGTCTCAATCTCAACAAAGAGAAAGCAATAGAGGAAGTTCAACATGGAGCCATCAGGAAAGATCATCAAAATTTAATACAAGATGCAACCAAATAGTGGAAATTTGTGAAAGATCATCTAGTGGAACAAATTTTGGGAGAACCTTCACAAGGTGTAAGTACTCGATCATCTCTTAGAAATATTTGTAATCATACTACTTTTCTATCTCAAATTGAACCTAAAAATATTGATGACGCACTTCTTGATGAATCTTGGATTCTAGCTATGCAAGAAGAGTTGAATCAATTTGAAAGAAATGATGTTTGGACACTTGTTCCTAGACCCAAAAATCATACTATTATTGGAACAAAATGGGTTTTTAGAAACAAGAAAGATGAGTCTGGAGTCATTACTAGAAATAAGGCTCGACTTGTAGCCCAAGGTTTTAATGAAGAAGAAGGAATCGATTATGATGAGACATATGCACCTGTCGCAAGATTAGAAGCTATTCGAATGCTACTTGCATATGCTTGTTATAAAGATTTCAAACTTTTTCAAATGGATGTTAAAAGTGCTTTCTTAAATGGTTTTATAAATGAAGAGGTATATGTTGAGCAACCTCCAGGTTTTGAAAATCATATTTCCTCAAATCATGTTTTCAAACTCACAAAAGCACTATATGGACTTAAACAAGCTCCTAGAGCTTGGTACGAGAGACTCAGTGGTTTCTTGATTGAAAAAGGTTTTTCAAGAGGAAAAATCGACACAACTCTTTTCATTAAATATGAAAATGATGATATTCTTTTGATTCAGATTTATGTTGATGATATAATATTTTGTGCTACTAATAAAAATATGTGTCAAGTTTTTGCTAAGACTATGCAGGAAGAATTTGAGATGAGCATGATGGGTGAACTTACATTCTTTCTCGGATTGCAAATTAAGCAAGCAAAAAGTGAGACATTCATCAATCAATCAAAATATATTAAGGAATTACTGAAGAAGTTTGGGATGGAAAATGCTAAGGAAATTGGAACACCAATGAGCCCATCAACTAAACTTGATAAAGATGAATCCGGTAAGCCAGTTGACTCGAAGATATATCGAGGTATGATTGGTAGCTTATTATATTTAACAGCCAGTAGACCAGATATTATGTTTAGTGTGTGCTTATGTGCACGTTTTCAATCATCTCCAAAAGAATCACATTTAATTGCAGTTAAGCGCATTCTTAGATATCTTAGTGGTACAATTAACTTAGGGTTATGGTACCCTAAGCACACATCTTTCGATCTAATCAACTACACAGATGCAGATTATGCTGGCTGTAAAATAGATCGAAAAAGCACTAGTGGAGCATGCCATTTCTTAGGTCATGGATTAGTTTCCTGGTTTAGTAAAAAACAAAATTCTGTTACACTATCTACTGCTGAGGCAGAATATGTTGGTGCGGGTAGTTGTTGTGCTCAAGTTCTCTACATGAAGCAACAACTTGAAGATTTTAAACTCAAGTATGATCACATTCCAATCAAATGTGATAATACAAGTGCTATAAATCTTTCAAAGAACCCAATACAACATTCTAGAACTAAGCATATTGAAATAAGGTATCATTTTCTTCGAGATCATGTGCAAAAAGGCGATATAATATTAGAGTTCACAAACACACACGATCAGTTAGCAGATATTTTCACAAAACCTTTACCAGAAGAGAGATTATGTTGATCAGAAGAGAAATAGGTATGATGCATGTTATGAATATCTCTTAAAAGATAGACCAGAGTCAATAAAAATAGAGATAGATTTTTTAAATACTTTTACATAAACTTGAGATTCTTAACCTCATGTTTGAGACGCTCATTCTCTTCATACAATATCATGTCATTCTTATTCATAGGAACCGGCAAGCGGAATAAAGAATCTAATAAAGATTTTAACTGTTTATTCTTCTGCCGAATGATTCCTTCCCTTGTATGAGACTCTTGAACAATTCGTTGAAGTACAACAATTTGTTCTTTGAGCCTTTCAACTTCATGATTTTTGGCTTGTAGCCGCTGAGAAAAAGCAACAATAGAGGAAGAGTAGCGAGTCCCAAGACTCACCAAGTCATAAATAGCATCAGAATCTGACTTATTAGTCAGATTATTATTTTCTTGCTGCAACATGGCACCAATGGCAGCTTCAGAAAGGACAGGAGGTTGAGATGCAGAATGCCTCATGGATGGATCTAGAGAAATGTTAGAAGAATGAGCCATTAAAAAAAAAAATTAGAAGGCTTAAAACGAGAATGCTGAAGGAATGCAGATGAGTTATAGAGATGAGATGAAAACTTGATGTGGATTGGATGAACTTCAGGACTGATTTTATAGAGATAGCATAAAGAATAAGACAAACTATTTTCTCTTCAAATCTTATTTAGTCAAAAGAAATACAAGATATGCTGGACACACATTGTCAAAAGTTTTCTTACTAACCCAGCGAGATTAACAGTAGATTGTCCCTATTTTTCTAGTAAACGGTTAACCTCTGCTGTTATCTGCCGATGTTGACCTTGTATCTGAACCCTTTCTCGTTCCAGCTCCTCTATTCGTGGTTGCAGATCATGAGCATATCAATCTGCAAATTTTTTCAACTCTTGGTTTTCTTACTTTAGCCTTTTATTCTCACTATCCTTATTAGCAAGCTTCTGTCGTAACTCAGATATTTGCATGTTAAGATGATCAATCTCACTCACCCTCGCCATTAACCTTCGAGACAAGATCGTAACAGAGGCAGCATATTGACTACTGAGCATTCTTGATTCTGCAATAATCTCAGAATCAGCCTTACTAGAAAAACGGTTCACTGCTCCTATCATGGTATTGACGGCCTCAGGAGAGAAGATTGATGATTGATGCGTCAAGGGTTCCTGATTCAAGTCTGGAACATTAGTGGAAGAGAATTGCTCAGCCATTCTATCGTTGTGAAAAAACAGAACTCAGGTCAAGAAGCGATTATTTTTTTGGCATCCGATAGATGAAAATGATCATTTTTTTATAGAAAGTCGGAGCCTTCAATCCCGTTTGTCAACAACATCAGACGATTGTTTAAATCTTCAGTCGTATTAAATTCATAGAGTTAGGCCTCGAGGCTTTGCAGCACTTGTCGGGTCACGGACGGCTCCATTTTTCAACTATCTACAGTGACTATTAAACGCATCATTTTCTTTAGTCCATTTATTTGCTGCCGATCCTTTTTAATGATGCCAAAAGGGGGAGAAGTTTTAGACTAGAATATTAACATTGTTTAAATTGCTAAACTTGTTATATATGCTTGGAATTATATTTATACTTTTGCTTGAAAAACTAACGCATATTTTCAGGGGGAGCTTAAGTATTAATACAGGTTTCAAGTTTTATCAAATATTTGTCATCATCAAAAAGAGGGAGATTGTTGAACTCAAGGTTTTAAGTTTCATGTGATTATAAATCTATACATGGATTTTGATGATAACAAATGAATTCAAAGAATAAAGAAGTCTCAAACTCAAGTTGTCTACACAATGGAGTCAAGCACATCAAGGAAACAAGCATGAGCAAGAAGGGAACAAGTTCACATTAAAATTATAGAGTAATGTTGTAAATCTCTTCAAAATTCGAAATTAGGATTAATGCTCAAAATTAATATTTTATCATAAAGCATTAAAATACATTTTCCACATGTGCATGAATATTTTTGAAAATTAAATTTGAAAATTTTGAAAGATGATTGATTGTCATCTTTTGCATGTGCATGCCTTGATTAAAGGGTTGAACTTTGAAAATATTAAAGATGATTGATTGTCATCTTTCACATGTGCATGTTTTATTTGAATATTTTCAAAAGTAATTGATGCTTTTTTAGACTTATACAAAAAGTAAAAGATTAGGTTTGAATTTTTTGAAAATGAAAGTGTGCTCATTTTGTCATATGCCAAAAGTAAAAGATTAGGTTTGATTTTTTTGAAAAAGTGAATGATTTTGTCTTTGACAATTGAAAAAGAAGAACCTTTTATTTGAATTCTTTGAAAAAGTGAATGATGTTGTCTTTGACATGTGAATCTTTTTAAATTTGAATATGAAGTCTCATATGCCTATAAATAGATCAATTGAGAGCTTCACATTCACAACACCAAGAGCATACAACATTCATTCAAAGCTTTCATTCTCTCTTCTCTAAACATTGAGCCTTAATCCTTGTTCATTTTGAGAGATATAGTTTGCGTTGTATTGTTCTTATTTCACTCATTGAGGAGTGTTTTCTGATAACCTACTCACTATCAGCTCTTGTATCAGAAAAAGGGTGTGTATAACCCTTGTGTGTGTAGAAAGTATTCTACACGGGGAATAGTTAAAACACCACGTATAAGGTGATTGCAAGTGTAGAGGGTGTTCTACACGGATCCTTTGTAGCGGTATTGTTCAAAGGTGTAATAGGTTTCTATCTCCACCTGAAGGAGGTTGAATAGTAAATTTGGGAATCCTCAAGGGGTAGCTTGAGGCGAGGACGTAGGCAGTGGGGCCGAACCTCGTTAACATACTGAGTTTGCTTCTCTCTTACCCTTACTCTTTATATTTATTGTTATTTCATATTTTGTTTATATTTTATATTATATATTTGATTTATAATTGTTATTTTTTTTATACAACTCAATTCACCCCCCCTCTTGTGTTAGTCATCTGGGCAACAACCATCAACACTGGTAACTGTTGAAGGAAAATTCTTCCCTTCTACCAACGCAATTAGAAGAGAAAACCCAGATTTCATAGCAGAGATGATCGGCGAAAATAAAATAGGGAAAAACAGAACAAAGAGAGACGGTCGAACCTGGGTAAAAGAAATTGAAGAACGACGGGGTTTTGGTGGGAAGCAGAAGAATGGAGGACTAGGGTTTATAAGGCGCGATGATCTGCCATTTGAAGGCTCTCACGATGTGCCGTTCGTTGCAGCTTTTCATGGCATGGAGATGCTTTGTTTTTTTTTTTTGTATAAAAACAGAGGCTACGTTGATACCACGTGGGCGGGTTTTCAAAACTGCTAGTGGCCAAAATTTATGTGCAATGAATCGTGCATAGTGGGGGTGGCAAAAGAGGTTGTGGTGTGGTTTGCTTGCTTCATGGCGATTTCATGGTGTTGCATTATGTACGAGCGAAGAGACACATGGCGGTGGTTGCCGCCATGGGTTGATGGTGGCTCACATGTTATAAAATAATCAGCTTTTAGTTATAAAAGCTTAGCTTATTGTGATAATAAAAAAACAGTTTATGAATATAAATCCTTTCGGACTGTTTTAAAAAAAAAAACACTGTTTTGAATCCAAAAATCTTAGATGCAAGAATCACAATAACCTCATTTTGACATCAACTACAACCATTGAAACAACAGTATACCAGTACATGACCATATCACCAATATATATACAGTATGCTATTAACTCGTATGTTATGCAGATCAACAAGATAATCTATCAAAATATTTCAAGATGCAAATATTATCAATAAAGAATATGAAAGAATATTAAAACTATGAAAAACAAGAAAAAACACACCGATATACGTGGTTCGACCCTAATGGTCTACGTCCACGGCAGGAATGGGCCTCAGAGCTCTTTATTGATGAACAATACTTCACAGAGAAGCCTCAGTACATTTAGAGTAACAAAATCCTCACAGAAAACACCAGAAATCACTCAGATTTCTTCTCTCTACAAGGAAACCATGAAAACCCTAATTTCCCTCTCTGTTTTCTCTCTCAAGCTCTCTGTCTCTCAAACAAAAGGAATGAATGAATCCAATTAGGTTTACACCGTATAGCTATGTATTTATAGGTTACAAGAGATGTCAACACGTGTAATGATCCAGCGGCTCAGCTCTAAGACCTTCTGAAGGAAGCACGGGCTTCTCACGTGATCAGTCAGCTCAATAGTCATAACTTGAAGGGTCCAGATTTTGCCACTTGTCCACCATCCATTTAATAAACACTTCAAGAGAACATAAAGCAAATTAAATGGTACGTAACATATAAATGTATTGACATATATATTACAAATCTCCACCTTGGCAAACATTTATTTACCAAATTTAATTCCTCATCATTGGCTCATTCCTGCATTGTCCCCTCTAATGGGGACTTATTCTAGACTCCATACCAACTAAGTTCAAACAACTTAGACTAAGGGACTGACTTGGTCATCATATCTGAGGGGTTATCCTCAGTTGAGACCTTCTCCACACTTACTACCTTAGATTCTATAACATCCGTTACAAAATGAAGCCTTACATCAATATGTTTTGATCTTTCATGAAAAACTTGGTTTTTAGCTAAGTGCAGTGTGCTTTGATTGTCACAGTGTATTGTGATATTTCCATTAAAAATATTTAACTCACTAGCTATTCCTTTCAGCCATATGGCCTCTTTAATGGCTTCTGTCAATGCTATATATTCAGCTTCTGTGTGTGGTGGACAATGCCACCACAGATTGTAAGTGTGACTTCCAGCTAATAGCCCCCCAAAAGCAGTAAACACATAACTAGTCAAAGACTTTCTAGTGTCTATGCTCCCAGCATAATCAGAGTCTACAAAACCAGCCAGTTCACACCCCTTCTTCACATTGTTCCTAAAGATAAGCCCCAAGTTAGTAGTACCAGCTAGGTATCTTAATACCCATTTAATGGCCTGCCAATGGGGTTTTCCTGAGTTCCCTATAAATCTACTAACCACACTCACAACATATGTTAAGTCAGGTCTAGAACAAACCATTGCATACATTATACTTCCCACCATGCTAGCATACGTGATTTGTTGCATAAAACAAATATCAGAGTCTGTTTCTGGGGCCTGATCTAAGGACAGTTTAAACTACTGTCCTAAGGGTGTAACTACATGCTTCACTTGTTCCATACCAAATCTAGTGAGAATTTTAGAGATGTAATTTTTCTGAGATAAGAATAGCATCCTAGCATTTCTATCTCTTTCAATTTCCATTCCTAAAATTTTCTTAGCAGGGCCCAGTTCTTTCATTTAAAATTCTGACTTCAACATGTTTTTAACTTGATCAATTAAAACAGTGTCTTTACAAGCTATCAACATGTCATCAACATACAAAAGGAGATAAACAAATATTCCTTTTTCTTCCTTGTAATAGACACAACTATCATAGCAGCTTCTTTTAAAATTATTGTTAATTATGTGTGTATCAAATCTTTTATACCACTGTCTAGGTGATTGTTTAAGACCATATAAAGATTTTTTAAGTAAACACACTGCATTACTTTTAATTTTATTAGTAAAGCATTCAGGAGGCTGCATATAAATTTCTTCTTCAAGTTCTCCATGTAGAAAAGCAGTTTTAACATCTAAATGTTCCAGATGCAAGTCTTCAAAAGCTGTATAAGCTAGCAGTAGCCTAATTGAGCTATGTTTAACCACTGGAGAGAATATTTCATTGAAATCTATTCCTTCTCTCTGCGTAAACCCTTTGGCTACAAGTCTAGCCTTATATCTGGTCCCTTCTACCCCTGGTATGCCTTCATGTTTCTTATAGATCCACTTGGATCCAATGAGTTTTACCCCCTTAGGTTTAGTTACTAAAACCCAGGTTTTATTTTTACTAAAAGATTCCATTTCCTCATGCATAGCAAGAATCCATTTTGAGGAATCCTTACTAGTTACTGCCTCTTTATAGGTTCTAGGTTCCTGGTAAACCACCTCATCAGCTATAGTTAGAGCAAACATAGTGAGTTCTGCCTGCCCATACCTTATAGGTGGTTTATAACTCTCTTCTGCCTATCTCTCACTAAGTTATAGGAGTTAGCACCACTTTGTTCAGTGTCCCCTGAGTCTTCTTCCTCAGGTTTGCTACTTTCCCCAATTTCAGGTTCAAATTGGGCACTTACTTGCTCCACGTCAATCTGAGATCCCCTTGGGGATTGGTCAGTTTTTGGATCACTATTTTTCTCCTATACCCGAGCCATTTGTGACTCATTGAAGGTCACATCCCTGCTCACAATGCAGTTATACCTACCAAGTCCATCTACCCAAAGTTTGTAGCCCTTAACTCCTTCAAGATACCCTATAAAGATGCACTTGAGTGCCCTGGGTTCCAACTTGTCAGTTTTTTAGTGTGCATAAGCAACACACCCAAAAATTCTTAGGTAGTCATAGCTGGGAGGTTTCCCAGACCACAACTCATGTGGAGTTTTAAACTCTATGGCAGATGATGGGCATCTGTTTATGAGATGTACAGCAGTAGTGGCAGCCTGCCCAAAATGTTTTGGGCAGCCTTGACTTTGACAACATACACCTTACCCTTTTTAGGATGGTTCTGTTCATCCTTTCAGTTAAACCATTCTGTTGGGGTGTTTCCCTCACTGTCTTATGCCTAAGAATTCCTTCTTTTTGACAGTACATATTAAACTCATTAGACAGAAACTCTAGGCCATTATCTGTTCTAAGGATTTTGAGTTTTCTACCTACTTGGTTTTCCACTAGAGTCTTCCACTCCTTAAATTTTTCAAAAGTGTCACTCTTGTTTTTAAGGATGTATATCCAGACCTTCCTAGAGTAATCATCCACTAAGGAGAGAAAATAACTCCCTCTACTATGTGAATTTACTCTTGCTGGTCCCCATAGGTCAGAATGAATATAATCTAGAGTTTGTTTGGTGTTGTGGGTTGCTGACTTAAAACTAATCCTCTTAGCCTTTCCATAGATACAATCTTCACAGGAAAGTAAGTTTCCTAGGTTTTGGTCACTCAGCAACCCTTGTTTTTGTAATTCTAAAAGTCCCCCTTGACTTACATGTCCAAGCCTCCTATGCCATAGTACAGCTTTGTTTTCTACTATGTTCTGAGTTGGGTATGCTTCCCCAACTACTGTTTTCCCAAGAAGTGTATACAACCCATTTTTAATTACTCCTTTCATAATAACTAGAGAGCCTTTAGTAACTCTAAGAACCCCTCCCTCAGATTTAAAGGTGTAGCCTGCCAAATCAAGTATACCAAGAGAAATTAAGTTTCTCTTTAGTTCAGGTATGAACCTGACCTCCCTCAGAACCTTTTCAATCCCATCATGCATTTTGAGTCTTGCTGACCCTATACCCATGACTTTACATGACTTGTTATTTCCTAGAATTACCTGCCCCCCTTCCATCTTAGTGAATGTCTCAAACCACTCTCTAATTGGACACATATGAAAAGAACAACCAGAGTCCATTATCCACTCTGTTTTAGAGTCAACTTCACTCACAGTAAGTACCTCAACATTTTCATACCCCTCTAAGACCATAGAAGCATCCCCTGCCTCTTTGGTCTTGTTCCCAAGGTTTGCTTTCCTTTCAGGACAGTCCTTCTTAAAATGTCCTTCCTTGTGGCAATGAAAACATTTAAACTGTTTTCCCTTTGATTTAGACCTAGATTTCTTGTTTTCATTTTTACCCTTTTTCTCCCTTTTTTATGTTCTACCCCTAACTGATAAACCTTCCCCATGACCTTGTTTGGTATCTCCCCTACTTTGAAGTTCCCTAGTATGGAGTATAGATTGTACTTCATCTAGTGTCAAAGAGTCTCTACCATACATCATGATTTCTTTAAGGCTTAGATATGATGAGTCCAAAGAACTCATCAAGAGGATGGCCTGATCCTCATCTTCCACCTTAATGTCTATGTTAGCTAGGTCTAGAATAATCTTGTTGAACTCATCAAGGTGCTGTCCTATTGGTGTTCCTGGGGTCATCTTGAAGGTAAACAACTTGGTTTTCTTGTGTAGTCTATTTGCTAGAGACTTTGTCATATACAAATTTTCTAATTTTAGCCATATGCCTGCAACCGTGTCCTCACTAGCCACCTCTCTTAGGACTTTATCCCCAGGAGAGAGGATTAGGGCACTATGGGCCTTCTGGAGAATGTCCTTATGGACAATCCCTTTTTCTTCCTCTTTCGAGGAAGAGCCCTTTAATTTTTCAGCAAGAAGGGCATCCTGCAGTCCATGTTGGACTAGCAGTGCCCTCATTTTTATTCTCCATAAGCCAAAATCATTATCTCCAGTAAACTTCTCTATGTCAAACCTCATGGTCCCCATGAACCTAGGGCTCTAGATACCAGTTGTTATAAAATAATCAGCTTCTAGTTATAAAAGCTTATCTTATTGTGGTAATAAAAAAACAGTTTATGAATATAAATCCTTTCGGACTGTTTTAAAAAAAAAAAAAAAAACACTGTGTTTTGAATCCAAAAATCTTAGATGCAAGAATCACAATAACCTCAGTTTGACATCAACTACAACCATCGAAACAACAGTATACCAGTACATGACCATATCACCAATATATATACAGTATGCTATTAACTCGTATGTTATGCAGATCAACAAGATAATCTATCAGAATATTACAAGATGCAAATATTATCAATAAAGAATATGAAAGAATATCAAAACTATGAAAAATAAGAAAGAACAGACCAATATACGTGGTTCGACCCTAATGGTCTACGTTCACGGCAGGAATGGGCCTCATAGCTCTTTATTGATGAATAATACTTCACAGAGAAGTCTCAGTACATTTAGAGTAACAAAATCCTCGCAGAAAACACCAGAAATCACTCAAATTTCTTCTCTCTACAAGGAAAGCATGAAAACCCTAATTTCCCTCTCTGTTTTCTCTCTCGAACTCTCTGTCTCTCAAAGCAGCAGCTTTGTACAAAAGGAATGAATGAATCCAATTAGGCTTACACCGTATAGCTATGTATTTATAGGTTACAAGAGATGTCAACACGTGTAATGATCCAGTGGCTCAGCTCTAAGACCTTCTGAAGAAAGCACGGGCTTCTCACGTGATCAGGCAGCTCAATAGTCATAACTTGAAGGGTCCAGATTTTGCCACTTGTCCACCATCCATTTAATAAACACTTCAAGAGAACATAAAGCAAATTAAATGGTACGTAACATATAAATGTATTGACATATATATTACATCACAGACTAATGCAAATGAGCGTGGGTGGTGTTCCAAAGCTATTTGCAGTGATGCAAGGCCGTGGGTACGTATGGGTACACATGAGCGGCACACGTGGGCATGGAGTTTTTGTCGTTGGTCAGTGTATGTAAGTGTTTGTTGGGTTGAGATGCTGCTTTGGTTTTTCATTGTGTTACTGCCACAAGGGCTCACGATTGGAGGAATCTCAAGGAGGGGCTAGAGGTTGATAATGTGTATGAGAAGGTAGTGCGACAACCCTATATTACAGGGAAGGTGACGGCATGTGCATGGCTACGTGGGCATAGAAGTCGTGGGGGATTTTCATTCGTGTGTCTGTTGGTTACCAAAAAGAATCCATCAGTTAGTCTTTTGCTAGAATGAGGCCTGGTCTATTTTGCTCCTGAATCCTGAGTAGTATTTGATGCTCATAACTTCAAATGCCAAATACTATAGATAACCATATTCTTTGTCTTTGGAATGATGAACAGGTGCTTTTGCCTAAAGGTGGTTGGCATCCAGTGTCACTGACAGATATGATTACCTCCGCCTCAATTAAAAAGATTCATAGTAAGGCAACATACATTGCGCATCCATCCTGATAAGGCTCAACAGAAAGGTGCCAGTCTCAAGCAAAAATATACTGCAGAAAAGGTTTTCGATATCCTTAAGGTACCATATCGGTATTTATGAGAACGTTTAGTTCTCTTCTCTTATTCATATTTGATAACTATTATAGCCGCGAATTACCTGCTAGTTTTCATTCTTGAGACTGGCATTTAAGGTTCATGCCGCATATACTTCATTGGGTGGTAATATTTTTCTCTTCAAAATGCGTGTCTTTTTAATTTCCTTTCCAATATAAGTTCTGGATTGGATTGTTTGACACTCTTCTATTTTTTTTAAATAAAATATATATTGAAGAAAAAAATAACTTTAATGTATCTAAATCTCTGACAGCTTAGGTGCAGCATAAGTCAGTGCAGAAAAAAGGTGCCGATTGGCAATCAGTCATTCTCTATATACATTTTATATAGGTATTTTCCATGAAATATTTATTGGTAAAATGAACTCTTTTATATAGGTTAATAGTGAGTATATATAATCAACTATTTAGATTTATAAAATTTAGTATAAATAACAATCCGCACATTGCACGGATTATAAGCTCGTTTATTTTTATTTCGATAAAATTATAGATTATAAAGTTATTTTTTATTATAAAATAAATCTAACGTATTATATAAATTAGTCGTGTCTATATAATAAAAAAAATAAAGAAAAACTCCATTTATCATTTTGTATCATCAATATCTTGTTAAATAGTATTATCTCCGCCCCCAAAATGAACTCTAGGATTCAAAATCCCCTTTTCAAATATATCAAAAAATATCTTGTTAAATGAATTACCCAATTTAATTGATAAGCTATTATTTATATAAAGTAAAAATAACTACCTAAGTTGGTCCATATTCCCAGTTAGCGCTTCCAATAATACAATTAGAACAACTCCAATAATACAATTAGAGCGTACTTTGGTCAACGAAAGAGATACTTTAGGCAGAGCAGGTTTTCCTTTCTGTTGCTGTATACTTTCCCTTCTTCCAAACTAATAATTCACGCAAATTACCAACAGGTATACGTGTCCTTCCTCTGTGAAGCAGAAAATTAGAGGAAAATATAAAATGCAATGACAGCTAATCACAGGGCAGAAGAATGAATAATTCTATTTATAATCTCCCGACTCTACGTATTATATTTATTTTATTTTTTATTTTTTTTATAATAAATATATAATATATGAAGAAAAATTCTATAAACCGTCTAATTATTTTATTTTCATCTTATTAAGTATAATGTGACATATTTATTGTCATTAAATAATTATTTATTTTATATTTCTATTTTATTTAATAGTGATAAATGAGTCCTTTTTTATTTAATATAATAAAAATAAGATAATAGTATAATATATAACATTATTCATATATAAATAATAAGTAAAATAATTTAATTAATTTAATAATAATAAATTCAATAATAATAATAATAATTTTAAAATATATAATATAAAATTATGAGTAACTTTCCTCAGGATCCATTTTATGGAAGATTACCAATTGACAAAAATATATATATAACTTTCAAATAATTATAACTTTGTCATTTGAACTTTTATGTCATTTGTATCTGTGAACACTTTTTACATTATTTTCAAACAAATAATACATTTTTTACATTATTTTCAAACAAATAATACATATTTAAAAGTATTTTAAATATATGGTTACTAAATAATAAATAATTTTTTAATAATATAACTTATTATTACAATTAAAAAATTTAAAACTAGAAAATTATATATATATTAATACCCCCGCAATACAATCCCAAACTTGAAATTCAACCGGGCAAGTACCTTTTATTTTCAAGTTCTTTTATATATAATCACTCTTGAGTACTCGTTATACACTCTACTGACTTGAAGTGTTACTCAGAGCAAGCGTGTTGATTCAAGGGAGTACTATTGTATGTTTTTTTTAGACATTTTATCGAACATATTCTATGGACATTGTTTGACAACATTTACAAATTCTACGCACATCGTCTGATGAACAAAATCGCTGAGCTCAAAATCTACGAAAGAAGCAATCAAATTCAAATGGCTGCATGTTTAATTGAAGAAGCTTGTAAATTTATCAAACACAAAATCAAGGTTTGAAGCAAAAGAAACTCTTGAAACTGGAGATAACAATACCACAGGTCTAAATACCACTTCACTTAACTATAAAAGGCCAAAACACAATGGCTCTCAACCAAAACTCTTTTGTTACACAACAGTGTTTTTTGTTATGATTCTCACATGGTACATCATTTTATAGTGCACTAAAACACTTTGACTGGGACAAGGTTCAGAGGTATTCTTTTCTGGGTAAGGCCAGCACCAGTCGATTCTTCCATGTTTATATCCTCCTCCTTCATCCCTGAGGGCACTTTCCAATCGAAACAATACAAAAGATTCGCAAGTGAAAGCTCAACGGTGGTCGCTCCCATGTATATCCCAGGACAACCTCTTCGACCAGATCCAAATGGCAATAACTCAAAATGTTGTCCTTTATACTCGATAGAGCTATCAACGAACCTTTCTGGGTAGAACTCTTCTGGGTTCTTCCAGTATTCAGGGTCTCGTCCTAGCGCCCAAGCATTTACTTGGAGCAACGAGTTGGGGCCAATGTCATAACCGCCGATCTTAACGTCTGTCATGGTTAGTCTTGGAAGGAGAATTGCGGCTGGAGGGTGCAATCTAAATGTTTCTTTGATTATCATCTTCAGGTAATGAAGATGAGTTATGTCGCTTTCGGTGACGTTTCCTCTGTTTCCAACGACGTTTCTGACTTCATCTTGTGCTTTCTTCATCGCTCGTGGGTTCTTTGCAAGCTCCGCCATTGACCATAGCATGGTGACTGCAGCAGTGTTACTTCCGCCCAAAAACATATCCTGAAATACACGAAGAAATATTGCATAATGACGATTAGAACATAGAAACCTAAGACCTGAGCTCAAGAAATTAAGATTAATGCAGAAAACACGAGGAAACGTGATAAAAAAACCCTGGAAAGAAAGCTTGAGTCCTTACGAAGAGGATGGCCTTAATGTTATCTTTATTGAACGGAGGAGCACCGGTGTTGGTTCGCTGATCCCTTTCTATTCTCAGCAACACGTCGATAAGGTCTTCGTGGTCTTGTTCTGTCTTCTTGGGGTTGAGATGAAGATCAATGGTCTGTTGCAGAAAATCATCCAAATCACGAAAAATCTTTTCGAGTCTTCGAATCCGGCCAGAGAGCCTGTCAATAATCCATCCCACGTACGGAAAGAATTCAGTTGCACTGAAGCTTGCAAACATGACTTCAGCCTCATGAACCACTTCTCGAAGCTTTTCATTATCCAAACCACTCCCACGAAAATTCTTTCCGAAAGCAGTCCGACAGAGTATATTTGCTGTGAGAGCCAACATCTTCTCAGAAAGATCAACAGGGGTTGCAGAAGATGCAGACTGAGAAATTGAATTAACAAGAGAAGCTACTTCTTCTTCCCTGATAAAGCTATATGACTGCACCCTAGCCACGCTAAATAGCTCAAGAGCACAGATTTTCCTCATCTCTCTCCAATAATCACCGTAAGGTGCGAAAACTATGTCTTTGTAATTGTACGTCAGTCTCCCGGCTGTGGATGAGACAGGTCTACTGCAACAATCAAGATCATGAACCTTTAGGACTTGTCTTGCAGCCTCAGCTGAAGAGATGTTAATAATTGTTTTCGAACCGAATTTGAGGAGCATGATTGGGCCATATTTTTTGGAAAGTTGGGACAAAGTTTTGTGAGGCAATTCACCAAGCTGGTGCATGTTCCCAATAATGGGAAGGGTAGGAGGGCCTGGTGGAAGGCGCTTCTTTTGCTTTTGGCCATTGATTTTGTTTTTCACAAGAAGCAGTACTAGAGGGAGAAGAAAGAGAAGGGAGAGCCTCAGCCACAGGGGCACAGCATAAAGATCCATTGAAGCTTCCATGTTTGTTTGCAGTAAGCTACTCTATGACTCTCCATTTATAGAGACAGACCGTCCATCAATGTTTCACAAGTATTATAAAAAAACAAATGAGTTCGCAATCCATTGCATTTCTGAAATGAAAAGTCAAAACCTAGTATTCATTTAAGACTACTTATGAAAAAAATATAGAAGTTGTCAAATATAATTGAATAAATATACGTCCAATAATATACATAATTTTGTCTCTTATTTTATTTTTTTATTTTGGTAGTTCATGTATTTAATTTTTTTATAATTTTTAAAAATATTTAAAAGTATTAAAAAAATATGAATACAAAATAAAAATAAATAAATTAAAATATGAATTTTTCCTAAAGGCAGGCACTCCTTGTGTCAGAGCTTTCCTAGGACTCACGTGAGTTTTTTATATTTTTTCTATGAAAAATATAGAAAAAATAAATAAAAATGCACCCTAGCAGCACCCTTTACATCAAACACCCGGTTTATGTCAAAGCTCGCCGCATCAAATTAAATTAGAAAAATATATATATACATATATATTACTATTTTAGTTTGTTCTATAGACATAGTGAAGTCTTATAATTAAATTACACACCAAATTTATAAATAAAATATTTTAATTAAAAAAATTTTATTATCAAACTGATATATAGAATATATTTAGTAAAATATTTTTATGACATAATTTTATTTAAAAAATAAATTTTAAAAATAAAATCTTATAAATCAAATTTTATGAGTTAAGTAATTTGAAAATAGAATAAGCCATATTTGGAAAGCATGTCACGTCATGGTCGTTTTTCGATTTTCTTCTAAGGTCCCATTCTTTCCTTCCCTAGCTGACAACAGTTCGATTCTTGGATTGAGTCTTAGCCCAGCAACTTGTCCATGGACAGCTGACTATATGCCTTAGCAGCTCAACAAAGGGCGGTGGTAACTGCGAAGCGATAGCGACGGAACATGAGTAGCTAAGCATGTTCCATGTGGCATGTACCAAATAGGGGTGTTCAACCGGATCCGGATCCGGGTATCCGGCCATAACCGGATCCGGATCCGGATTTTAAAAACCGGGCGGTTATCCGCCCGGATAGACCCGGATTCCAATCCGGGCGGATATCCGGATCCAATCCGGATATCCGGATTATAACCGGATATCCGGTTTTTTTTTGCAATTTTTGCCTTAAAACCCGGATATCCGGATTATAACCGGGTCTAATCCGGGTTTTTTTTTTTTTTTTTTTTTTTCAGACTTTATAACTCTAAAAAATATATATATAGCACTTAAAAAAAAAAAAAAATCTGATATCTTATTTCAATTGCCCAATTTGTTTTAAAAAATAATTTAAACACATTTTATAAGTTAAAAAAATAAAAAGTAAATTCAAGAACAAAATAAATAAAAATGCAAAAATAGATAATATTGTTGTTTACATCTCAATGCAAAACATTAATTTACAAAGAACAAAATAAATAATAATACATTACAACTAATTAAACTAATACAATCCATTACAAAGAACAAAATAAATAATAATACATTACAATGCTGCTACTATTTCAAAAAAAAAAAAATTACAATGTCCTTCACATCTTGAAAGTTGAATATAGAATTGAGGAAGCTGCACAAGGGACATTGACCAGCACAATCCAACAACCTGATTACAGGAAATATAGCCATTAAATCCATATTAATATTTAATTAAACAAGAACAGTCAAGCATCAACTGCACAAGCATATTGTTGCATAATATATGGAAAAACAGGTTCAGGTCTAGAGAGGAAGTCTATCTCATGGTCCCAATTCAATTTAGCAGTTTAAAGGGTCTATCTAGATATAACTCCTGAAAAATTGTTTAATTATCGCTCAAAAATACCCTTCAATCAAGAGATAATCGAGGCTGCAGCGTGATAACATTTGGAACAGGTCATAGCCAGCCGAATGAATCAGAAGTCAATCCAATCACAAACTAATAATGTCATTCATAGGCATGGCCCTGTTTGTTTCCCAGGACATTAAAATATATGAAAACTGAAAGCTTGAAATTCCTTATTTTCAGAGATATCGTTTTATTATTACTTAATACCAAATAAGAAAAGGTATTATTTTTGTCCATGGCTGCAATACCTGCACCATTGTTGTTCATTTTCAAGGAGAAAATATTAGCATATGCAAATTATGTATCAAATGGAGAAGCATGAAAGTCAATGAGTTAAGTAGATAAATCAGAGCAAACGTTCTATGGTTTCATTTCTATTTGCTGGAGAAGAATTCTCATTCATACTAATGGAATTTTGTGTTACCTGAAAGGTACAGTACACGAAGAGGAAAACAAGAGTAACAATGAGTGAAACTAAGACTACGATTAAAGAATGGTTTGTAAGCATAACCCCAGAAACTAACAGTTCAAACCATAATTTAGATAAAAAGGGTCAAAACAGTGGTCAAAGATGTGGGCAGGATGGTGGGGGTGAAGATCAGGATCTTGCATAAGCACCGAAAGTTGCAAAGGACAGTCATAATCTAATAGGGTTTTGAGAGACAAGAAAGGACAGATTTTTTGAATTGAATCTCTTTCAATTCTGAAAGGAAAATCCAGAAATGCTCACAAAAGACATCTATGTGGGTTTTATTTCTGTCCCATTAAATATTTTTTTTTTTTTTGATAAGTAATAATTTTATTGAAGAAATAGGCATAAGCCCAAGTACACAGGAAGTATACAAAGGATAAACCTACAACTTCCTGAAAACAAAAAGAAAAAAACCCAAAAAAACTAAAACAGATTCAGGAAATTATCCACCATTACATAAACTTTCGCCCAAAAACCCAAAGTACCCATGAAAAAAACCCTAAGATCTTCCAAAGTGCGTTCATTATCATCAAAACATCTCCTATTTCTTTCTATCCACAAGCACCACATGAGACAAGGAGGAATCATCTTCCAAACAGACGCTGCCTTCTTACAGCCCTTCAAACCCTTCCATCCTACCAATAAATCCACCACATCTTTGGGCATCACCCAATGCAAACCTGTCCAACTCAGAACCTCATCCCACAAGAATCTAGCCACTTCACAGTGAAGGAAAAGATGCACTTCACAGTGAAGGAAAAGATGATTTACAGAATCATCTTTTCCAGAATCACAAAGACAAATACAAAATACATTACCAGAATCACAAAGACAAATACAAAATCATAGCCTGCAAACTCACAAGTACAAATGCAAACTCACAGACCCAAATATGAAGTATTTCAAGTGAAAATGAAAGCATGAAAAATGATGAATGCATCAATGTGAAATCAATGTGAAAACTCACAACCAGCAAAATCACAAATACAAATGCTGTCAAAAAATAATATATTATTAAAAATTACTACTTAATATGATTCAATGAATCACTCCATAGTCCATACGAAGTAGAATATACAAGAATTTTAGGTAAGTCTTACTCATTTTCTCAATGTTCTTTCTTCCAAGTTTGCTTTTTCTCTACAAATCGGAGACAGCTAGTGCCTCATGTTGATAAAATGTCCTCTTGGTAACCTTTTTCAGTTTCTTGGTTGCTCAACGAGTGAGCCAATCATCTGTTTCCCGATACGACCTCTGAAACGCCCAATCAACATCCTACCTATCAGAATAAGAGGGAAAATGTGCTAGATGATGCAAACCCTAAGATGTGCGAGAATAAGATCTTCTGACCCACGCGAAAATCAAACATAAACCCAGAAAAAGGAACCCACCCAAATCGAGAGAGAGAGAGAGAGATTAACATACCTTAGGTTTCAAGACAGAGACAGACGGATTTGCTATGCAATCGCCACGGGCCTAGGGTTCTTGAGAGACGAGCGTGAGAGAAGACGAGTGAGATGCTGAGATTCGATCGAGAGAGACGGATTACCGGGTTATGTTTGGGGAAAATCCAACATAAGAAGAAACGGTGTCGTTTCGGGGGGGAAAATCAGTAACCGGGTGTATAACCCGGTTACGGATTACCGGGTTATAAAACCGGATCCGTAACCGGATCCGGTTTTATAACAACCGCCCGGGTGTAATCCGGGCGGATATCCGCCCGTATTTACCCGGATCCGGATTTCCGGACCGGATCCGGAAAAAAACCGGTCCGGATGCACACCCCTGGTACCAAATACTTGGAACTATCCGAATTTAAGAAGAAAATTAGCTCGCTACCGTGTAACGAAAGTATGTCGGACAGGAACTAAATTATTCAGACTATGGTAGATAAGCAGAAACTTTAAAAAAATGAAACGGTTCAAAGTTCAAACATCTCAAGAAGATAAAGACAAAAAGACAGAAATTTTGTGATCGGAAAACCATTGCCATCCATGGCATAAAAAACAGAAATGAGATATGTGGCAAGACAGAGAGAGGTAACTTGAATTGCGACATCGAGGGGAAGGTGATGATAGTGTAAAGCCAACTACCAATAGAGCATTCATAGCCAAATTTAATAGAACATTGCTATTTATAAGTCTTATATACTACATATTACATATTTTTTATTTTTTTTATTTTTTTTTAATTTTTTTTAGATTTATTTTTTTTAAACTAATTCAATTTTTTTATTTATTATTCATATATTAAACATTTGATAAAATAAAAAAATAAAAAAATTTTAAAAAATAAATGATATATAGTGTATATACTTATGTTTAGAATTTTTCATTCTCAAAACTTGAAAAATCAGCTCTGAATCGACAGAATAGTTAATTAAGAGGCCAAGGTGATGGCACTTGAAAAATCAGCTCTGAATTGACAGAATAGTTAATTAAGAGGCTAAGGTGATGGCGCGCAGCAATAATGGCACTAAAAAATATTGGTGAGTGGGAAATGAAGAAAGCAAGACACAGCTACGTAGCCACGTATCGCTATCCCAATTCCCGTGCGTTTAAAAAAATATTGGTGAGTGGGAAATGAAGAAAGCAAGAGGCCTCTCCCCACCTTCACTAGTTGATTTTACAAAGCTACTGTGCCTGCATTTTACAAAGCTACCTCTACCTGTACCTGCTCCATAAATTCAAGCAGTCCAATACGGCGGCGGTGTCTAAGTTTGACAAATAAAACAGAGATGACAAATTCCCAACACATTTCATAATATATATTTTATAAGAATATGTCATTATTTTAAAAGATCGTTTGGTAAATTATTTTTAAATATTATTCAAACATAAAATAATTTTTAATTTTTAATTTTACTAATCATTATAATTATTATAAACCTCAAGAGAAAGTATAAAAATCAATTAAATTTTTTCAAACTTCAACAAAAGAATTATATTAAAAGTTATATTTAAATTTTTTATAATATTTCTAATCAACTTATCCTCAAAAGTCAATAAGACATCTTAATTTATATTATTTTACTACTATTTATATTAAATGTTCAAACGAAGATATATATAGTAGCAAAATACTTGGACTGGAAAAATTGGAAAAATCACCCACATCAGGAAATTATTTGCACAAATCAAGCTACAAAGAAATTGAGAAAGAGTGGTTGAATCTCGAAGAACATGCACGGTACCGACAACAAGGAAGAACATGCGTATGACGTCCTTATAGTAGCAAAATACTTGGACTGGAATCTGAATCTTGATGAAGAAGGGACAATGAAGAAGATGAAGCGTTTGAAACTAGCCAAGACGAAAAGGGACGATGGAGAAGATGGAGAAGATGAAGAGTATGGCATTTCACTCAGTCTAATAAAAGAATGTGGAGGTGATGATGGAGTGGCAAAATGAGGAGGCACTAGACAGGGAAGAGAGAAGAGGGAAAATGCGTAGGTTAGAGTTTCATTCTTTGAAAGAGATGAATATATACCCTATTAAAATCGATGTCATTTAAGGTTTTTATAAATTCAAATAGTTCCAAGTATTTGGTACATGCCACATGGAACATGCTTAGCCACCAAGATACTCAGACATGTTCTGAGATAAAATGAAAATGTTATAAATAATAGTAAAATAATTTATAAATAGTAGTAAAATAGTTTGAGTTAAAATATTTTATTGAATTTTAAGAAATGAGAGAAAAAAATTCAATAAAAATATCATAAATGAAAATATTATTTAAATATATTTTTTAATATTTTTCTTGTTTAAAATTTAAAAAATTGTATAATTTTTTATATTCTTTTAAAAAATTTGAAAAAGTAAAAATGATTATTTTATAATTTAAAATTGTAAATGAAATTACGAGAGGTTTGAAATTGAGCTGACACAAGTTATACCTGAGCACTAACTTCTTGTTCGCTATTCATGGTCCGTCGCTATCGCTTTGCGGTTCCCATCGCCCTTGGTTGAGCTGCTACTTGCCTTACGAATATAGCCAGCTGTCCATGGACAAGTTGCTGGGCTAAGATTCAATCCAAGAACCTAATTGCTGTTGGTCAGGGAAGAAAACTAGGCCTAGAGGGACTCGAACGCAAGTTCTTTGAGAACCAAAACCCTATCTCAACCATTAGGTCACTTGGCTATATAATGTAAATTACAATATGTAACATGTAAGGTAAAAATAGTCGGAGTTCGGAGCCAGAGTTGAAGCCAACGAGGCCTTTAGACTCTGACTCCAACTCCAACTAGGAGACTCCAATTCCGATTTCAAAAATCTCAGAGCTTCATCGAAGCTTGAACAGTGTTGGAGTAGATGGAGTTTTTGCCCACCCCTACAATTAGCTAAACTACCTCAACATACTGATTACTCCAACCATTTCTTGGGTAGCGGCCACCATCTGGAGAGGTGGGAGCCCAAAAAAGCTTTGATTCTGGAATGGTCGTTGGTCTTAACGACGATAGCTATTTATTTAATCTAGCGCAAGAAGGGTTAGATCTAGCGAGATCTAGTGCCATCTTGGGTAGCCGACAAACCACTAGCATATGAGAAATCTTGAAAAATAATCAAGTCGACCGTTGCTAATCAAAAAGTTGGCTTCCCTCCACTGGCCTCCCTTCGACGACCTCTCTCCCTTCCCCTCTCGATATCTCTCTCTATTTCACTCTTTCTCTCTCTGTTTCTCTCCTTCATCCAGAGCCACCACAAAGCTTTTAAGTTTATTCTGCTTGTTTATTTTATTGTCATTTGTTCTACTTGTTAAATTTCTTATGGGATTGCAAACTTGTCTTATACAATGGTATGCCTGACAGCTTCTGTGACAGACTATGGTAAATATATTTTAGGACCTAAACACTGAGATCTTGGAACCATAATGGGATCTGTGCATTTCTCTTGAATCAATGAAAAGATATTTCTGTTGTATTATTTCCTTTACCTCTACATGGTTGTTTGGTTGCTTTCAAAATTGTGTATCATCTCTACACCCCATATTGGTTCCTAGGTTATGATTTTCTTTTTTCGAATGAGATCAAGCTTCTTTTTTATGTCACTTTTTCCTTCAATTCACCATTTCATGTCTAGTATTGGTTGGATTCTACCTCTTTTTGTATGTTTCTCTTGAGTTTAATTTGGTTTTGGTGTTCTCTATTAGTGGCCAATTTGGATATCAATTCTAATGAGTATTCAAATCCCTACCTAGATAATGTGGACTTATGGTAGGTCCCAACATAGAGAGTATAAACACTAAGACAATTGTCCTCTTCGGGTGAGAACGTACCACACTTTTGAATGCAAATACTTGCTGATTCATTAATGAAAACGATGGCTGCTTAAATAAGCAAAGCCAAGCACCACAAACCAAAATATAAGGGAAACTGCAACTAACAAATAGAACTTAACAAATGTAAAACAGAATGCAAATAACAGAGCATAATTACCGGAAGATAAATGACGTAAAACTCACAACACTTCATTCCACTTCTGCACATTGAGCTATGACCCAGTCCTGCATGCAACTCACATCCCCAAATATTTGGGATTCGGTTTAAGCCCCCTCTCAGATCGTCGTGGCTTGGCAATCCCTCCCCCATCAAGCGGAACCTTGTCCTCAAGGTCCATATGTGGAAATTGCTCAATCAACGATTGCTTTGTTTCCCACGTGGCCTCTTCTGCTTGTAAATGCTTCCACTAAACCAAGCTCTCTTCCTCGTTTGACCCAGCGAGTGTCCAAAATTTGTTGAGGTTCCAGTAAGATTATGCCTTCATCGTTCACTAGTGGCAGTTCCGTAGAAGGTACCACTAGATCTTCCATGAATTTTTTGAGCCGTGAGATGTGGAAGACTAGATGAATTCGCGCTCCTTCTGGCAGTTGAAGCTTGTAAGCAACCGTTCGGATTTTCTGTACGGCTGGGTAGGGCCCGTAAAAGCGACTAGCAAGCTTTTGGGGGACACTTTTGAAAATCGATTGCAACCGATACAGGTGCAACTTGAGAAACACCATTTCACCCACTTCGAAAGTCACATCCCTCCTACTTTTATCTGCTGTCTACTTCATACTATTAATAGAAGATTCCAAATTTGCTTTAAGTTGAAGCAACAACTCATCTCTGGCTACGAGACTCTGGTCTCCTTCATGTACCGAAGAATCACTGTTACAGTAATTGTGAAGGAGAGGAGGTAACCGACCATACAATGCCTGAAATGGAGTCATGCCTGTAGATGCATGGAACGTCGTATTATACCATAGCTCAACCCATGGAATATCAGTGCTCCACTTTTGTAGCCATTGATGAACAAAGCAGCGAAGATATTGTTCAACAAATCGATTGACCACTTCCGTCTGTCCATCGGTTTGCAGATGATAGGCGGAGCTAAGTTTCAATTGAGTACCTAACATTTGAAAGAATTCCTGCCAAAATTGACTAATAAAAATTGGATCCCGATCGCTAATAATCAATTTCGGAAGACCATGCAACTTGATAACTCATTCAACAAATTTTTCAGCCACTCTTAGCAGTAAATGGATGGGACAAAGTTAAGAAATGTGAAAATTTACTTAACTTGTCAACGACTACTAAGATTTTATCCTTGACGTGGGAGGTTGGCAATCCTTCAACAAAGTTGAGAGTAATATCATCCCAAACTTGGCAGGGGATGGGTGATGGGTGCAGTAATCCAACTGGGGAAAGGGTCTCAGATTTCATTTTTTGGTATACCCCACAGTGCTTGACGTATACCTAGACGGATTGGTGCATTTTAGGCCAATAAAATTGCTGAGCTAGTCGTTTGAATGTCCATAAGACGCCTGAGTGACCACCAATTTTGGTGTTGTGTGCCTCATGCAGTAGCTTAGTGCGCAACGTCACACATGAAGGAATAACCACCCTTCCCTTAAATAACCTAAGTTCTTGGTGCTGAGAATATGGACCTTCGGTTTGAGCCTTTTCCACCTATTCTACGGACTGAATATAAGAATCCCCTTCATAAGCAGCTTTAATCTCGTCCCACAAGGTAACAGCGGCTGTGTGCAGATGATGCAGTACTGGACTATTTGGCTGGCGTGAAAGGGCATCTGCTACTGAGTTCTTGCGGCCTGGATTATAAATAATTTTGTAGTCGTAGCCCATTAATTTGGCTACCCACTTTTGCTGCTCCGACTTCGATACACATTGATCCAAAAAATACTTCAAGCTTCGCTGGTCGGTTTGAACGAAGAATTTCCTCCCTAATAAATAAGGTCACCACATGCGTATGGCTTCTACAATTGCAAGCATCTCCTTGGCGTAGGTTGACCATGATTTTCTTTTAACTTCAAGTGCACGACTCATATAGGCAATGGGCTTGCTTTGCTGAGTTAGAACTGTGCCAATCCCATCTCTAGAGGCATTAGTCTCAATGGTGAAAGAGTCATTGAAGTTAGGCATAACCAAAGTGGGAGTGGTGGTCATTGCTCGTTTAAGAGCAAAGAAAGCTGTTTCGGCCTCTTCATGCCAGCCGAACTTCCCCTTCTTGAGTAGGTTGGTGAGGGGTCGAGCAATAATGTCGTAATTTTGAACGAACTTCCAGTAGTAACCTGTCAAGCCTAAAAACCTTCAGAAATATTAGCAGGTCGGGGCCATGCAAGCATGGATGCAATTTTTTGATCATCAATCGTCACTCGTTGCGGCGGGATGATATGCCCAAAATACTCTAGTTCTTGCTGTCTGAAAACACACTTGCTTGCCTTAGCAAAAAACTTATGCTGTCTCAAAATTTCTAGAGTTTGTGCAACATGTGTCACATGCTTCTCCCAAGTGGAACTATTTATGAGAATATTATCAAAAAATACCAAAATGAACTTTTGAAGATGAGTTCGAAATATTGAATACATGATGGCCTGAAATATGGAGGGTGCATTATAGAGGCCAAAAGGCATTACGAGATATTCGTAATGACCATTAT
Organism: Carya illinoinensis; assembly: GCF_018687715.1. NCBI lineage: Eukaryota > Viridiplantae > Streptophyta > Magnoliopsida > Fagales > Juglandaceae > Carya > Carya illinoinensis. The sequence continues at coordinate 22,676,093 of NC_056757.1, forward strand.
GAGTACGAAAAGCAGTCTTAGGAATATCAGGAGGATTTACCCTTACTTGGTGGTATCCGGCTCGCAAATCCAGCTTCATAAAATATGCGGCACCGTGTAATTCATCCAGCATGTTGTCCACTATTGGGATGGGGAAACAATCTTTGATGGTGACTTTATTAAGCACATGGTAGTCTGTGCAAAATCGCTAGCTACCATCCTTTTTTTTACAATTAGTACCGATGTGGAAAATGGACTGGTGCTAGCACGAATATGTCCAGAATCCAGCATCTTCTGCACCTACTTCTCGATTTCTTGTTTCTGGAAGTGACCATATCTATAAGGGCGTACATTAATAGGTTCGGTGCCCTCTTTTAGTGTAATGCAGTGGTCTATCTCGCGCATAGGTGGTATGCATGATGGGTCTTGAAACAAGTCTGTGTACTATTGTATTACCCGCTGCATGCCTGGATGATTAATGCCATGAACTGCACCCTGTAAGCCGTCCTCTGTAGCCGAAGGAAAACATACTACAAATAATGTCTGGCCTTGTCAGCAATCTTTTGAAAGTTCCTTTAATGGAACCTCCTGAATGGACTGCTCACCCAGTCCCTACAACCGTCGGGCTTGGTTATTCCAAATGAAGTCCATAGTTAGTTGCTTCCAATTACAAACCATGAAACACAACATTTCCAACCATTGGATGCACAGTCCTAAATCATGACCTAATAGGAGTAAAGAGAAAAGGGTGAGATCAAACTTAGTGCCTTGTAAATTTACTGATACCTTATCAAATTTTCCTTAACATTTTAGCCGTTCACCGTTAGCAACTCGAACAATGAACTATTTCGTTGGTACTACTGGTAGATGCAGCGTGTTTGCCAAACGAGCACTGATGAAGTTGTGTGTGGATCCACTGTTGATCAACACCATCACATCGTGAGAACCCATAGTTGTTGTCATACGCATCGTTCTTGGGCCAGTCCATCCTGTCAACGCGTGTAAGGTGATTTCAGGCTCCAGTTCCCATTCTCGCACCTCTCCCGTAACGTCTCCTTGATCAATTTCTCCCGTTTGTTGATCAGTCACATCCTCATAGACCATATTACCGGCACCTGCGTAGCCCTCCAAAAGTAATAGTTGCGATTTTTGGCATCTATGCCCATCCGTAAATCATTCATTGCAGTTAAAGCAAAGGCCTTGCACTCATTTCCTCTGCATCTCCTCCCATGATAAACGTCTAACTGGAGCAGCCAGAGTAGCAAGAGCTACATGAGTGGGTTGTGGAAGAGCTAGAGGACCTCTCATAGGTGGTGGTCGCAAGAACCGCCGCCGTTGTGCAAGTTGCTTGTCTCTCATTTGTGCTAAATTGATGGCCTCCTCGAGGGATTTCGGTTTAAACATCCAAATCCCATAAGAAATCTCAGCCTTTAAGCTACCCAAGAACGTTCCCACCAACGCCTTCTACGTCCATCCACTTATATGTTGCCGAGTTTCTCGAATTCACATTGATAGTCCCTCAACGTCTCCAGTTGCTTGATTTTTGAGAGAGCTTCATCAAAGTCTTCATAGCCTAATGGTCCGAAGCGAGCCCATAATTCCTCTTGGAATTTTTCCCATAAAGTCACATGTCCTTCTTCCGATAACGTCTTACGAAGCCACTACAACCAATGGTTGGCCTCCCCTTCAAGGTGATAAGCAGCCATGGGAACCTTTTGGAGTTTTGTCATGCCCTGGTATTCAAAGAATTGTTCCACACAGTTGAACCATTCGATTGGGTCATCTCCTGAAAATCGTGTAAATTCCAGCCTTGCCGTTTTGGAAGAAATGATCAGCCGACCCCCATTGTTGCCTTCTCGGTGATAGTTGTCGTGGTTAGGATTCTCCTGGTTTGCGATCAATACACCTGAAATTCGATTGATAGCTTCCTCCATTTCCTGAAGTCCTTCGTGAACTACACCGAATCCAAATTCCAAGTGCTCAATACGTTCTTTGTTAGTACCCATTAGTAACCTGGCTCTAAGGCCAATGATAGGTCCCAACACAGAGAATATAAACACTAAGACAATTGTCCTCTTGGGGTAGAACGTACCACACTTTTGAATGCAAATACTTGATGATTCATTAATGAAAACAATGGCTGCTTAAATAAGCAAAGCCAAGCACCACAAACCGAAATATAAGGGAAACTGCAACTAACAAATAGAACTTAACAAATATAAAATAGAATGCAAATAATAGAGCATAATTAACGGAAGAAAAATGACGTAAAACTCACAACACTTCATTCCACTTCCGCACATTGAGCTATGACCCATTCCTGCATGCAACTCACGTCCCCAAATATTTCGGATTTGGTTTACGCCCCCTCTTAGATCGTCATGGCTTAACAACTTAAAGACCCAATTGGAGATTGAGGACTTGAAGCCTTGGCTAGAGAACCAGGTATCTAAGGTCAACACTATTTTAGGGTCTTAAGTAAAATCTGATTCTATTTCTACTGATTCTGTGTCAATTAATGAAAAGATTGAACTAAAGGATAATGTAATTACTGATCATGTCAAATTAGAACTAGATATTGTTAAGCCTGAGATGGTGTAACCATCTTCCAGCAGTGTTGTCCTAGTTGGTGGTATGCTTTATTAATTGAATTGTAGGTAGATGGAAATGTGTAGAGGAATTTGTGGCATTGGTGCTAAGTAGTTAAGTGTAGTATTGAATTGACTAGCGAATATTGGAAACCATGCTAAGTGTGTTATGTATGTAGTAAATTTACAGTCATCCTCTTCTTTTGTCTCTTTTTGCTTTTTGGTTGTCTTATTAAATTATTGGCATTGTAGTCTTCTTCTTTTTCTTCTTAGCACTTCAATAGTTTTTGCTATGACAAGCCTATATCAATTTGACATGTTTATATATATCCTCCCTCATTTTCTTGATTTTATTGACTTGGCTAACATTTCTTTCCATTACATGGTAATACTTAACCTTTTCTAGAATGTTATCGATCACATTATGTAAAGAAAGGCCCTTATTAATCTGATGCTCTGCATATGCAGAATTGGGACAGGTTATGAGAAGTGTAGGAAAGGAAGATGGATGACCATGGTTATGAAAACTTGGGATAATTGGTTAAAGTTTTCCGTATTATCTTTGTCTTAGATGGTACTTTTTACCACCTCCCAACTAATTATAGTCAGGTTACTTGGTTTCTTATGTCATATGCCAGAGACTTATGCTCCTTAGTCATATTTCCCAGTTGCAGTTCAATCTGAATTGGATAGAAAGCCTTTATGGAAAAGGATTATTACATTTTCTTCTTCTTCTTCTTCTTCTTCTTTTCTTTTTTTTGGAATTGGATTGAGAACTCCAAAGTGTTTGAGTCTAGTGTTATGGCTTGATTTTCTCTTACCTATCAAAAAACTTTTTGCTCGGCTTGATTGAGTTTTCATGGCATTTGGTGTAGCTTTTTGGTGTGTTTACGAAGGCAAACCACAACTTGAGTAATTGGATTCAGTGGGGTATTTTGATTTACAATGAAATCCTTATCTTTTGATCACTTTAGTCAAGTTAAGTTTAGTTGGAAACATCAATCTGGATTTTGTATTTTGTGTCTAATCACAGTGATAATCACTACTTAATGCAATCTACTATGCACATCATTTGCGATTTTACTTCATTGATTGATTTTTGTGGAGATTTTGTAATGGAGATTTTGTGGTGCAGTTTGTGGAGATTGTGTTGTTTTAATGATGGAGATTTAGTGTAGGGTTTTTAGTAGCATGAGCCAATTGGTTTTTGGTGCAGTTTTTAGTTGTTGTTTCACAAACAAGGGATGGGGCAATGGTTCTGCCTCATTTAGGTGTGGAGTGGAGGCAGGTGGTTTTAATGCTTGAATTTTTTTATAAAGATATTGCATATTCCTAAAGGTAAAATTATTCACCAGTGTTCTTACAAAAGAATTTCTTTGTTTTTTGCGTTTACTGCTAATAGCTTGAAGGACAACATGTTGAAATTCGAACATCTGCATTTATCTGAACTCTTAAAGTGTCTTGACGTTCCAATTGAAATTTAGATTATCTTTCTGCATTTAAAACTGAATTCAGGTTCATTTTTTTTCTCACTGTGTTAATCTTCAAGTCTTGTCTTGTCTGGACAAGTTAAAGTAAATAGCGACTTACTCATAATAATGTTATATTCTTCTTACATGTTGGAATTTTGAATGTGTTGATTCTAATCCTAACTGTAATCCTAACTTGTAGCTCTAACAAGGATGTCAAAATTTGTTTAAAAGCTATAATTGAAACACTTTAACCTCAGTGGTATTAATGATGACTTAAATTACCTCAGTGCGTGTTAGCCTAGTTTAAGGCTATATATATTGTGTTCAAGGTATTTTGAGTCAAAACTTATGATGTAATTTTGCTCATTGAACTCAAAATCTTGATTATTAAGAAGAGTTGATCATGCTAGACTTTGCTTGAATGATTTTTAGTTTTGTTAATTTGCTATGTGACAAGTTTTATGCCTTTATATGCTACTTTGCAATCAAGTTTGCTTGGTCTGGTAGATGTTAGTGTTTTGAAAATTAGTGTTGAAAATTATCAGACTATCATTGTGAATGTAGGGTACTCTTTACTTATATAAAAAAATTTTGAATGTTGGGTCCTTATATTAAAAAGATCATATGTTTCTATCATTGTCAATGCAGTGTTCTTTGGGTAGAAGCTTAAAGACAATAATCATTGCAAATTCTTTATGTTGTATTATGTCTATATTTTGCAATCAATACAGTCTATATTTTGGATTATGTCTCTAATATGCATGCCTTTTTTTTCCTTCTCTTAAATTCTGGTTTGAAATCTAGCATTGTGTAAGATGATAATATAATGTTTGGTAGAAACAAGTATTTGTGAAGGTAGAAGCAAGAGAAATTAGTTCAACCTACTGCTTGATGAGGTAGAATAAAATTCTCTGTTTTGGTTTGGGCAATTTCGGTTTTCTTATAGTTTCTGCTGTAGATTTAGCTCTATCTTTTCCTCTAATCAACTATGTTGAAATCTCCATTTTTTTGGTATGTCAAACTAAATCAGTGTGTGCATGAGTAACTCTATGTTTAAATCTCCATTTTTTTTTGGTAAGTTTTATGGAACAATAATTCCATTTGCAATCTTCTCTAGAAATAGGCCATGGATTAAGTCTAGATGACTAAGACTATCACAAATACTAACTTGTTAGCTTACTAACATTCTTAGTTATGAGAGATGAGAATCCCAGGATTGTACTGATACCTTGTCTGGAAGCTCTATTTTGTTATTCAGTCAATTATGCTCATTTAGAACTTTTCCTATTTCTTGTAGTATAAAGATAAATGAAGATGAACTGATGATTGCGGCATGATATGCATGGAAATCTACCTGCAATGTACTGAAATGAAGTAATTTGCTATGTTCTAAGCTATTACAGTTTTGATATCAATGTCTTTATGTTGTATGTAATGAACACATGATTTGAAACTTCTGATTATTTAAGAACACATGTCTCAAGATGTTTGCACATTGTTCCAATACTTTACATATTGCTCCTCTTATATGTTTTCAATTATTTTGTTAAAAAAATTAGTGGAGTAGAGATAGGAAGGTTTTCTTAAATCTAGCTCCTATGATTTGTGTTCAATTATTGTGTCCATGTACCCGAGGTAACTGTCGAAGGTTTTGAAATTTGTCAAGCTACACCAAAACTTAGTGAAGACAAAGTTAAGTAGTGTGTTCATACAATGGAGATTACGCTCCTAAGATTGTTGCAAAGATACTTTGTTCCCCTCGTTTTTTACTTTTGAAGAAGTAGCATTTGTTTAGATAATAATTAGGTAAAATTTAGATGAAACAGTTAAAATTTTAAAATTAAATTTTATTTTTAAATAATATTTGAAAATAAATTACTAAAATTTTTGGGAATCTTATATCCCACTTTAGTCTAATTTGACAACTTTCATATGCAAGTCTAATTTTGCTGCTCCTGGCAACGTCTTCTTTGCTTGACGCAGTTACGTCTACCATTCACATGTTTGCCAACATCGATCTTAATTTGCTAGTTGTGGAAATTACACTCTCTCTCTCTCTCTCTCTCTCTCTCTCTCTCTCTCTCTCTCTCTCTCTCTCGCATATCCCAATGGGAAGAGGAATTCCATTCCCTGCAGGCCTCAAGCTCCTCGTTGCTCTACTCCTACGCCATCAAATTTGCAGTGTCAAGGATACTCATTACTGCGCTCCTTCCTCCTGTGGCAATATTTGCAACATAAGTTATCCATTTTCATTGAAAGATGATCCACCAAATTGCGGTGACTTTAGGTACAACCTCTTATGTGAGAATAATTGAACGGGTGTACATTTCTTCGCTGGATCAGAATACTACGTGAAAGGAATCGATTATGAGAAGTTTAGCATCTGAGTCGTATACGGTGGAGTGGTTGGAGATCAGGATCATAATCAATCCTCCAATATCCCTCGTTATTTTCTAACCAGTGGTAATGTCGGTTCAGGGGCCAGTCTCTATGATACACTTTTGACTAGTTCTGGTCCCTATGACACACGTACCACTAGTTCAGGGGGTTTCTATGACACAATTATTCTAGATAGTCCCAAGCTCATTTACCGAACTATCAGATAGCATGGTTTTCCTGCACTGTGAAAAGCCAGTGAAACATGAGTTGTATTTGAACATTAATGCTTTTTTTTTCTTTTTAAAGAAGAGCCAGTAGCCACCCACATAGTAGCTCTGTCCCAAGTTTATTAAAAAAACCCTCACTTATGGCAGAAGAATACCGTGGTAACAATATGGCACTTGGGGGCATACAAAAAAGCACTATAAACTAGCCCAAAACCAAATGTTAAAATGTATTCCAAACAAAACCAAAAAAACAAAACATGACACAAGACATCCAAACTAAAGCCAAGCCAACCTGCAGAAAAACCAAGAAAAACTAAACAGAGCCAAACTGAATCACTCATAAAGTCTAACAAAAAAACATCTGATTAAAGCCTATAATCGAGTAGCCTGAAGACCAACTTTATCCACTTTTAGAATCCCTTTTAGCAAATGCAGCACATCATTGTATGAACTCCATGTACCATTCTTCTGATCTGACGCCAAGCGGGCCAAGAAATCTGCTCTTGCATTGCCTTCTTTGTAAATATGTTGCACCTTAACCTCCAAGGTTGCAACAATATCTTGTATCTTTTTCCAACAATCTTCAAGATACCATATACCACACCTCCCTTTTTCCAACCAATGAACCACTAGCAACGAGTCTAATTCTATCTCCACTCTTCTAATAGCTAAATCCTTGCAATATTGAAGACCATAACAAAGTGCAATGAGCTCAGCTTCATTATTAAAGCCATGTCCCAATTCTTTAGCAAATGCCCAAATAAGATTCCCCTTCTTATCTCTAATTATGCCCCCTGCACCCATACGACCTGGATTTCTCAAAGAACTCCCATCCACATTTAATTTATACCAGCCCAGGTTTGATTTCATCCATTTCACAAAAAGAAGTTTTTTACTCTTCACATGTTTAATTGGAATGGAGAAATAATTTAATACTTTTTCATCTCCATCAGTTATCTTTCTACTAGCATGTAATCGGACTCCCACCCATGCAATGGCTGCCTTAATCGAACCCCAAAGAGAATTCACAGCAACACGTTTACCTTCCATACGTGCTTTACATCTCCACACCCAAAGAGACCAAGTCACAATAATAGGGATAAGAGCAAGCAGAGTACCTTTTTGAGTCAAATGAGCAACACGCCGAAACCACAATTCCATAGTTGCTCGCCATGATCTCTACGAGTCATAAGGTATCCCTAACTGTAATGAGACACACCTCCAAATATCTACAGCAATCCTCCCATTGGCGAGGACATGGTCTTGATCTTCCACACACCCCTGCGTACAACATTCACATCTTGAAACCAAAGGAATGCCCAACGAGCTAATTCAACTATCAATAGTAAGGCTAAAATTAAAAGCCTTCCAAATGGTAACCGAATATTATTTTGGGAGCGGTGAGTGCCAAATCCAAGAAACCCATTCAAATTTTGGTGCACGAACATGAACACAATCCCAAGTCGATTTCAAGGAAAAACCCCCATTCAGAGATGGCTTCCAAATCAATAAGTCTCGACCCTCTTTTTGTTCACCAAGGCAATTTAGAATTTCTTCCATTTTGGATTCCCCCACCAATCGATGTAACAAATCCACATCCTAACCATTTTGAAGCCGACAATCCCTTACTTTCAATAGAGGATATTCAGATATTTCACAAGAATTTAATGGAGCTCCCGATTTTAGCCAAGGATCTCGCCAAAAAGACACATTACCATCCCAAACCCGCCACCAAGAATTGCCTAAAATCTTTGGAACCATACCCACAATATGCTTCCAAAATAATGTTCATTTTCGTTAGTCTACCAATGTCACATGCTGATTTTTCACATACTTCTGCTTGAAAAAATTGGCCCATAAAGAATCACCTATCAATAAATTCCAAGCACACTTCATAAATAAAGATTCTTGGACTTCCTCTAATTTCCAAAGACCCAAACCCCCTTCTCGAATCGGGGAACAATTTTTGTGCCAATTAACCCATTGATGCTTTTGCTTTCCATTCTAGGATCCCTAGAAAAAATTACTCATAAGCCGCTTTAAGCCTACCATGACAGCCTTAGAAGCATGCAAAACAGAGAGCAAATGAATTGGAATACTAGCAAGAACATGTCTGAATAAAAGAAGACGGGTACCAGAAGATAAAAACCTATTCTTCCATCCTTACAATTTTTGTTGAATGCAGAACAATAAATCATCAAAATGCGAGATTTTCATCCGACCTACCATAAGAGGAACACCCAGGTACTTGACTGGGAAAAAACCTTCCGAGAAAGATGTCAAAAGTAAAGATCTCCTTTTCCGAGCAGTAGTAGCATGCTTAGAAAAAAAGATTGAGGATTTTTCCTTACTCACCACTTGACCAGACCAAGCTTCGTATAACTCAAAGGTATCTCTGACTTCTTGACGAGAAGATCTTCTACCATTAACAAACAGCACAAAATCATCAGCATATAATAGATGAGAAACAAGAAGTGTACCTCAAGGATGAGAGAACGCAACAATATTACCACTAGTATACTTACGCTTTAAAAGTCTGGAGAGCACCTCCTCAACGAGGATAAACAAGTATGGTGAAAGAGGATCACCTTGATGCAAACCACCCCCACTAGGGAAAAAACCTTTAGCCAAACCATTCATAACCACTGAGAACCAAGGAGTCGAAATACAATTTCTGATCAAACTATAGAACCTCACAGAAAAATTGAATGAAGCCATTACATGAATTAAGAAGTCCCAATCTATGCTATCATCGGCCTTAGCCATGTCCACTTTAATAACGGTATTACCACTGACTCACTCAAAAAAGTGAGTAGCACTAAAGCTATCCCAAGTGCAGGAGGATGTCGTGTAATAATTAGGAATAAATTCCTAGATCGTCTCCTTAATGAAAGTTACTTAAAAATCAAACTCATTGAAAAGGGTGAAAAACTTCACAAAGAGAAAATAAAATGATGGTATGTGCAATGGATGGAAATGGATACTAGTCATGGACTAGATTCATGTTTTTAGATTTTGATTGTCGGATTGGAATGTAAAGGACTAATAGATTAAACTCAGAAATTAATAAAACTAAATTAAGATTTAAACTAAATTAGGAAGTAATTGACAAAACATGCACTGAAAATTGAAAAGTCCCAAAATCAATGTTCTAGGATTCATCATTGTATTCAAATCACAAATTCTCAAATTAAACCACTGTAATTGTAATCACTATTAAAATGAAAGCTTAACGAAACGATAAAAATAAATAACATGAATTAAATGAATAACAAATAAATTACTCAAACGTCTAAATCAAAATTCTCCAAAATAATTCAGAAACTCAAAACTGAAATAAAATAGCAAGTAGGGAATTGAAAAGATCAAGCCAATTGAAAGGAGATGAAGATTCGAAGCGGTGGAGGAGGCTGAGCTGCAGTGGCAATTGGACCCCTCAAGGAGTTCTTCAATCTGCTACAGTGTGAGTGAATGATCCAGTGGAAATTGTGTAGCTGCGTGAATGATCCATTGTATGAATCCTCCTCTCCGAATCTGAATGAAAATCAATGGAAAATAATGAATTCTAAGTGTTTCTCTACTCAAAAACCGAGTTTTCCAGCCAAGGGTAGTCCTAAGATGTAAAGAAAACATATATATACTTTGACGGCGGAATAAACCCTGATCTGTAAAAATGCGATATTCGCTCGAGCGAACATCGAGCGTTCGGCTCTGCCTAAGTTAGCTCGAGTGGCCTGTCGAGCGAACATCGAGCGTTCGACTCTGCCTGAATTCGCTCGAGCGGCCTGTCGAGTGAACATCGAGCATTTGACTCTACCTGAATTCGCTCGAGCGGCCAAATGCCTCCGCTCGAGCGATCTCTTTTCCAGCAACTCGCTCGAGCCCACTGTCGAGCGGAAGTCGAGCGTTTGAATCTGCCTGACTTCGCTTGAGCGGCCAGAAGTCGTCGCTCGAGCGATATGTACCATAAACCATATTAATCAACAGTTGATAAAATTAGAGCAGAAATTCATGCTTTTAATCAATTAAAATCACAACTTTGATTTATTCATTTTTCCATATAAAACCAATGATAAAGTAATGAAAGAATTAATATATATTGGTTCCAAAAGCATTAAAAATGCAATAATTCAGCTCAATCAACCACCCCTACCCTTCTTATTAAGCATGTGTATCATTTCTTGGGCCAAAGAAATATTTTCAAATATGCTTCTCCCAGAATTGTCGGCATTGGCTATGCGCCGGTAATTGTCCCAAAAAATGTCGCTAATTAATTTGCGGCGGTTTTCTACCGGCGTAACCGACCGCTGTTACTGGAGGGTCGGTAATTCCCCGGTTCCGGCATTTGCGCAATTGCCAATATTGGTAAATCTCATTAGCGGCGTTTGTATGTAATTTGGTGGCATTTCATGAAACACCGCCACAGTATATACATTAACAGCGTTTCTCAAAACGCCGCCACTTTATCGTTGTCATTACCTGCCATATACTATCAACGTTACCATAAACGCCACTGCTACTACATTGCCAACGTATAATATAAACTAGCGGCCTTTATTTAAATGCCACTAATAATACATTGGCGGCAGCACATTGAATTTTTTAATGGCATTTTCCTGACCGCTGCCACTTTTTAAAATAGCAGCGTTACAATATATGCCGCTACTAAGAATTTGCTGGCGCATCATATAAATTGGTGGCATTTATTTAAATTCCACTAATAGTACATTGGCGGCGACACCTTAAATAATTTAATGACGTTTATCGAAACATCGCCAATGTCCTAATTTAACGGCGATTAGCTAAACGCCGCCACTAGTACGATGTATATAATCATACAATTTGGCGGCATTTATTTAAATGCCACTAACAGTATTTTAGTGAATTTATTAATGGAATTTATCTAAACGACGGTATTTGTAAAATAGCGGCATTAACATAAACACTGCCACATTACGTTGCCAACACATCATACAAATTAGCGGCTTTTATTTAAATGTCAGTAATAGTACATTGGCGACACCTTGAATTTATTAACAGCGTTTATCTAAACGTCACTATGAGTTTGTTTTTTTCTGCATTGCAGCTTATTGTAAATGCTGCCACTAATTTGTTGCCAGCATATTTTTTTAAATTAACGACATTAATATAAAAACTGCAACAAATATATTACTGGCGCATTGCATTAATTAATAGTATTTACTAACGCACCAATAATATGATATCACACAATAAAAAAATATAATATATCAATTAATAATAAATATGATATAATGGGTGATTATTCATATAATAAAAAGAAAAATTACAAATCAAAGCACATTAAAGTTCTTCATGAATAATTCTCTGTCTTCACATTGTGTTTGTCATTAGCTTTAAGACCATTTCTTTCATGGGTACTTCTTCTTCACATTTATCCAAAAGTTTTTTGGAAAATGTTATGCAATCGTTGAGCCTGGAACAGATCAAAAAAGTTATACTAAATTAATAGAGAGTAACAATAAATCAATAGCTAAAACTTCTAATAGATAACCAAGAAAGTTTTGCAATCGTTGAGCTCGCAAAATGTTTCTTTGGGTCATATTCAATATCATACCATCCTCAAGCTAGAGAGCTTCTAATCTAGTAGCTGAAAGCATAATAGTCCAAATTCAAACAATAGATAAGATTCAAATGATCTGCTCGTTTATATGTCCTACTCAAAATACCAAAAAACAGAGTATACCTTGGGCACGACATCTGAAAAATGATCTACATAGCATCTAAAAAATGTAAATCTTGTTAAGTACATAGAACTAGATCAACTTTTCATATATTTCATAAACATAGAGATTAAAAATGAAAACTATTTTGTAAATGCAAGAGACCTCTAAAGCAAATGCAAAAACATAGAGATTGAAAATCTGGTTAATTACAAGGGACCTCTAATGTAAATGCAAAAACATATATAATTAATGCAATCTAATAATAAATGTACATAGGATTTGCTTTATGAACTCAAGCTATTCTACAAGGCTCTTCAACCCCTACCCCACCCTACCCCCTTCTTCTCCCCCACTTGCATTATTATCCCTCTCAATAAACATATTGTTGGCTGGTTTGTGGCAAACACGGCTTCTTCTTCTTCTTCTTCTTCTTCTTCTAGCTAGCCGATGTTTCTAGCTTCACCTTCTCCAAGGAATGCCAAAGAACATGGGTTCCATTGTACCTGGCCGATGTTTCTAGTCCTCTATGTAGCTGTGTTTTGAAGTAAAACTAGCATAACCATCAAACTACCATAACCACCGAACTACTTATGTATATAGTTGGGTCATAAACATCACAAGAAAGAAGCTCAAATATGTGCATATAGTTTGAGAAGCCTATACGGACCAGAGTGCATATTAGATGATACCTCTGTGTCATTATAAGACCAAACACAGCTAAATAGAGGACTAGAAACATTGGCTTATGTCATTGTGACTTGATTTGTTTGCCTTATGTCAGTTCGTGGAAATTTCAAATACCAAACAGAGGAGTACAATATCAGTAAAGTGGTGCCATTTCTCGTAACCCACAATCGGTATGGCACCAATGACGACAAACATCCAACCCAACTACAAGCATTTGAAGCCATCTCAAACTTCAAGAACACAAGACACATACAAGTACTGCAAAAACCAATCTTCTGAACACAAACCTTGCAATCACATTCATCCACAGGCAACTGTCCAAATAGGTAAGATTTATGCATTTTAAGTTTAGAAAAACCTCTTCCAAATGGTTGGTGAAGAGTAAGGAACCCATATGATGTTGCTCTTCCATTTCTTTTCCTATAGAGCAAATCAATGAATTAAATTAAACACTTTACATGAATATCAGTACCTTGAATCAAACAAAAAAAATAAGAAAAACTTATGCCAAAGAACCAAACAGAAAAAAAAGAAAAAAAAAAAGAAAACACAGAACCAAACAGGAGCTGTGCGACGGAGACTCTCAATGAGAGCAGCAACGAAGCGGCGGCAAGGTGGGTGGGAAGCGGTAGTGTACTGTGGAAGGGAGAAATATTGTGATAAGAAAGAGAGAGAGAGAGAGAGAGAGAGAGAGAGAGAGAGAGAGAGAGAGAGAGAGAGAGAGAGAGAGAGAGAGAGAGAGAGGGAGAGAGAGAGAGAGAATGGAGAGAGAAAGCATGGTGTGAGGGAGTTTACGAATAAAATGGCGTGGGAGTTGCGGACGGTGGTGCATGATGAACATCAACTGGGCAGTGGAGGCTTGTTTTCCAGCGTCTTCTGTTGCTCCTTGCGGTGGCGTCGTCACCCAACTGCATCAAGCCATGGCCCTCAGTTTGGAGAACAATGCTCTATTCTTCTTGCTTAAAACAGAGGCTGCAGGTTCAGTACTTGTATAGGTGGTTGCTGGTTCTTGGCGTCTCACATGTGGCTTTCGATGCAGCTTTCATAGTGTGGAGGAGTCAGTGCAAACTCTAACAGGAGGGTGGTGGCGTTGGTTGGAGGGACTTCCATTGTTCGAATAAAAGGCGCTGGAAAATTTTCATGTATCAATTGTCGCATACTCAAGCAGTGAGAGGGAAATTTAAATGGATCTGAAAATTCTATACAATGCGTTGCAAGCAGTGAGAGGGAAATTTAAATTACATGAAAATTTTGAGGCAGCGTAGAGGCGGCAACTTAAGTTTCATTAGTTTTTATGTGCGTTTGAGGGAAATTGTATATGGTAAGTGGCGGTCCCGGAAACAATTTGAGCTTAAGGGAGAACATGCCAAAATTATGGGAAATTTAAAATAGTCCTATGATGTTAAGATTTTATTTAACATAATGTTATAAATATAGAACATGGCCCTCCCAAAATATTTATGATTCTCATATACTTTTTAGAAAATTAGTACTTCTTCTAATATATTTAAAAATGTCTCGCCCATTTTTTTTTCTTATAGGTATTAAATTTTGTATCATTTCTATATAATATATATTTTCAAAGATGTGGTCTCATCAAAATTAAATTAAAATTAATAAGAAAAATAATAAACTTATTAATTTCTATTTATATTAACCGCTAAATGTGTCATACGGTTAAAATAAATCAGCCCCTCTTCAAAGAAATTGTTGGTTCCGCCACTTTGTTTCTAATTTGTTGATTAATATGTACGTCTCTTTCTTTATATTAGATATAATTATATTATTTGTATAATAATATTTTATTATATATATTATATAAAGGATAATGTTATTATAATTTTATGTTAATATAAAAAATATATGTAATAAAATCATTATCATCTCAAACATGAATATTTATTTTGATCATATGCTTTACAATTTATACTAATATGTACTCTAATACTATTAGTAATATAATTTAAGTCTGTATATAATTCGCTCAAATTTACTAGAACCATTTATTTGTCTAAAACTAAATTAAGCCAATAACTGGTGACAGGAAATAAATCCTTATAATAAAGTTTACTAAGCTCTACTTATAGAAAATAAAGAGATTCTTAAATTTTTCCTAAGTATAAATTTATTAAAATGTAAACCTAACTTTTGAATCCTAGGTGGAAGACCTAGCAAAGTGGCATTTAGGATTGTAAATGAACCAGTCTGTTCGATAGCCTGCTCAGTATTCGCTCGATTAAACTCGAATCGAACTTGACTCGTGAAAAAAAAAACTCGTTCGTGAAAGCAGATACTCGCTCGATTTGTAAATGACACATACCTGACAAAACTCGACTCGACTCGGCTAAGATTTAATTACTTGCTCGTTTATGCTCGAGTCGACTCGTTAGCTCAACTCGATTAAAACTCATTCATATATTGATAAATATATACATACACATATGCATGTATATATGTATTAGCTAATAATATAAGCATATTAATAGAGGTTCTACTTGTTAGTTATATAAATTCAATATTAATTCTTTTTTTTATTTATTTAATTTATTAATTATTAAATCTTATTAAAAAAAAAATTCAAGCTCGAGCTCGGCTCTACTCGAACTCGTTTGTGGGACGAGCTCAAGTTGAGATTTTAACTTATCAAGTCGACCTCGAATAAAGATTTAACAAAAATCTTGAGCTCGAATATGTTGAATCGAGCCGAGCTCGACAAATCAAAAACCGGCTCGCCTCGGCTTGATTATAGCCCTAGGGCATTATAGGTTGGCGTGAGGCTGCCAACTGTTACTTTTACCAAACTCTCTTCTTCTTCTTCTTCTTTTCATTTCTTCCCACATAGCCTCCTCTCTTGCTGCACTTATGTATCATTATTTGTTTTTTCTTTTCCTATTGCATTAATATCAGTAATTATAAAATAAAATTTATCAATTCTCAAATTTTAAACTTTAGTCCCATTTTATTTAGAGAAATATTATAGTTACAAAGAGATTACACAAAAGTAATCATACAAACTGACATGGCTTAATGTTATTTGTCAGATTGTAAAGTTACTTTTATTGTAAAATAGATTTAACAGATCCGATAAAACCATATCAATTTGTATGATTTTTTTTGAATGATTGCTTTGTAGATGTAGTAGTACTCTTTTATTTATCTGTTAAAGAATTAAGTTTGAGGCTTCATTAATGCTGTAATCTAATTTTTTTTTTGTCAAATTTAAAGGAAAAAAAAAAGACTAAATTTATGGGTTGGTAAATTTAAAGACTTAAAAAATTAAACAATGTTGTAATATAATTACCATTCCATAGTTAATTATCCCACGCATGCTTATATCTTGAAGGATCTGCACCCATAATGTCACCTTCCAAATTCCAATGATCAAAGTATTTTTTTCTCTAATTATTTATAAAATCTGTCCTGTATTTAATTCATTGCATGTATTAATTTTTTTTTTACCACAACTCCATATCTTGCCGTTTTATCTTCCCCATAATTAACATGGCTAGGGTTGCCGCCACACAGAACGTCCCTCGTGCATTACGTGCCCACGTAGCAACGCCTCAATAGAACGTCCCTTCACATCGCTCGGCCTGATCACATATCATCCTCCACACAACAACGTCCCCACACGGAAATATTCTACCCACCAGCCTTCCTCTGTTACAACGTCCACCGATTGATAAAAGAGAGAGGCTCTGTTTTGCAGCCTCAAAACAGAGCACTAGAAGGTTAGTAATTTTAGTATAGCCACGGTACACGATAATACAGAGGCTGTAGCAGCGGGAGCCATAACCGTACAGGTACTAATATTAACTTTAGTCCCATTTTATTTTGAAGTTGATGGTTTCCCATTTTATTTACAAGTTCCCTATCATTGATATCAATTTTAGTATGTTTGGTAGATTTTCTTTTGTTTGGTTTCCATGAAAACAGAGGAACAGAACGGTAAGAATGCCGATTTGGTAGTAGTCATGGTTTAAGGGCCAAACTTTTCAGTTGCTCTGTTTTTTGCATGGAACATAATGGTTTAAGGGCCAAACTTCTCATCATTAAACAACCATCTTCACAACCAAAACTTAAATAACTAACAAAGAGCATCCATACAATCCTACTACTAACTACAAAAGATACTAGAAACACAATTTAATTGCTCCTGGCACTAATATTCAAATTCATGTGGCTATTGATCATCCACCTTTTGGATGCTGTACGTACGGCCAAAAGGAAATAAAAATCCTTTTTAAAAATCATTAAAGAAATATACATTTTTAGATATATTTGTTTTTGAAAAAAAAAAAACTGTGGCTTACGGGTATAAATTGAGATAATATTTATCAATTATATCTAAAAATGTTTTATTCTTTTTTGTATTAATGTTGAGGGAGAAATGTAGAATATAGTATTAGAACATTAATACATGTTTTATCTCTCTAATATACATTGCATTCTTTTTTGTAGTTAAAGTTGAATGTGATTCTTAATTTCTGTTAAAGAATGAAAGAGACCTATTGTGATCTATCGGCTTTAATTGCTATATTAGTAGGGTATGTATATTCCTATATTGATAGATATATTAAACATATTATCTCAAATTATGTTTATAATATTCTTGTCTTAATACAGTAGAACATTAATACATGTTGAGGGAGAAATCTTTGTCTCTCAAATTGTTAACTTTCGGTGCTTGTTAATTTATTTGATGTCGGCTCCATGTAGTACACCTTACTTCTAGAAGGAAATTATGGAACAGAACGGTAAGGTTTGTTGGTCTGATAGCGAGAAGTAATAAGTTGGTTCTGATAATTTACAAAGATTGGAGGTCAGTACCTAAAACCATAAAGGAGGAAGCGTGGGGTCTTATAAAGGTATATATGATTTTTCATATTTAAATATTATTATTATTTAAATAGTCTTATTTTGAAAATTTTGTTAGAAAGCTACTTACTCACCTGTTTAAATTTATTTTGACTGTAGGGCAAGTTTAAAGTTCCTAATGACAAATTGGATGTATTCAAAAAATGGATACTAAAGGACTTGGGAAATAAATGGAAAGACTATAAGCATGAATTGAAGAAAAAGCTACTTAATGAAAAATACACCTCTGCAGCACAAGTTGTGGCAAGGGCAAGTCCCGATATGGTGGACTTAGAGCAACTAGCAGAGTTGGCCAATCTCTGATTTGATCCAGAATATATGGTAACAATGCGTGTATTTCTATTATAGATTTATAAAGTCAACCAACTAGTTATTTTAATTATAATTCTCATAATATTTTACATGTTGCAGTCCAAATGTAATAAAAACAAGGAGTGTCGTAAGAAGCAGGTGGTTGCTCATAGCGGAGGATCAAAAAGTTTAGCAAGATATGCCCATGATATGGTATTTATTTATTTAATATTTATTTATTGTTGAATATTTGTTAGTTCTTTGTTTTCGATATATGTGTTTAATCTAAAATATTGGACGTAGAAAAAATCAACTGGGGCAATGCCAAGTCGAGCCCAGTTGTTTGTCAAGACTCATAAGAAAAAGGATGGCACACACTACAATGATGACACGAGGAAGAAAGTGGTATGTTTATTTTCAAATTTATAACTTTTTTAATTTTAAAGGATTTATAAATGAAGAATAATGTGTATTTTTTATTATCTATTACAGGTTGAGATAGAGGAACTTTTAACACAGGACACGAATTCTATAGACATGGGGTCTGGAGGAACCATGACTTGGGCATCAGATGATGTTTATTCAAAAGTCATGGGACCAGAACGGCCTGGACGTGTGCGTGGTTTGGGTTTTGGGCCAACCCCTACAAAGCAAACTTGTCAACATTCACTACCGACTTCAAACCAAGAAGATGGTGTATCAAAGGAAGAGTTTGAGAAAATGCGGAACGAATTAGCTGAATTACGGAACTTAGTAAACACATTCATGCATGCACAGGTGAGCACCCCACATATGTTTAGTTGATATAAATCAACCTTATATTGAAATTTTTGGACCCTCATTTGAATTTATATTCAGGCTTCAGAACAAAATCGAAAAGAGAATGAAGAGGAAGAGAAAGATGAAGAAGAGGAAGAGAATGAAGAGGACGATGATTGAGGGTCGGGATTATAAGTGAGACTATAATTGAGACTAGATTTATGGTATTTGCAATATATCGACATTTGCTCTGTTTTGGTGGTATTCACAACTTTCCTTAATTGAGACTATATTTATGGTTATGCCATATATCGACGTTTGCTATGTTTTGTTAAGTTGGAATTTGGATGAATTATGAAATTAAAGGAGAAGTGTTGGATTAAGCATTATTTTTACTACTCTTTTTGAAAGTTGTGAATCTTAATATGATGTTTAACATATCTTGTCATAAAGTTCGCAAGCACCACACACTTTTTTAAAAAAAAGAATAAATATAAGATCCATATTAAAAGATTAAATTTTAAATAATAGACTCTATTGTTTTCAAAAGAAATATTGTACGAGACTTGCACAATTTTTGGGTGTATTTTTGTATCATTGAAATAAGTTATTTTATTTTGTTTTATTTATTTTATTACCAATAAATCTATAATAGTTTTACCGGCGTTTCATTGATTAAATTTTGACATTTTATAAGCGCCGCCAATGTATATAATTATTTCCGGCATAACAATATAAACGCCGGCATAAAATTAATCAATGGCCAGCATTTATTTAAACGATATAAACGTTGAAAAACTCAAAACTTTATCGGCGTAAACTCTATCAATTGTCGGCATTTTGTGAAACGCCGTTGATGTTATATGTTATTACCGCTGGTATATTAGAAACGCCAACAAACACGGTTAATATAACGGCGTATAATTAATAAATTATTTGCATTTGTTTAAACGCCAACAAAAAAAAATATTATTACTAGCGTAACAATATAAACGCCGCCAAAGCCATTAATGTCTCAGCGCATCATTACTAAATTGGCGGCATTGTTATATACGCCGCCAACGTCATATATTCTTACCGACGTAAAAATTTAAACGCCAGGAAGCTCAATAATTTACTGGTAGAAAAATTATTCGCCGGCAAATTTATATATCTTCTGGCGCATAAACAAATGTCGCGCTTATAAACACCTCCAATTTAGCCTTTTTTTGTAGTGATAAAACCAATGATAAAGTAATGAAAGAATTAATATATATTGGTTCCAAAAGTATTAAAAATGCAATAATTCAGCTCAATCACACCCCCCAACTAGCATTTTGCTAATCCTTGAGCAAAATAGTGAAAATTAATTGAGATGAATATTACATAAAGATCGAAATTCAAACAAAAACAATCAAACAAACTTTTGAATTCTCACAAAAGTGACATGTGACTACTCAACCCCCAAGGGTTATACCCACCAAGACTATCTCAACAATCTTTCACATAGAATTAAGGCAAATGTCTCAGAACTCAAATGTGTGTGTGTGGTGTTAGACCGGTTGTGTGTTCCTCATTACTAGCCATGATTTGCCATAGGATTTTTCAACTTTAAGATTAATCATTGCTGATTCTAACTACCTCAAAGCCCAAGGGACTAGCAGTTTTCATGCCAGTTCTGTTTTTAAAGGTTGGACACTCAACCCCCAAAGTTTTGGGTAACTGTTTCTAGCCCTTTTTACTTAGGAAAGTTCACTAAGTTGCCTTTATTCTTTTTTTCTCTTTTTTTTTTTCTTTTCTTTTTGTTTTTTTCTTTTCTTTTTGTTTTTTTCTTTTCTTCTTTTCTTTTCATTCTAATCTTTTCAAATCCTTTTCCTTTTTTTTTTCCTTTTTCATTTTGGCATGGCTCGGTAGTCCTGCAGTTTACTTCTCCAGTGTTAAATCAATTAATGGTAAATAAGGAACACTACAAGCGTAAGCATGTGCAAAATGTCCTTCAAAATTTGTCTTTCGTTCTACAAAAATTTTATCAAGTTTCATCTTAATAAGCATAACATCCCGGTGTTTCAATCCACATATCAACAAAATATGATGCATCAAAAATCATGCTTTATGTTTAAGCTTGAAAATAAATCTTCACAAATGATCCTGCTCAACTACTCCACCAAGATGCTCAAATTTCACAAATCTTATTTTTTTATTTCTATTTTTTTTAAACTGTGCACACATGCTACCCCCCAACTAGTGACAGACATAGTCCTCAATGAGTTGAACGAAAGAAAACAAAGTGCACAGAAAAAAAAAACAAGCAAAACAAACAAACAACATGAAATATAAAATCAAAACAAAAGAACAAATAAAAACAAAGCAAGTAAAGAAAACTGTAAAGAAGGAGAAGCAAATCAAAACACTTCCCTGGGGTCTTGCACAAGCAAGATCTCTTCATGTGGATCAAAGACCTTCAGAAATGATTTTAGACGTTGTCCGTTAACAATGAAGCTATTACCATTCTTCGGATTGACAATGTCTACCGCACCATGAGGATGAACGGTCTTTACAATGTATGGCCCACTCCATCGGGATTTCAACTTTCCAGGAAAAATATGCAAGCGAGAGTTGTAAAGAAGAACTTCCTGGCCAAGTGTGAAATGCTTTGGATGAATTTTTTGATCATGCAGAATTTTCATGTGTTCCTTTGCAAGCTGAGCCTTGTCATAAGCATTCTAACGAGTTTCATCCAATTCATTGATCTGCAATTTTCTCAACCCTGAAGCTTTATCAAGTGACATGTTAACATGTTTTACCATAAACTAATCGATAAGGAGACATCCCTATATTTGTTTTAAAAGCTGTCCTATAAGCCCACAAAGCATCAAGAAGTTTAACCGACCAATCTTTCCTATTAGGCTTGATGGTTTTCTCTAAAATAATTTTTATCTCTCTGTTTGCCAATTCAGCTTGCCCATTTGTTTGAGGGTGATAAGGGGTAGAAACTCTGTGTGTGATACCATATTTCTTCACAAGTGTAGAAAATGGTTTATTGCAAAAATGAGAACCCCCCCACTTATAATAACTTTTGGCATGCCAAAACGAGCAAACAAAGATTGCAAAAATTTCAGGACAACATGATGGTCATTTGTTTTGCAAGCAATGGCCTCCACCCATTTTTAAACATAATCCACAGCCAATAGAAGATATGTGTTCCAAAAGAAACTGGAAAAGGTCCCATGAAGTCTATTCCCCAACAATCAAAAATTTCTAAAGTAAGAATAGGGGAAAGAGGCATCATGTCTCTTTTGCTAATGGATCCTAATTTTTTACAAGACTCACAAGCCTTGCAAAAATTATAAGCATCTTTAAACATGGAAGGCCAGTAAAAACCGCTTTGCAAAATTTTTTAAACTGTTTTCTTTGCTGAAAAATGACCACCACATGCACCCATATGACAAAATCTCAAAACCGAAGAAAACTCATCATCAGGAATGCATCTTCGAATCAATTGGTCTGAACAATATTTAAAAAGATATGGATCATCAAAATAAAAGTGTTGTACCTCAGAGAGAAACTGACGCTTATCTTGGGTGGACCATTCAGAAGGCATTCGCTCAGTCACCAGATAATTGACTATGTCAGCATACCAGGGAGCTCTATCAACCACAAACAGCTGCTCATCCGGAAAACTATCATCAAGAGGAAGGCTGACATTTGAAGAAGGAGATGATGACAATCTAGAGAGGTGGTCAGCTACCACCTTTTCAACTCCTTTCTTATCCTTAATGTTTAGTTGAACTCTTGAAGTAATAGAATCTAGCGAATCAAACGTGGTTTTGCATCTTTCTTAGCCAACAAATACTTAAGAGCAGAGTGGTCAGTGAAAATAGTAACAGGAGAACCAAGAATATAAGTCCAAAATTTATCAAGTGCAAAAACAACTGCAAGCAATTCTTTTTCAGTAGTGGTATAATTTTTCTGGGCATCATTCAAGGTTCTACTAGCATAATAAATCACAAATGGCCTATTATCCACCCGTTGCCCCAAAACAGCTCCTAAGGCATAGTCACTAGCACCTGTCATAATCTCAAAGGGAAGGTCCCACTGCGGAGGTTGCACAATAGGTGCAGTGGTAAGCGATTTCTTAAGGGTATCAAAAGATTTTTGGCACTCATCAGTCCAAACAAATTCAATATCATTTTGTAAAAGAGTGCACAAAGGTTTTGCAATAGAACTAAACCCTTAAATAAACCGCCTATAAAAGCTAGCATGACCAAGAAAAGAACGAATATCCCTAACCATCCTAGGAATATGAAGTTTAGATATTAATTCAATCTTTGCCTTGTCAACCTTTATACCCTCAAAAGAAACAATATGTCCCAATACAATGCCCTGAGTGACCATAAATTGGCATTTCTCCCAATTAAGTAAAAGATTTTTTTCCTCAGATCTTTGGAGAATACATGCCAAATTATGCAAACAACTCTCAAAGGATTTTCCAAAAATAGAGAAATCATCCATGAATATTTCACAAATATCATCAATCATGTCAGAAAAAATACTCATCATGCATCTTTGAAAATTAGCTGGAGCATTACACAAACCAAAAGGCATTCTAGTAAAAGCAAAAGTGCCAAAAGGACAGGTTAAAGTGGTTTTCTCCTGATCCTCAAGCTCTACAGCAATTTGATAATAACCAGAATAGCCATCCAAGAAACAATAATATGCATTACCAGCTACTCTTTCCAAAATTTGATTCAAGATGGTAAAGGAAAATGATCCTTCCTACTGGCTGAATTAAGTTTTCTATAATCAATGCACATTCTCCAGCCAGTAACCATTCTAGTTGGAATCAACTCATTTTTATCATTTTTTATGACAGTCAAACCAGATTGTTTTGGTACCACTTGAGTTGGACTTACCCACTTACTGTCTGAGATAGGATAAATGATACCCACTGCGAGTAGCTTAAGCACTTCCTCTTTCACAACTTCCTTCATGGTAGGATTGAGCCTACGTTGAGCATCACGAACCGGTCTAGCATAATCTTCAAGATGGATTCTGTGGGTACATACAGCGGCATCAATGCCTTTGATGTCAGCTATTGTCCAACCAATTGTGCCTCGATGCTTCCTTAATACTTTAATCAACTGGGCTTCATCCTTCTGATTTAGCTTTGAGGAAATCACCACAGGAAAAGTACCTTCTTCAGGACCAAGAAACACATACTTTAAATCTTGAGGAAGTGGTTTCAGCTCCAACTGGGGAACTTCTTCCTCTGAAGATTTAAGCATGTCTGGTGGTGGTAGAGCTTCAAACTGGGGTTTCCATCTTGCTCCCGTGAATTGTACTTCAAGTGGTAAAGAAGAATCTGCAAAACAATCAAAAAAATCAAAGTTATCTTCATTGATATGATCAATTTTCTCATCAAGTCAAAATTCAGGTGTCTGAAAAATATAATCATCATCAGATAAGGGAGAAGTTGAGCAAATAAAATCTGTTGGTGTCAAACTCTCCACAGCATTCAAATCACTTGTGTCATCAAAATGTGCTGGCATCTTGCAAGCGTTGAAAACGTTCAACTCAAGTGCCATGTTCCCTAAGGTAAGCTTCAAAACTCCATTTCTGCAATTGATCAATGCATTTGATGTAGCTAGAAATGGTCTTCCTAGAATGACAGGAGCTTGGTAAATAGTGGAGACCAGCTGCTGCATGTCAAGAACCACAAAATCTACTGGGTAGTAGAATTTGTCCACCTGGACCAACACGTCCTCTACAATACCCCTCGGTACCTTAACTGATCTGTCAGCCAACTGTAGCATGATGGAGGTCTTTTCAGCTCACCTAATCCCAACTGCTCATATACTGAGAACGGTAGCAAGTTCACACTACTCCCCAAATCAAGTAAAACTCTCCCAATGCGTGATTCACCAATCATAATGGAAATGTTGGGAGAGCCGGGATCTCCAAACTTCTGAGGAGTCTCGCTCAATATCAATGCACTAACTTGCTCCGTTAGGAAAGCTTTCTTCTTCACATTCAGCTTCCTCTTCACTGTGCACAAGTCCTTCAAAAATTTTGCATATGAAAGCACTTGTTGTATGGCATCCAAGAGTGGAATATTGATCTTCACTTGCTTGAAAATCTCTTAAATCTCCATGTGATACTTGTTCTTTTGTCCAGCTGCCAATCTCTGAGGATAGGGAACCACAGGTTGGTATCCCTTACTAGTCTCAACATCTACACTCACAGGCTTCTTCAGCTTTGGTCTCACTACCTCTGATTCTTTCTCAACTTTATCAGTCTCTGTTACATCTTCAGGTGTAGGACCAACTACCTGTGTGTCTAAAGGCATCTTTGGTTGGGAACTTCCTTCCCACTTCTCAAAGTAAGAACTGCCTTCGCTGTCTCAATAACATCCCCTGAGACATTATGCACTTGCTGTTGTTGCTGCCTATATACTTGAGGATTAGGCTAAAGCTGTGCTGGAAATTTCCCTTTCTCTAGGGTGCTCAAGGTTGTGCTCATCTTATTAATAGTGCCTTGCAACTCATTTATAGCCTGAGTGTTCTGATTATTTGTGGTGGCCTGAATCTGCATGAATTGCTGAAGTGTATTGGCCATCTGAGCCATACTGTCATCTAGAGTCTTCTTTGCAGATGATGAAGGCTAAGAACTCTGTGCAGCTACATGAGGCTGAAATCCAGGAGGATCTACATAAGGATAGTTCTGAGGATTCTAATATGGCGGATACTGGTGCTGAGGAGCACCCTGATTAAATGGCTGCTGCTGAGGTGGTGGGGACTGACCAGGCTGATCATTTCTCCATGATAAATTTGGGTGATTCCTCCACCCCGGATTATATGTGTTGGAGAAAGGCTGATTCTGTGCTCTATTAACCCAGTTAGCTGATTGCATCTGCTCAGACCCACCTTCTTGAAATACTGGCATAATCGGGCAGTCTTGGGTCTTATGGTTTGAATCAGCACATATAGAACATGCCTCTACTACTTTCACAACCTTCACTTTTTCCAATTCCATGACCTCTAGTCTTCTAGTCAATGCAGCTATTCGAGCTTGAACATCAGTGTCTTCTTTAAGCTCATATTTACCCCCTCCAGAAATAGCCCTCAATGGCTGTGCTGCTAATGGAACTCGATCAGTACGAGTGTTCCACTGTTGTGCGCTCTCAGCAAGGTAGTCAAAAAATGATAGTGCTTCATCAGGTTCCTTGCTGAAGAACTCCCCATTGCACATTGTCTGAACAAACTGCTTGCATTCTGGAGTGAGACCAGTGTAAAAATAGCTCACCAACCTCTAAGATTCAAAACCATGATGTGGACAAATGTTCACCAAATCTTTAAATTTTTCCCAACTGGCTTGAAAGGTCTCATCAGGTCTCTGATTGAACTGGCTGATTTGCTCTTTCAAAAACTGAGTTCTCTGAAAAGGAAAAAACTTTTGTAAGAATTCACGCTGCATATCAGACCAACTAGAAATAGAATTAGGCCTCAAAGAATTAAACCAAATCTTCGCTTTATCCTTTAAAGAGAAATGAAATAAACGAAGTCTAATGAATTCATCAGTAACAGCCCTAGTGATAAAAGTAGTGCAAGCGAACTCAAAATCTGTCAAGTGCTGGTAAGGAATCTCAGAATCCATCCCGTGGAACTGAGGTATCACTGACATCATGCCATGCTTAATAGAGAAATTAGATGCATTTTCAAGTAAAACTATGCATGAAGGTGTAGTGGTGCAAGTGGTTTGCAAATAATCCTTAGGAGTGCGTGGTGTAGGTGCAGCCATGTTTTCTGGTTCAATTTCAATTTCCTCACCTGATTCACTAATAGAAAAGATAGAAGAGCTATCTATCTCCAAACTGTGTACACTACTCTCAACACTCGATGTGACTCTAAGCAACCTATTTTAACTGTCCCTCACCCATGACATGAAACATCAGTTAAAGAGCATAACAAAAATAACGCGTTTAAATTTAAGCTAAAATAGTTTCCCCGGCAACGACGCCAAAAAACTTGACTCACTCAAAAAAATGAGTAGCACTAAAGCTATCCCAAGTGCAGGAGGATGTCGTGTAATAATTAAGAATTAATTCCTAGATCGTCTCCTCAGGGAAAGTTACTTAAAAATCAAACTCGTTGAAAAGGGTGAAAAACTTCACAAAGAGAAAATAAAATGATGGTATGTGCAATGGATGGAAAGGGGTACTAGTCATGGACTAGATTCATGTTTTTAGATTTTAATTGTCGGATTGGAATGTAAAGGACTAATAGATTAAACTCAAAAATTAATAAAATTAAATTAAGAATTAAACTAAATTAGGAAGTAATTGACAAAACATGCACTGAAAATTGAAAAGCCCCAAAATCAATGTTCTAGGGTTCATCATTGTATTCAAATCACAAATTCTCAAATTAAACCACCGTAATTGTAATCACTATTAAAATGAAAGTTTAACGAAACGATAAAAATAAATAACAAGAATTAAATGAATAACAAATAAATTACTCAAACGTCTAAATCAAAATTCTCCAAAATAATTCAGAAACTCAAAACTGAAATGAAATAGCAAGTAGGGAATTGAAAAGATCAAGCCAATTGAATGGAGATGAAGATTCGAAGTGGTGGAGGAGGCTGATCTGCAGTGGCAATTGGACCCCTCAATGAGTTCTTCAATCTGCTGCAGTGTGAGTGAATGATCCAGTGGAAATTGTGTAGCTGGGTGAATGATCGATTGTATGAATCCTCCTCTTCGAATCTGAATGAAAATCAATGGAAAATAATGAATTCTAAGTGTTTCTCTACTCAAAAGCCAAGTTTTCCAGCCAAGGGTCGTCCTAAGATGTAAAAAAAAACATATATATACTCTGACGGCGGAATAAACCCTGATCTGTAAAAATGCGATATTCACTCGAGCGAAGTGTCGAGCGAACATCGAGTGTTCGACTCTGCCTAAGTTAGCTCGAGCGGCCTGTCGAGCGAACATCGAGCGTTCAACTCTGCCTGAATTCGCTCGAGCGGCCTGTCGAGTGAACATCGAGCGTTCGACTCTGCCTAAATTCGCTCGAGCGGAGGCATTTGGCAGCAACTCGCTAGATCGCTCGAGCCCACTGTCGAGCAGAAGTCGAGCGTTTGAATCTGCCTGACTTCGCTCGAGCGGCCAGAACCCGCCGCTCGAGCGATATGTACCATAAACCATATTAATCAACAGTTGATAAAATTAGAGCAGAAATTCATGCTTTTAATTAATTAAAATCACAACTTTGATTTATTCATTTTTCCATATAAAACCAATGATAAAGTAATGAAAGAATTAATATATATTGGTTCCAAAAGCATTAAAAATGCAATAATTCAGCTCAATCAACCACCCCAACCCTTCTTATTAAGCATGTGTATCATTTCTTGGGCCAAAGAAATATTTTCAAATATGCTTCTCCCAGGAAGGAAAGCACCTTGCTCTGAAGAGATAATTTTATTAAGAATAGGAGATAATCTTCGAACCAGGATTTTGGAAAAAACTTTGTATACCACTGAACATAAACTGATAGGGCGGAACTTATCAAAACCAGTAGGCTTCTGCATTTTTGGAATGAGAACAATGTAAGACGCTGAATAGAATCTCGGCATTAGGGTGCCAAGGAAGAATTCCCGAACTGCTTCCACCACATCAGCTTCTACAATATCCCAACATGCTATATAGAAACCAGAGCCAAATCCATTTTGACCCGGGCTACTATCCACAGGAATGGAAAACATAGCCTCTTTAACCTCTTGGATTGAAGGGAGCGGAAGGAGGTTAGCATTTTCCTCCTCAAGAATGGAAGTTTGCACCAAATTTGACAAGTCTAGAAGATCTCTACGAGCTCGAGCCTGGAGAAAAGAACTGAAATAATCCACAGCACCAGAGTGAATGGTTTCCGGAGAATCTACACACGTCCCATCTGGACACCTCATTTCTTGCACTATGGGCTTATTTAATGAAACAAAAGTTTTAAAAAACTGAGCCGAAGCCTCCCCTTTTTCCATCCACCTAAGCTTCACATGCTGTGAAAGCCTTGTTTCTTCTCTTTGCATTCAAACAGCCAGCTCTTCCTTGGCCCCCAATAAAACCTTCTCTGTATCTTCTGAAAAACCTTCCTGGAGTTGGCTTTCTAACTATTCAATTTGATTTTCCAAAGCTTGGATATTTTTTTCCGTATGGCCAAAAATACGCCGATTCCAATAAGACTATTTTCAACTTCTTTAACTTGGTAACAAGGCCGATAAGCCCCATAGTATCAATCGATGCATTCCAAGTATCATTGACCACATCCCAAAAATTGCTATGAGACACCCACATTTGCTGAAATTTAAAGGAGGAAGGACCATAACGATTTCCCAAATTCTTGAAAACAAAAGACAAAGGGGCATGTTTAGAGGTCGAGCATGCCATATATTTGCAGAAGGCATCTGGAAATGCACCTGCAGCCACGACATTCATTAAGCATTTGTCTAATTTCGACCAACTCCGAGTTAAGCCCCTCTAACCATTACACCATGAGAATTTACTCCCAACAGCTTTTATGTCAATGAAACCACAATTATCGATAAACTCATTAAACTCATCTATGGCAAGTCGCAATCTTGGTCTGCCACCACGATGTTCCTCCTCCCCACGAATAATCTTAAAATCACCTAGGCTTTACCAAGGTGCATCTTGGACCGCGTCTAGTTGTAACATTCTCCAGAGTTCTCTCCAGAGTTTTCTATATGATTACATTTAGCATACACCACAAAAACAACAAATTGCCGAGAGTCCATACTCATAGAAACAGTCACATGCTAGGCACTATAACTAATGATCGATATTTTCAATTCTTCTTTCCATAACAACCAAAGTTTACCACCAACACAAAGATTAGAAAAATAGCGCTCAAAATTCAACAAATGTTTCAATCTAACCATTCTATGATCATCAGCAAATGGCTCAGTTAACGTAATAAAATTCAAATGTAATTTCCTCACCAACTTACACAACCTCCGCCGAGATGATCTGAGGCCCCGGATATTCCAGAACATAGGACTGCAGATCATAAATTCATACGAACGGGTTTGCTAGGAACCCGTGTCAAACTTCTAAGTAAACGTCCCCCTTTGGGTAGATTCTTTCCATTTTTGGTATCACTATCCGAGAGATAGGCTTTATTTTTTCCGAGGTCATCTCCACTCTCTTTTTCTGGCTCAGACCCACAAGCATCCTTGCCATCCATTCTCAAAGAGCTCATATCCTCGTGCACTGAATTTCCAACATTCTGAACATCCTTTGAATTGTCTACTAACCCATTTTCATTCTCCACCTCATCAATCCATTCCTCAATCCCCACATCACCATAATTAATTGACAACATGCGTTGGTCACTGTGTTGATTACTAACCACAAACATAGGCAGTCCCAACCCAAGTGGATTAGCATCAACATTCTCGGTAGCCCCATTAATACCGTTCAGTTCCTGAAAACTTGAAATATTCTCAGTTACCATAACTTCAGATATAGGCGGTACCACCTCAATATTTTCAGCCATCCCAGCGGTTGTGGACATCATGTGAATTTCCCCAACTGTATTACCAACCTCATAGACAGGTTTTTCCAAGGCAACGGATTGAGCTTCAGGCCCCTGCTCACTAGCCAATTTCAGAGAATCCTGCATCATATTACACTGGACAGATTTTGGAGCCTCTATTTTATGAATCTTAGGTAGCCCCACTTCCACAATCAGCTCGAGAACTGGCACCTCTTCTTTCCCAAGTTCCTCCGAATTAACACCCACATTTTCCTCTGTCGAAACACTTGGCCTTGCCTCCCCTGCATTCTCAACATTCACCAAGGGTCCATTTGGCCCTACCTCAATTGATTGTTTTTCTGGGCCTTGAGACTTCGACTTCGACACTTGCATCTATTTCTCATCATTTTTGAACTTCCAATCCATAATAATCTTTGACCCATCCTTCCATTTACATAACTTCAAATTGTGTCCCTGCATTTTACATCTAGTACAATAGGCGGGCAGAGTCTCATATTCAATTTCGATATACCAACTCCATTCATGGTGCGGGGTGTCTATCCAAATGCCACGAATTGGTGTTTTTCCAGCATCAATTTGCAAACACACTTTAGCCCCCATCAGTTTTAGTAGCACACCGTGGAGCATTATCTCAGCGCAGGAAACGACCAACAGGAGCAACAATGTTTTTCAAGCAAGATTCATGGTAAACATTTGGGGGCAAACTCGGGAGAAAAACCCATACCGGCACCATTGCCGGCTCAGAATCCTCATCAAAATCGGGCTTCCAATGGAATCCACGGTATGGCACTCCTTCAATATCATTAGCTTCCCTGGACAATGCCTTCACAAAATCAACTTCATTCGAGAACCGGACAAACAAGTTACTGCTCGTTTTGACAGTAGTAATGGGGTAAATGTTTCCAACAATTCGTTGTCCAATTCCAAGAAGTATAGATATGTTTTTTTCGATAGCCCGACATTTAGGGATTGAAGGAATCATGCCAAACAGAGCATAGGTCTCTAGAATCAGCACTCGTGCCAAGGTCGATGCAATTGGTTCACAGGAAATAATATCACGGCCTTCTCCTGTACAGATTTGGAACAAGTATTGGCATTTGGGTTTAAAGTTTCATGGTATGTACCCAGCTTATTGCGGCAGCTGTGGAAGGCATGACACATGCTTTGTCGATGCTGAGAAAAAATAATTGGTGCGTATAAGACCTATAAAAAATAATTAATACAATCTTAAAATATACATACAGGTCTCACTTTTTTAAAAGAATTTTACGGAATTAATTACAAATTCTAGGACAATAAATTTTATTATATATATATATCAATTATATTTATAAAATGAATTTATTTATTAGTCTAATTTCTAATTAAGTTTCTAAGGGATGATCTTATTATTTTCTTTGTGATCAACACAGGATACCGATTTATTGATTTCCTAGTTGACATATGCAACAAAGGTAAGGTTTCAATCTCAAAATCGTTGTTCAAAGGGTTAGGTTACGTACGTGCCGGCCCCATATTACACGCAGTTGAAGATCACGTTGGTTCCACGGCTAATTTCCTTAATTTCTATTTCAGCCATTCAAGGTTTTTACCAAAATAATTAGAGGTATAATTACATTATTTCTGATTATTTCCTGAATAGAAACACCTTTTACAAAAATAAAATCAGAAATTAACATGATTTAATGTATTTATCTATTTAATTATATAAAAGCGGAGTTTTTACTTACTGACTTTGTATACATACCGCGTTAGTCTTAAAAAAAATTGCCTGATTGGATGGGGCCTCTGTGTTAGTTTTTAATTGATGACTTGGCTTTTAGTCCGTACTATTCGGCTTAACAGCCAATTCAAGCAACCGCTAAATTATATCGATTACGGATCAAATCCAAATTTGGCAACAAGGATGATGGACGATGCATCAAGAAAAAACTAACATGAATAAGATCACATCCTTTCAAAAGTAAAAGATTCTGAAACGAACCATCAAAAGATGCAACCCAATACATAATATAAATCCGAACAACTATGAAACCGTCGCTTTCTCCATAACATCAGGATGGATAAGAAAGAAGCAAAAAAGAATTACCGATATCTTTTGAAAGCACATTTCTTTATTGGCAAAAGATATCATAAGGCCCCTATTTCCTGCTCCAAAAACAGAGCAAGTTATGTGCTCTCAGCCCCGATACTTCCCCATAGTTCACCACCCTCATGCACTTCTTCAGCAATAGAGGACACCAGAAAGCAAGACTCCACAGTTGGACTGCAACCCCCACCAGTCAGTCGTTGTTCTCAATTGGTAAGTCCATGCCGAACCTTCTCTCACGGTGCTCCATGTTCTCTCTCTCTCTCTCTCTCTCTCTCTCTCTCTCTCTCTCTCTCATAACTATCTGAAATCAATTTCTCTATCCACAAACGATATCATAAGAAAACCATCAACAATGGTAACTGTTGAAGGAAAATTCTTCCCTTCAGCCAACGCAATTAGAAGAGAAAACCCAGATTTCGTAGCAGAGATGATCGGCGAAAATAAAATAGGGAAAAACAGAACAAAGAGAGACGGTCGAACCTGGGTAAAAGAAATTGAAGAACGACGGGGTTTTGGTGGGAAGCAGAAGAATGGAGGACTAGGGTTTATAAGGCGCGATGATCTGCCATTTGAAGGCTCTCACGAAGCGCCGTTCGTTGCAGCTTTTCATGGCATGGAGATGCTTTGTTTTTTTTTTTTGTATAAAAACAGAGGCTACGTTGATATCACGTGGGCGAGTTTTCAAAACTGCTAGTGGCCAAAATTTACATGCAATTAATCGTGCATAGTGGGGTGGCAAAAGAGGTTGTGGTGTGGTTTGCTTGCTTCATGGCGATTTCGTGGTGGTGCATTATGTACGAGCGAAGAGACACATGGCGGTGGTTGCCGCCATGGGTTGATGCATGGTGGCTCACATGTTATAAAATAATCAGCTTTTAGTTATAAAAGCTTAGCTTATTGTGATAATAAAAAAACAGTTTATGAATATAAATCCTTTCGGACTGTTTAAAAAAAAAAAAACACTGTTTTGAATCCAAAAATCTTAGATGCAAGAATCACAATAACCTCAGTTTGACATCAACTACAACCATCGAAACAACAGTATACCAGTACATGACCATATCACCAATATATATACAGTATGCTATTAACTCGTATGTTATGCAGATCAACAAGATAATCTATTAGAATATTACAAGATGCAAATATTATCAATAAAGAATATGAAAGAATATGAAAACTATGAAAAACAAGAAAGAACACACCGATATACGTGGTTCGACTCTAATGGTCTACGTCCACAGCAGGAATGCGCCTCAGAGCTCTTTATTGATGAACAATACTTCACAGAAAAGTCTCAGTACATTTAGAGTAACAAAATCCTCACAGAAAACACCAGAAATCACTCAGATTTCTTCTCTCTACAAGGAAACCATGAAAACCCTAATTTCCCTCTCTGTTTTCTCTCTCGAGCTCTCTGTCTCTCAAAGCAGCAGCTTTGTACAAAAGGAATGAATGAATCCAATTAGGTTTACACCGTATAGCTATGTATTTATAGGTTACAAGAGATGTCAACACGTGTAATGATCCAGCGGCTCAGCTCTAAGACCTTCTGAAGGAAGCACGGGCTTCTCACGTGATCATGCAGCTCAATAGTCATAACTTGAAGGGTCCAGATTTTGCCACTTGTCCACCATCCATTTAATAAACACTTCAAGAGAACATAAAGCAAATTAAATGGTACGTAACATATAAATGTATTGACATATATATTACAAATCTCCACCTTGGTAAACATTTATTTACCAAATTTAATTCCTCATCATTGGCTCATTCTTGCATTGGCTCCTTGAATTTTTCAAAAGTGTCACTCTTGTTTTTAAGGATGTATATCTAGACCTTCCTAGAGTAATCATCCACTAAGGAGAGAAAATAACTCCCTCCACTATGTGAATTTACTCTTGCTGGTCCCCATAGGTCAGAATGAATATAATCTAGAGTTTGTTTGGTGTTGTGGGTTGCTGACTTAAAACTAACCCTCTTAGCCTTTCCATAGATACAATCTTCACAGAAAGGTAAGTTTCCTAGGTTTTGGTCACTCAGCAACCCTTGTTTTTGTAATTCTAAAATTCCCCCTTGACTTACATGTCCAAGCCTCCTATGCCATAGTACAGCTTTGTTTTCTACTATGTTCTGAGTTGGGTATGCTTCCCCAACTACTGTTTTCCCAAGAAGTGTATACAACTTATTTTTAATTACTCCTTTCATAATAACTAGAGAGCCTTTAGTAACTCTAAGAACCCCTTCCTCAGATTTAAAGGTGTAGCCTGCCAAATCAAGCATACCAAGAGAAATTAAGTTTCTCTTTAGTTCAGGTATGAACCTAACCTCCCTCAGAACCTTTTCAATCCCATCATGCATTTTGAGTCTCACTGACCCTATACCCATGACTTTACAGGACTTGTTATTTCCTACAATTACCTGCCCCCCTTCCATCTTAGTGAATGTCTCAAACCACTCTCTAATTGGACACATATAAAAAGAACAACCAGAGTCCATTATCCACTCTGTTTTAGAGTCAACTTCACTCACAGTAAGTACCTCAGCACTTTCATACCCCTCTAAGAACACAGAAGCATCCCCTGCCTCTTTGGTCTTGTTCCCAAGGTTTGCTTTCCTTTCAGGATAGTCCTTCTTAAAATGCCCTTCCTTGTGGCAATGAAAACATTTAAACTGTTTTCCCTTTGATTTAGACCTAGATTGCTTGTTTTCATTTTTACGCTTTCTCTCCCTTTTTTCTGTTCTACCCATAACTGATAAACCTTCCCCATGACCTTGTTTGGTATCTCCCCTACTTTGAAGTTCCCTAGTATGGAGTACAGATTGTACTTCATCTAGTGTCAAAGAGTCTCTACCATACATCATGGTTTCTTTAAGCCTTAAATATGATGAGTCCAAAGAACTCATCAAGAGGATGGCCTGATCCTCATCTTCCACCTTAATGTCTATGTTAGCTAGGTCTAGAATAATCTTGTTGAACTCATCAAGGTGCTATCCTATTGGTGTTCCTGGGGTCATCTTGAAGGTATACAATTTGGTTTTCTTGTGTAGTCTGTTTGCTAGAGACTTTGTCATATACAAATTTTCTAATTTTAGCCATATGCCTGCAGCCGTGTCCTCACTAGCCACCTCTCTCAGGACTTTATCCCCAAGAGAGAGGATTAGGGCACTATGGGCCTTCTGGAGAATGTCCTTATGGACAATCCCTTTTTCTTCCTCTTTCGAGGAAGAGCACTTTAATTTTTCACCAAGAAGGGCATCCTGCAGTCCATGTTGGACTAGCAGTGCCCTCATTTTTATTCTCCATAAGTCAAAATCATTATCTCCAGTAAACTTCTCTATGTCAAACCTCATGGTCCCCATGCACCTAGGGCTCTAGATACCAGTTGTTATAAAATAATCAGCTTTTAGTTATAAAAGCTTAGCTTATTGTGATAATAAAAAAACAGTTTATGAATATAAATCCTTTCAGACTGTTTTAAAAAAAAAACACTGTGTTTTGAATCCAAAAATCTAAGATGCAAGAATCACAATAACCTCAATTTGACATCAACTACAACCATCGAAACAACAGTATACCAGTACATGACCATATCACCAATATCTATACAGTATGCTATTAACTCGTATGTTATTCAGATCAACAAGATAATCTATCAGAATATTACAAGATGCAAATATTATCAATAAAGAATATGAAAGAATATTAAAACTATGAAAAATAAGAAAGAACACACTAATATACGTGGTTCGACCCTAATGGTCTACGTCCACAGCAGCAATGGGCGTCAGACCTCTTTATTGATGAAAAATACTTCACAGAGAAGCCTCAGTACATTTAGAGTAACAAAATCCTCACAGAAAACACCAGAAATCACTCAGATTTCTTCTCTCTACAAGGAAACCATGAAAACCCTAATTTCCCTCTCTGTTTTCTCTCTCGAGCTCTCTGTCTCTCAAAGCAGCAGCTTTGGACAAAAGGAACGAATGAATCCAATTAGGTTTACACCGTATAGCTATGTATTTATAGGTTACAAGAGATGTCAACACGTGTAATGATCCAGCGGCTCAACTCTAAGACCTTCTGAAGGAAGCACGGGCTTCTCACGTGATCAGGCAACTCAATAGTCATAACTTGAAGGGTCCAAATTTTGTCACTTGTCCACCATCCATTTAATAAACACTTCAAGAGAACATAAAGGAAATTAAATGGTACGTAACATATAAATGTATTGACATATATATTACAAATCTCCACCTTGGTAAACATTTATTTACCAAATTTAATTCCTCATCATTGGCTCATTCCTGCATTGTCCCCTCTAATGGGGACTTATTCTAGACTCCATACCAACTAACTTAGACCAAGGGACTGACTTGGTCATCATATATGAGGGGTTATCCTTAGTTGAGACCTTCTCCACACTTACTACCTTAGATTCTATAACATCCCTTACAAAATGAAGCCTTACATCAATATTGTGACGCCCCCAAAATCCCCACGCCCGAACACGGGGAAATTGAGACGTCCGGATGGTGACAACCCGGGTCACCATCCCATCGACGGGTGCCGAGTGTGTGCAAGGCAACATATGTGTACAGAGAAACACGTAGCGGATAACGAAAGTCATAACTAAGTACCAGAATTTTTTCTTAACTTAATACAAGCTGTTTAAAACATACATAGATAAAATATTACAAAACACAAATACAGTTTTAACAAATAAAAAGATAGCATCAGCAACCCGGCGGAGCCGCATCCTAGGGCTCAGCCTCCTCCTCTTCGTCCTCTAACTCTGCACCAAAAGCTACGGAACCACGAATGGTACCGCAGGTAAGTAAAATCCAAACACTACCAGATAAAAACACATAAAACTCAAACAAGATGCATGAACCATGCCCAATGCACAAAGCCCATAAAACACCAGTTTTCCACACACGCCAAAAACCCATTTGGCCCAAAAACACATATCCCTTCCAAAAAAAACACGCCAAAAGTCACATTTGGCCGCCAAAAGTCCATTTGGCCCAATATCTCGCCAGAAGTCCATCCGGCCCAATATCTCGCCAGAAGTCCATCTGGCCCACGCCAAAAGTCCCATTTGGCCTCATAAACCATTATCCAATTTTAACCGTATGCACCATGACCTCCCCTAGGGGTCATCTGCACACCCTGGCTCCAGTGTCACACCGTAGAGTACCACCACGCATGTGACACCTAACGAGCGATGCCCAGTTCCGCGCCCCGCGCGTGCGTAGCCAAGCATCCTCTAGCCCTCGCCAGCGAAGGGCCACGGAGTCGGTGAGTAGGGCGATACCCGGTTCCGCGCCCGGCGCGTTCGTAGCCAAGCATCCCCTAGCCCCGCTCCCGTCATCTCTCTCGACAACTCAGGGGACATCACTCAGTTTATTCCGCTCCCGAGTGACCAGAGGAGCTCCACCGAGATAATAACCCATCCCGGCTTGGGTTCGTGATACACACGCACCCGTAAAACCACTCACGCCAATACACAGGCTTTTCACACAATTCCACAAACACACGTGCATGCACCATGTAATGCCATAACAATGCATAATAAAATAATCAAACAACATAAAACAATTAAACAGACAACTCCGTCCTCCATCCATCCGACCCCCGAAACTCCTCGGACTCAGTCCGAAATCAATAACCAACAACAGTAAATAATTGAATGAGCAATATATATTAAAATCTGAAAATAGGGTTTGGAAAATACTTACAGCGCTATATGGCAATTTTAGAAAACAAGCGGCGTTGCAAACGGCGGAAAAACAGCAATGTCACAGTGAAAATTCACTGTGGCCGTGGGTTTGAAAAACCCACTTTTGAACGGGGACAAACTAGGACACGAGATTGATAGGGAATGGTCTAGGGATGGTTGTGAAGCTATTGGAAGTGGTGGTTGGCCGTGGGTGGCGGCGGAATCACCGGAAATGGCCGGATTACCCAAAACGGAAACTAAGCTCGTAGGAGCTGTTCCGGTGGTCGTTGGAGGCCGGAAATAGGTGGGTTAGGACGGCAAGGAGTCGGTGATGAAGTGGTGAAGAAATGGTGACCGGAGGTGGAGCGACGGCGGTGGATCGGAGCAAAATCCGTGCGCCCTTCTTGGAGCTTTTCCGGCCAAACGGCCGGCCGGTTGGGGGTGGGTTTTGGAGGGGTGGTGCACCGGAGGGAGAGGAAGAGAATGGGACCGGTGGGAGGCCGAACGGTGGCCGGACGGCGGCGGTAGGGTAGAGAGAAGAGGACGCCGGCGTGAGGGAGAGGGAGGAGAGAGAGAGAGCTCGGGGGGGTCCGGATCGGGGAGAGAGAGAGAAAAAAGGAAAAAGAAGAAAAAAGAAAAAGAAAAAGAAAAGAAGGGAAAAAGAAAAAAGGAAAAAGAGAAAAAAGGAAAATGATGTGAAAAGAGATGAGGTCCAGTCCTCACTCCGGGAAAACGAAACAAACCGCCAAAAAGATTAAAACCACAAAACAACTAAAAGAAATAAAACACAACCTCAAATAAATTAAATTAAATCAAAAACCAATTTTAAAACGCAAATAAATTAAAATAAATAACTGATATATTAATTAAAATAAAAACAATTATTTCAGCGAAAATACACTTAAAAGCGGGTCATCACATCCTCCCCTCCTTAAAAAACAATTTCGTCCTCGAAATTGCAAATCAACCAACAACTTAAAGCAAGCCACATAAACGCTCATAATCCAACTGAGATCAAGATTAAAATACATACCTTCATCATTCGAACAAATACGGGTACTGCTCCCTCATGTCCGCTACTCGCTCCCAAGAGAAGTCTTGAGCTAACGGATCTCCCCAAGCCACTTTAACTAAAGGTATCGTCTTGGACCTCAACTGTTGCTCCTTCCAATCCAAAATCTGCGACGGAACAACTTCGTAAGTGAGATCCGGTTGCAACTGAATACCTGCTGGGTCGATGAAGCGAGGCTCTTGCTGCCCAAAGCTCTTCTTCAGGGATGATACGTGGAAGACATCATGAACATCCCCAAAATAATCTGGCAAAGCAACTCTGTAGGCGACGGACCCTACTCTCTCCAGAATCTGAAAAGGGCCGACATACCTCGGATCTAGTTTCCTTTTCTTACCAAAACGCTTAACACCTCTCATGGGAGAGACTTTAAGATAAACCCAATCACCAACTTCAAATGACAATTCTCTCCTCCTGGTATCAGCGTAGCTTTTCTGGCGACTCTGTGTTGCCGCCATTTTATCTCTAATGATCCGGACTTGGCTTTGCATTTCTTGAATTATTTCGGGTCCAATTACCCTACTCTCCCCAACTTCATCCCAACACAAGGGCGACCTACACTTTCTCCCATAAAGAGCTTCATAGGGAGCCATCTGAATGGTCGCATGGTAGCTGTTATTGTAGGCAAACTCAATGAGCGGCAAATGATTTTCCCAACTTCCTTGGAATTCCAGGACACATGCTCGCAACATGTCTTCCAGGGTCTGTATGGTGCGCTCTGACTGGCCGTCTGTCTGCGGGTGATAAGCAGTACTGAACTTTAACTTAGTACCCAAAGCTGCCTGCAAACTCTTCCAGAACTGCGACGTAAACCTCGGGTCTCGATCCGACACTATACTCTTTGGTACGCCGTGTAGTCGCACTATCTCCTTGACATACAAACGGGTCAACTTACCCAAAGAGTCGGTGTTGTTAACAGGCAGAAAATGAGCACTCTTCGTTAACCGGTCCATGATCACCCAAACAGAATTCTTCCCACTAGGCGTTCTCGGCAAACCCACTACGAAGTCCATCGTGATGTCATCCCACTTCCACTCGGGAATAGGGAGGGGTTGGAGCATACCTGCAGGTCTCTGATGCTCGGCCTTCACCTGACGGCACGTGTGGCATTTCTCCACATATAAGGCAACGTCCTTCTTCATTCCATCCCACCAGTAAGTTTTCTTCAAGTCTCGATACATCTTTGTACTTCCGGGATGAACTGAATACGGGGCCGCATGAGCTTCCGCCATGATCCGTTCTTTGAAATCTGAGTCCTTTGGGACCACTCTGCGATCTCTGAACTGAAGTATCCCATCACTATCCATGCTATAGTGCAACGGCCCTCGAGATTTTCGGACTCTTTTCCTGATATTCAGCAGCTTCGGATCCTTTCTTTGGAGAGCTTTCAATTCTTCAAAGTCAGTTACCCGAATATCAAGAACTGAAGACAAAATCTCTACTTGCTACGAACTCTCTATAAGGAGCCTTCTCATCCCATAAATAACGAATCCATTTCTGACGGTTCGGCTTCATCTTCCAAATGAGACTTTCGGCTCAAAGCATCAGCAACTATATTAGCCTTCCCCGGGTGGTACTTGATCTCACACTGATAGTCACTGATTAGCTCCAGCCATCGCCTCTGCCTCATATTCAGATTTTTCTGGGAAAACAAATGCTTCAAGCTCTTATGATCAGTAAATACCTCACAAGCTTCCCAATACAAGAAATGCCGCCAGATCTTGAGTGCAAAAACAATCGCAGCCAATTCTAGATCATGCGTCGGATAATTCTTCTCATGGTCCTTAAGCTGACGAGATGCATAGGCTACAACCCGTCCTTCCTGCATAAGGACACAACCCAAACCAAACTTAGACGCATCACTGAAGACTACGAATGGCTTATGCGGTTCTGGGAGTGCTAACACTGGTGCCGTTGTCAACCTGTTCTTCAATTCCTGGAAGCTTCTCTCACACTTCTCTGACCACACAAATTCTGTATTCTTCCAAGTCAAAGCTGTGAGAGGTCCGGATAGGCGAGCAAAACCCTCTACAAATCTTCGGTAGTAACAGGCGAGCCCCAAGAAACTCCTGATCTCGCGTACTGTAGTTGGGCGTGGCCATGACAAAATGGCTTCTACCTTACTAGGATCAACTGCCACTCCGCCCCGGGAAATTACATGCCCAAGAAATTTAACTTCTTCCAACCAGAACTCACACTTGCTAAGCTTGGCGTATAGCTGGTGTTCTCTCAATCTCTCAAGTACCAGACTAAGATGATACACATGCTCTTCAACATCTCGGGAATAAATCAGTATATCATCGATAAATACTACCACAAAGGAATTCAGGTAAGGTTGAAACACCCTATTCATCAAATCCATGAACGCTGCAGGGGCATTAGCTAACCCAAACGGCATCACCTTAAATTCATAATGCCCATACCTCGACCTGAAAGCAGTTTTAGGCACATCCTGGTCTCTGATTCTCAGCTGGTAGTATCCCGACCTCAGATCAATCTTAGAGAACACGGCTGCTCCTTGAAGTTGGTCAAACAAATCATCAATCCGCGGGAGAGGGTATTTATTTTTGATGGTCACCTTGTTCAATTCCCGATAGTCAATGTACATACGGAGGGTTCCATCTTTCTTCTTAACAAATAAAACTGGTGCACCCCACGGCGACGTACTAGGCTGAATAAATCCCTTCTCTACCAGTTCTTGCAACTGAGTCTTCAACTCTTTCAATTCAGCCGGTGCCATGCGATAAGGAGCTTTATGCACAGGAGCCGCTCCAGGTTCCAAGTCTATAACAAACTCCATCTCCCGAACAGGGGGTAGTCCGGGCAAGTCATCCACAAATACATCGGGGAACTCTTCCACAACTGGAATGTCTGCCAAAGACTTCTTCTCAGACGGCGTGGACACCATCTGCACCAAGAATGCATCCGCTCCCCATGCAATCTCTCGTCTTGCCTGAATCGCCGATATAATTATCGGTTTCTCTTTTAATCTACTCCCCACAAATTCCAGACAATCACCATCTGGAAGCTGAAAGCTAATTATCCGACTTCTGCAATTAATACTCGCAGAATATCGATATAGCCAATCCATTCCGAGGATAATATCAAAACCCAACAGCTTGAACACCACCAAATCCGCATCCAAGAATCTTCCCTCAAAATTTAACGGGCATCCCAAAGCAACCTTGGAACACCACACCATCTCGCCATCGGGTAGAGCCACTACCATAGCCTTCGGCAACGGTTCCGTGACCAAATTACACACCCGAGCAAACGTGGAAGACACAAACGATCGTGAAGCACCGGAATCAAACAAAGTACAAGCATAAAACTCATACAAACGGACTCTTCCTGAACCAAATACACAACCCATGAAATCCAAAAAAAAACAACGAAGAAACCAAATGCACCAAAAATTAAATCCAACTTAAAAATTAAATTAATCCATACCTGTGATTACTCCAGCATCATGGGTCGCTGGTGCCTCATCATCCACCTCTCCGGGTGTGACAGCATAAACCCGGGCTTGCACTGCTTGTCTCGGGTTGGTTCTTCCACCGTGTCTACCTCCACGGCTTCCTTGAGCTCTAACGGGGCAATCCCGAGCAATATGTCCCACTTGGCCGCACCGATAACACTGGGGTCCGCTACTCGTCCGACACTCGCCCTCATGAGCTCTATTACAAGCTCCACAAACAGGCATACGTCCTCCCATGCGAACACTGGAGGATGCTTGAGATCGGGTTCCGGTCCGCTGAACAAACTTCTGAGGCGAACCCAAGCTGCTTCCTTCACCAGAAAAACTCCGCCTCTTTTGCCCTGGAGGGGAGCCCATACTCAGATTATTTTCCCGCTCTATAAGGGTGGCCACATCCACTAACTCCTGAAAAGTGGATATCCGATGGGTGACCACCATATGGCGTATGTCCTGATGCAGCCCCTCCTGGAAACGATCTGCTCGCATCTCCTCAGTGGCGACAAGGTGAGGAGCAAACCGCTCAAGTTCTATGAACCTCCGGGCGTACAGCTCCACTGTCGCGCCCCCTTGGACCAGATTGGAGAACTCTCTTGCCTTTTGCTTCCTTACCGATGCGGGAAAGAAGCGGTCATTGAACTCTTTCTTGAAACGCTGCCAGGTCACCGCAGCGAAAGATCCCAGTTCAGATTCCAACAGCACCCTCTTGGTATCCCACCAATCAGAAGCAGTGCCTTGCAAGAGGTAGCTGGCGTAAAGTACTTGCTGTGCCTCAGTGCACCCACACACCTCAAAAGTCTTCTCCAGATCTTTGATCCATTTTCCAGCCTGAATTGGATCCTCATTTCCTGTGAAGTGTGGAGTCCGATGCGCTAGGAAGCGCTCATAGGTGCATCCGGCTTGCACCATGCTGCTGGACCCTCCTGGATACATCCAAGGCCCTCCCTGATATGGCCAGGGACCTCCTGGTTGTGGCCAATACCCTCCTTGTTGCGGACAAGGTTCTCCTGACGGTGGATAAGGTCCTCCTGATGGTGGACAAGGCTCTCCTGATGGTGGCCAAGGACCCCCTTGTGGTGGCCAAGGTCCTTGTGGTGGCCAAGGCCCTGCCTGTTGGGACCTCGCACTCTGTTGCATAAACTCCGTCATCTGCCGAATTGCTTCGGCTATGGAGTCATCTCTGGAGGTATTTTCTTGCGGTTCCTGAGTATTTTTCCTTGGTCTCCCTGGTCTCCCCATATTCCTGTCACAACACTACTCTTGACCCTCCTTTAAGAAAACAAATAAAACCATCAAAACAAAACAGCACTACACAGCAAGAAACGAAAGAAACCAGCATGCCAAAACATAACTAAATAAATAAAAACAAACAAACAAGCTCACACAAATAAAACAAATAAAACAACTATACTTAACATAATTTTCAAAACACAACTTTAAAAACATTCTGGTACTACCTACGGGACATGTGGTTTTACCCAGAGCCAAACCGCTCTGATACCACCTGTGACGCCCCCAAAATCCCCACGCCCGAACACGGAGAAATTGAGACATCCGGATGGTGACAACCCGGGTCACCATCCCATCGACGGGTGCCGAGTGTGTGCAAGGCAACAGATGTGTACAGAGAAACACGCAGCGGATAACGAAAGTCATAACTAAGTACCAGAATTTTTTCTTAACTTAATACAACCTGTTTAAAACATACATAGATAAAATATTACAAAACACAAATACAGTTTTAACAAATAAAAAGATAGCATCAGC
Source organism: Carya illinoinensis (assembly GCF_018687715.1). Lineage (NCBI taxonomy): Eukaryota > Viridiplantae > Streptophyta > Magnoliopsida > Fagales > Juglandaceae > Carya > Carya illinoinensis. Next base: position 22,720,736 of record NC_056757.1, read on the forward strand.
AACCTGGCGGAGCCGCATCCTCGGGCTCAGCCTCCTCCTCTTCGTCCTCTAACTCTGCACCAAAAGCTACGGAACCACGAATGGTACCGCAGGTAAGTAAAACCCAAACACTACCAGATAAAAACACATAAAACTCAAACAAGATGCATGAACCATGCCCAATGCACAAAGCCCATAAAACACCAGTTTTCCACACACACCAAAAACACATATCCCTTCCAAAAAAAACACGCCAAAAGTCACATTTGGCCGCCAAAAGTCCATTTGGCCCAATATCTCGCCAGAAGTCCATCCGGCCCAATATCTCGCCAGAAGTCCATTTGGCCCACGCCAAAAGTCCCATTTGGCCTCATAAACCATTATCCAATTTTAACCGTATGTACCATGACCTCCCCTAGGGGTCATCCGCACACCCTGGCTCCAGTGTCACACCGTAGAGTACCACCACGCATGTGACACCTAACGAGCGATGCCCAGTTCCGCGCCCCGCGCGTGCGTAGCCAAGCATCCTCTAGCCCTCGCCAGCGAAGGGCCACGGAGTCGGTGAGTAGGGCGATGCCCGGTTCCGCGCCCGGCGCGTTCGTAGCCAAGCATCCCCTAGCCCCGCTCCCGTCATCTCTCTCGACAACTCAGGGGACATCACTCAGTTTATTCCGCTCCCGAGTGACCAGAGGAGCTCCACCGAGATAATAACCCATCCCGGCTTGGGCTCGTGATACACACGCACCCGTAAAACCACTCACGCCAATACACAGGCTTTTCACACAATTCCACAAACACACGTGCATGCACCATGTAATGCCATAACAATGCATAATAAAATAATCAAACAACATAAAACAATTAAACAGACAACTCCGTCCTCCATCCATCCGACCCCCGAAACTCCTCGGACTCAGTCCGGAATCAATAACCAACAACAGTAAATAATTGAATGAGCAATATATATTAAAATCTGAAAATAGGGTTTGGAAAATACTTATAGCGCTATATGGCAATTTTAGAAAACAAGCGGCGTTGCAAACGGCGGAAAAACAGCAACGTCACAGTGAAAATTCACTGTGGCCGTGGGTTTGAAAAACCCACTTTTGAACGGGGACAAACTAGGACACGAGATTGATAGGGAATGGTCTAGGGATGGTTGTGAAGCTATTGGAAGTGGTGGTTGGCCGTGGGTGGCGGCGGAATCGCCGGAAATGGCCGGATTACCCAAAACGGAAACTAAGCTCGTAGGAGCTGTTCCGGTGGTCGTTGGAGGCCGAAAATAGGTGGGTTAGGACGGCAAGGAGTCGGTGATGAAGTGGTGAAGAAATGGTGGCCGGAGGTGGAGCGACGGCGGCGGATCGGAGCAAAATCCGTGCGCCCTTCTTGGAGCTTTTCCGGCCAAACGGCCGGCCGGTTGGGGGTGGGTTTTGGAGGGGTGGTGCACCGGAGGGAGAGGAAGAGAATGGGACCGGTGGGAGGCCGAACGGTGGCCGGACGGCGGCGGTAGGGTAGAGAGAAGAGGACGCCGGCGTGAGGGAGAGGGAGGAGAGAGAGAGAGAGCTCGGGGGGGTCCGGATCGGGGAGAGAGAAAGAAAAAAAGAAAAAGAAGAAAAAAGAAAAAGAAAAAGAAAAGAAGGGAAAAAGAAAAAAGGAAAAAGAGAAAAAAGGAAAATGATGTGAAAAGAGATGAGGTACAGTCCTCATTTCGGGAAAACGAAACAAACCGCCAAAAAGATTAAAACCACAAAACAACTAAAAGAAATAAAACACAACCTCAAATAAATTAAATTAAATCAAAAACCAATTTTAAAACGCAAATAAATTAAAATAAATAACTGATATATTAATTAAAATAAAAACAATTATTTCAGCGAAAATACACTTAAAAGCGGGTCATCACAAATATGTTTTGATCTTTGATGAAAAACTTGGTTTTTAGCTAAGTGCAGTGTGCTTTGATTGTCACAGTGTACTGTGATATTTCCATTAAAAATATTTAACTCACTAGCTATTCCTTTCACCCATATGGCCTCTTTAATGGCTTCTGTCAATGCTATATATTCAGCTTTTGTGGTGGACAATGCCACCACAGATTGTAAGTGTGACTTCCGGCAAATTAAATGGTACGTAACATATAAATGTGTTGACATATATATTACATCAAAGACTGACGCAAATGAGCGTGGGTGGTGTTCCAAAGCTATTTGCAGTGATGCAAGGCCGTGGGTACGTATGGGTACACATGAGCGGCATACGTGGGCATGGAGTTTTTGTCGTTGGTCAGTGTATGTAAGTGTTGGTTGGGTTGAGATGCTGCTTTGGTTTTTCATTGGGTTACTGCCACGGGGGCTCACAATTGGAGGAATCACAAGGAGGGGCTAGAGGTTGATAATGTGTATGAGAAGGTAGTGCAACAACCCTATATTACAGGGAAGGTGACGGCATGTGCATGGCTACGTGGGCATAGAAGTCGTGGGAGATTTTCATTCGTGTGTCTGTTGGTTACCAAAAAGAATCCATCAGTTAGTATTTTGCTAGAATGAGGCCTGGTCTATTTTGCTCCTGAATCCTGAGTAGTATTTGATGCTCATAACTTCAAATGCCAAATACTATAGATAACCATATTCTTTGTCTTTGGAATGATGAACAGGTGCTTTTGCCTAAATGTGGTTGGCATCCAGTGTCACTGACAAATATGATTACTTCCGCCTCAGTTAAAAAGATTCATAGTAAGGCAACATACATTGCGCATCCATCCTGATAAGGCTCAACAAAAATTTGCCGATCGGCAATCAGGCATTCTCCATATACATTTTATATAGGTATTTTCCATGAAATATTTATTGGTAAAATGAACTCTTTTATATAGGCTAATAGTGAGTATATATAATCAACTATTTAGATTTATAAAATTTAGTATAAATAACGATCCGCACATTGCACGGATTATAGGCTCATTTATTTTTATTTCGATAAAATTATAGATTATAAAGTTATTTTTTATTATAAAATAAATCTAACGTATTATATAAATTAGTCGTGTCTATATAATAAAATAAATAAAAAAAAACTCTATTTATCATTTTATATCATCAATATCTTGTTAAATAGTATTATCTCCGGCCTCCAAAATGAAGTCTAGGATTCCAAATCCCCCTTTCAAATATATCAAAAAATATCTTATTAAATGAATTACCCAATTTAATTGATAAGCTATTATTTATATACAGTAAAAATAACTACCTAAGTTGGTCCATTCCAGTTAGCGCTTCCAATAATACAATTAGAACAACTCCAATAATACAATTAGAGCGTACTTTGGTCAACGAAAGAGATACTTTAGGCAGAGCAAGTTTTCCTTTATGTTGCTGTCTACTTTCCCTTCTTCCAAACTAATAATTCACGCAAATTACCAACAGGTATACATGTCCTTCCTCTGTGAAGCAGAAAATCAGAGGAAAATATAAAACGCAATGACAGCTAATCACAGGGAAGAAGAATGAATAATTCTATTTATAATCTCCCGACTCTACATATTATATTTATTTTATTTTTTATTTTTTTATAATAAATATATAATATATGAAGAAAATTTCTATAAACTGTCTTATTATTTTATTTTCATCTTATTAAGTATAATATGACATATTTATTGCCATTAAATAATAATTTATTTTATATTTCTATTTTATTTAATAGTGATAAATGAGTCACTTTTTATTTAATATAATAAAAATAAGATAATAGTATAATATATAACATTATTCATATATAAATAATAAGTAAAATAATTTAATTAATTTAATAATAACAAATTAAAAAATAATAATAATAATTTTAAAATATATAATATAAAATTATGAGTAACTTTCCTCGCATTAAAGGATCCATTTTATGGAAGATTACCAATTGGTAGAAATATATATATAACTTTCAAATAATTATAACTTTGTCATTTGATCTTATCACGGTACAACTAGTATCTCAAATGAACTTTTATGTCATTTGTAACTGTGAACATTTTTTACATTATTTTCAAACAAATAATACATATTTGAAAGTACTTTAGATATATAGTTACTAAATAATAAATAATTTTTTAATAATATAACTGTTGCCCAGACGACTAACATAAGAGGGGGGTGAATTGAGTTATATTTAAAAAAAATAACAATTATAAATCAAATATACAATATAAAATATAAATAAAATACGAAACAGTAATAAATATAAAAAGTAAGGGTAAGAGAGAAGCAAACTCAGTATGTTAACGAGATTCGGCCCCACTGCCTACGTCCTCGCCTCAAGCTATCCCTTGAGGATCCCCAAATTTACTATTCAACCTTCTTCAGGTAGAGATAGAAACCTATTACACCTTTGAACAACACCGCTACAAAGGATTCGTGTAAAACACCCTCTACACTTGCAATCACCTTACACGTGGTGATTCAACTTTTTCCCGTATAGAACACTTTTTACACGCACAAGGGTTATACACACCATTTTTCTGATACAAGAGCTGATAGTGGGTAGGTTATCAGAAAACACTCATCAATGAGTGAAATAAGAACAATACAGCGCAAACTATATCTCTCAAAATGAACAAGGATTAAAGCTCAATGCTTAGAGAAGAGAGAATGAAAGTTTTGAATGAATGTTGTATGCTCTGGATATTGTGAATGTGAAGCTCTCAAATGATCTATTTATAGGCATATGAGACTTCATATTCAAATTTAAAAAGATTCACATGTCAAGGATAACATCATTCACTTTTTCAAAAAAAATCAAATCCAATCTTTTACTTTTGGCATATGACAAAAGGAGCACACTTTCCTTTTCAAAAAATTCAAACCTAATCTTTTACTTTTTGCATATGACAAAAGGAGCACACTTTCCTTTTCAAAAAATTCAAACCTAATCTTTTACTTTTTGTATATGACAAAAGGAGCACACTTTACTTTTCAAATTTTTCAAACAAAATCATATACCTTTTGTATAAGTCTAAAAAAGCATCAATCACTTTTGAAAATATTCAAATAAAACATGCACATGTGAAAGATGACAATCAATCATCTTTAATATTTTCAAAGTTCAACCCTTTAATAAAGGCATGCACATGTAAAAGATAACAATCAATCATCTTTCAAAATTTTCAAATTTAATTTTCAAAAATATTCATGCACATGTGGAAAATGTATTTTAATGCTTTATGATAAAATATTAATTTTGAGCATTAATCCTAATTTTGAATTTTGAAGAGATTTACAACATTACTCTATAACTTTAATGTGAACTTGTTCCCTTCTTGCTCATGCTTGTTTCCTTGATGTGCTTGACTCCATTGTGTAGACAACTTGAACTTGAAACTTCTTTATTCTTTGAATTCATTTGTTATCATCAAAATTCATGTATAGATATATAATTATACAAAGCTTGAAACCTTGGGTTCAACAATCTCTCCCTTTTTGATGATGACAAATACTTGATAGAACCTGAAGCTTGTATTGATACTTAAGCTCCCCTGAGAATGTACGTTAGTTTTTCAAGCAAAAGTATAAATATAATTCCAAGCATATATAATAAATTTAGCAATTCAAAAAATATTAATGTTCTAATCTAACACTTCTCCCCCTTTGGGCATCATTAAAAAGGATCCGCAATAAGTAAATGGACCTGAAGAAAACGGTGCGTTAGTAGACACTGTAGATAGTTGAAAAATAAATAGATAAATAAATTTGATCCGTCCGTGACCCGACAAGTGTGGCTGGAGATTTGAAAAAATCGCCTGATGTTGTTGACAAATGAGATTGAAGGCTCCGAGTTTCTAAAAAAATGTCATTTTCACCGATCGAGAAAAAAAAATCACATTTCTCTTTGATTTGGATGATAGCTCGTCTAGTTCTTTATGCTATCTCTATAAAATCAGTCTTAAAGTTCATCCAATCTGCATCAAGTTTTCTTCTCATCTCTATAACTCATCTGCATTCTTTCAACATTCTCATTTTAAGCCTTCTATTCTATTCTCAATGGCTCATTCTTCTAACATTTCTCTAGATCCATCCATGAGGCATTCTGCATCTCAACCTCCTGTCCTTTCTGCAGCTGCCATTGGTGCCATGTTGCAGCAAGAAAATAATAATCTGACTAATAAGTCAAATTCTGATGCTATCTATGACTTGATGAGTCTTGGGACTCGCTACTTGTTGCGCCTAAAATTTGACTCAAATTAATGAACCAAAAATTTAGTGCAGTTTTACCTGCAAGTATACAGGTGTTGTAGTATCTTACAGGATCGAATCCACAGGGATTGACTTTTGTGATAAAGAAAATAAATTCAGACAATGAAACGAAGTTACGAAAAGAAACGTGCAATCAAATGAAGATTGATAAAATAACTGAATCAAACTAAAATAATAAAATGAATTGATATGGAGAAAGACTAAGGTTTCGAGGATCCGTCTAATAATTTATGATATTGTTTCCGATCGATTTATTTCAATTAAACTAGAATAATGATTCCGTTTAATTGGAAGATTTATCATTTAAGATTAAGAAAAATAATTGCTTATGATTGAGCGTGAACGATTGATGATTAAAACATTTACAAATCTATTTGAATACCACAGGGATTCCTCAAGCATTCACTGTATTCGAAAATCACAATGAATCAAGACGAGTATATAGATAATCAAAATATCCAATAATAAAATCCTTCAATCGATCAAGTTCGCAGAATAAATTTTATGTGGATCTGAAAACAATATTTAAATCATTAAACTTCACCTCTAACCTTAGTATGGAAATTTAGCAAATCATATTTATTATAAGTGCTATAGAAACCATATAAATATTATTCATTAGAAAACTAAAATGAAATACAAGAAATACTAGGCAACAATTTAGAAACAACAAAATTTGGAATCTAGTCAACGTCAAAAGAATAAAGCTCACGACGTTACTAAAATGCGTAAAACAGAAATTGAAACTAAAAGATATTCATCAAGAAGAAGCTGCAGCCCCACCAGATGCCAAACGAAAAACATGAAGAAGCAAAAAAAATAAAACTCCAACCACTTCAACTCCACGTTAAACTCAAGCACCAATCTCTTCATGTTCCTTTCTCCACCAAAATAAATTCCATCCAATTAGATTACTCCAGCCGGCTCCCTTCATCTCCATCCCCCACATCAACTTCTTTTCACTTCAACCCCAAAGAAAATCTGGAAACTCTTTACACGTCTCCCTCTACCTCTCTACAACCGACCTACACATCTCCAAGAAAGACATAATTCCAGCCGACTCTCTTTATCTCCAGCTAATCACCTCTCACCGATTGCTTCTCTTCTCTCCCTCTCTATCTCTACCGTCCAGCATAGAGTCAGAAAACTCAAGCATAGACTATCCCTTCTTTCTACCAGCATCTCCCACGTCTTCACGTTTCCTGCCGACACTCCCTCAGCTTTACTTTCCAGAATTTCTTTCACTCACACGTTTACTTCCCATGTCAATGTCTCCATTTCTATTCAGCCAAATATCACACGACACCTTGCTTTATCTTTAATCAATCGACTCTAATTTCTGCTAGAACTAAACACCACTCAAACTCCCTCTCACCCATTCACTACCAACCAAATGACCGACACCTCACTCAAACCCAAGCACGGCATTTTCCCTACACTTCCCTACACGTCCCTCTCTAATCATGACCAACACATCAAGTCCCTTCTATCTCTTACGTAACCTGCCCCTCAAATCCTCACCCACCAATTGCCCCCCCTTCCTTTACGTCCAGCAACATATATATATAGCTGCTTCTAGTCGTCCAAACTCCCTCCTCCAATCACAATTCCTTTTTCTTTCAATCACCACCGATTTTCCTCTTCACTTCCCTTTAATCACGGCACCTCTCTTTCTTTACACACCAACCAACTAATATTCAACTCATGCACCGATTTCTCTCTTCAACTCAATCAAGCACCTATTTTCTCTCATCACTCCTACACGTCTCCCTTGTTGAAAAATTAAACACGGCACTTCTCTACTCACCCACTCTCCTATCTCTTCTCTCCGTCCACTTTAGCTGCACCAACCTTCTTTCTTTTTTTTTTTTATTTTTATTTTTTTTTATGAGCCCACATGCCTTCACGTTTCAGCTCCATTTTTAGACTTTAATGTTGCACCTCCAAAAATTCTCAAGCCTCCGTGAGTTTTGTTCAACCATGAAGATCACATGCATCTTGAATAATCAAAGGAAGAAAATAACCACTGATTCTTCATTTTGTGTCTTCTTTTTCAGCTGCCAAGTACGTCCTTCCTTCCTCTCAATTGGTATGCATTTTTGATCAAAAGTTCCAACCGGATCTCATTTGAATTTTATTTAAACTGAAAATAAGAAGAAAGAAATAACATTCAAAAATAAATTATCAAAAACAGACTATATATGTGAGGAAATATTGTCCCATTAAATCATAGTTATAAAATTAAGCATAAACATGATATCAATCAATTAAAAATCACAATTCGTATTTATGCTTATTAACTATTTTTCCATCTAAAACCAATAATAGTGTCACGAAGAATTTAAAATACATTGGTTTTAAATAGCTAAAACATGCAATATTTCAGCTCAATCACTACTCTTCCTCTATTGTTACTTTTTTCCAGCGGCTACAAGCCAAAAATTATGAAGTTGAAAAGCTCAAAGAACAAATTGTTGTACTTCAACGAATTGTTCAAGAGTCTCACACAAGGGAATGAATCATTCGGCAGAAGAATAAACAGTTGAAATCTTTATTAGATTCTTCATTCCGCTTGCCGGTTCCCATGAATAAGAATGACATGATATTGTATGAAGAGAATGAGCGTCTCAAACATGAGGCTAAGAATATCAAGTTTATGTAAAAGTATTTAAAAAATCTATCTCTATTTTTATTGACTCTAGTCTATCTTTTAAGAGATATTCATAGCATGCATCATACCTATTTCTCTTCTGATCATACATAATCTATCTTCTGGTAAAGGTTTTGTGAAAATATCTGCTAACTGATCGTGTGTGTTTGTGAACTCTAGTACTATATCGCCTTTCTGCACATGATCTCGAAGAAAATGATATCTTATTTCAATATGCTTAGCTCTAGAATGTTGTATTGGGTTCTTTGAAAGATTTATAGCACTTGTATTATCACATTTGATTGGAATGTGATTATACATGAGTTTAAAATTTTCAAGTTGTTGCTTCATGTAGAGAACTTGAGCACAACAACTACCCGCAGCAACATATTCTGCCTCAGCAGTAGATAGTGCAACAGAATTTTATTTTTTACTAAACCAGGAAACTAGTGCATGACCTAAAAAATGGCATGCTCCACTAGTGCTTTTTCAATTTATTTTACAGCCAGCATAATCTGCATCTGTGTAGCTGATTAGATTGAAAGATGTGTGCTTAGGGTACCATAACCCTAGGTTAATTGTACCACTAAGATATCTAAGAATACGCTTAACTGCAATTAAATGTGATTCTTTTGGAGATGAATGAAAGCGTGCACATAAGCACACACTAAATATAATATCTGGTCTACTAGCTGCTAAATATAATAAGCTACCAATCATACCTCGATATATTTTCTAGTCAACTGGCTTACCGGATTCATCTTTATCAAGTTTAGTTGATGGGCTCATTGGTGTTCCAATTTCCTTAGCACTTTCCATCCCAAACTTCTTCAGTAATTCCTTAATATATTTTGATTGATTGATGAATGTCCCACTTTTTGCTTGCTTAATTTGCAATCCGAGAAAGAATGTAAGTTCTCCCATCATGCTCATCTCAAATTCTTCCTGCATAGTCTTAGCAAAAACTTGACACATATTTTCATTAGTAGCACCGAATATTATATCATCAACATAAATCTGAATCAAAAGAATATCATTATTTTCATATTTAATGAAAAGAGTTGTGTCGATTTTTCCTCTTGAAAAACCTTTTTCAATCAAGAAACCACTGAATCTCTTGTACCAAGCTCTAGGAGCTTTTTTAAGTCCATATAGTGCTTTTGTGAGTTTGAAAACATGATTTGGGGAAATATGATTTTCAAAACCTAGAGGTTGCTCAACATATACCTCTTCATTTATAAAACCATTTAAGAAAGCACTTTTAACATCCATTTGAAAAAGTTTGAAATCTTTATAATAAGCATATGCAAGTAGCATTCGAATAGCTTCTAATCTTGCGACTGGTGCATATGTCTCATCATAATCGATTCCTTCTTCTTGATTAAAACCTTGGGCTACAAATCGAGCCTTATTTCTAGTAATGACTCCGGACTCATCTTTCTTGTTTCTAAAAACCTATTTTGTTCCAATAATAGTATGATTTTTGGGTCTAGGAATAAGTGTCCAAACATCATTTCTTTCAAATTGATTCAACTCTTTTTGCATAGCTAGAATCCAAGATTCATCAAGAAGTGTGTCATCAATATTTTTGGGTTCAATTTGAGATAGAAAAGCAGTATGATTGCAAATATTTCTAAGAGATGATCGAGTACTTACACCTCGTGAAGGTTCTCCCAAAATTTGTTCCACTGGATGATCTTTCACAAATTTCCACTGTTTGGTTGCATCTTGTATTAAATTTTGATGATCTTTCCTGATGGCTCCATGTTGAACTTCCTCTATTGTTTTCTCTTTGTTGAGATTGAGACTTTTCGTATTATTTATACTTCATGTTTCTTCATCAATAGATTTCTTGGAGAGTGGAGAATTAGATTCATCAAATACTACATGCATAGATTATTGTACAGTCAAAGTCTTTTTATTGAATACTTTATAAGCTTTACTATTAATAGAATACCCGAGAAAGATACATTCATCAGATTTTGCATCAAACTTGCCTAAATTATCCCTGTCATTCAAACTAAAACATTTGCATCCAAATACATGAAAGTAACCAATATTAGGCTTTTTCTCATTCCAAAGCTCATAGGGGGTTTTATCTAATTTAGATCTTAACATAACACTATTTATAACATAACAGACAGTACTTACCGCTTCGGCCCAAAAATAAATAGGCAAGTTGTTCTCATTGAGCATTGTTCTTGCCATCTCTTGAAGAGATCTATTTTTCCTCTCTACTACCCCATTTTGTTGAGGAGTTCAAGGAGCAGAAAAATTATGCACAAAATCGTTTTCATCACAAAATGTTTCAATATTTTTATTAACAAACTATTTTCCCCTATCATTTCGGATACTTGAAATAGTATAGCCCTTTTCATTTTAAATTCTCTTGCATAACTTGGTAAATGCATTATGTGCCTCATCTTTATGAGTAAGAAAGATGACCCAAGTATATCTAGAGAAATCATCAACAATAACAAATGTATAATATTTTCCTCCTAGACTTGCAACTCTATTTGGTCCAAAAAAATCCATGTGTATCAGTTGCAATGGTCTAGTAGTGGAAATATATTTCTTGATTTTAAAAGAAGTTTTTGTTTTGTTTACCAAATTGGCATGCATCACAAATTTTGTCTTTAAGAAAATATGTTTTTGGTAAACCTCTCACAAGATCATTCTTTGAAAGTTTGGAAATAAGTTCCAAGTTGGCATGACCTAGTCTTCTATGTCATAACCAACTAGTTTCATTTTGAGCTGAAAAGCAAATAGCATCTTGTAAGGTAATTTCTTCAAAATCGATTGTATAAACATTATTGTTTCTAAAAGCAATAAAACAAATATTACAATCATGATCATTCAAAATAATGCACTTATCCATTTTGAAAGTAACTGTAAATCTTTTATCACATAATTGACTTATGCTCAAAAGATTATGTTTTAGACCATCAACAAGTAGAACATCTTCAATTATAAGAGAAGATTCATTACCAATTTTACCTATTCACACGATCTTCCCTTTCGAGTTGTCTCCAAATGTCACGTGTCCTTCTTCTTTAGATCTAAGATCAAAGAACTTACTCTTGTCTCCCGTCATGTGTCTTGAACATCCACTATCTAAAAACTACTTGTTTTTGCTTATGGATGACTTCATGCATACATATAAAAACAATTAAAATGATTTTTCTTGGTACCCAAGTTCTTTGGGTCCTTTATTTATTAGTATTAGAAGAAACAAGATTTTTAAGTACCCATATGGCCCTAATAGTCATTGTATGATTTCTTTTAATAGGACAAGTATGATAATTATGACCATTTCTATTACAAAAATTACAAATAGCATGTGACATATATGAAAAACTTGAATGATTATAATAATATCCTTTTTTGACAAAATTATTTTTATGAAAAGAATTTTGAATATTAGTCTTTGATGTATAATGATTATCAAAGAAATTTTTATAAGGTTTGTATTTTTGTTTTGGCATATATCCCAAACCTGCCTTCTCAAAAACACATCTTTGACTACCAAGAAGTTTTTCAAAATTTCTTTTTCCATTCGTAAAGTTTTCAACAATATTTTCTAAATCGGTTTTCTTCTTATTCAATTCAAGATTTTTATCTTTCAAAATGATACTTTCTTTTCTTAAAATTTCAATTTTGTTTATTAAAGAAGAATTTTTCTTTTTCAAAGCAGTATATTTAATACCCAATTTTTCAAATTCCTCATATACCTCTTCTAAAACATTTTACAATTCTTCATATAAATGATCTTCAATATTATCAAGATTTGTTACCTCAATGTCATCTTTAGCCATAAGACAAAGATTTGCTGATTCTCTATTACTTGCTTCACTATCTGAACTACTTGAATCATCATCTCATGTAGCTTTCATTGCCTTCTTGCCCTTGTTTCGATCTTTCTTTAGCAGAGGACAATCTAGTTTGATATGACCAGGGTTATTGCATTTATAACAAATTAAAGTGTCATTTTTACCTGAATCTTTCTTGGAAAACTTTTTGAAAGATTTCCTCGGAGGAGTTCTATTTTTCTTCAAGAACCTCTGAATTCTTCTTGTTATCATCGCAACTTCATCATCTTTATCTTCATTTTCCTCATCTTCATCACTTTCACTTTCATGAGGAACAGCTTTAAGTGTTAAGCTCTTCTTTGGCTTTCCTTCTTCTTCTCCTCTTTTCAATGTGTACTCATGGGTGATAAGTGACCTGATGAGTTCATTGACTTCGAGCTTCTTGAGGTCTCTAGCTTCAAGAATCGCTGTAACTTTTGATTCCCAACATTTTGATAAAGAGTTGAGAATTTTTCTTACTATCTCCACCTTGGAATAAACTTTGCGAAGAGCTGTATTCCAAAATGAGTAATTATCTTCACAAAAGAGTAGAGGCTGACTGCTAGATTGACCTTCACCAAATGAAGCTGGAATCTTAACCATACAATCTTAACTCAAAAGATAGTTAATCTTATAATAGAGCTCTTAGCTCTTATACCAATTGTTGCCCAGATGACTAACACAAGAGGAGGGTGAATTGAGTTATATTTAAAAAAAATAATAATTATAAATCAAATATACAATATAAAATATAAACAAAATGCGAAACAGTAATAAATATAAAGAGTAAGGGTAAGAGAGAAGCAAACTCAGTATGTTAACGAGGTTCGGCCCCACTGCCTACGTCCTCGTCTCAAGCTACCCCTTGAGGATCCCCAAATATACTATTCAACCTCCTTCAGGTGGAGATAGAAACTTATTACCCCTTTGAACAACACCACTACAAAGGATCCGTGTAGAACACCCTCTACACTTGCAATCACCTTACACGTGGTGATTCAACTATTTTCCGTGTAGAACACTTTCTACACGCACAAGGGTTATACACACCATTTTTCTGATACAAGAGCTGATAGTGGGTAGGTTATCAGAAAACACTCTTCAACGAGTGAAATAAGAACAATACAGCGCAAACTATATCTCTCAAAATGAACAAGGATTAAAGCTCAATGCTTAGAAAAGAGAGAATGAAAGTTTTGAATGAATGTTGTATGCTCTGGATGTTGTGAATGTGAAGCTCTCAAATGATCTATTTATAGGCCTATGAGACTTCATATTCAAATTTTAAAAACATTTCAAAGACAACATCATTCACTTTTTCAAAAAAGAATATAACCTAATTTTTTACTTTTGGCATATGACAAAAGGAGCACACTTTCCTTTTCAAAAAATTCAAACATAATCTTTTACTTTTTGCATATAACAGAAGGAGCACACTTTCCTTTTCAAAAAATTCAAACCTAATCCTTTACTTTTTGTATATGACAAAAGGAGCGCACTTTACTTTTCAAATTTTTCAAACAAAATCATATACCTTTTGTATAAGTCTAAAAAAGCATCAATCACTTTTGAAAATATTCAAATAAAACATGCACATGTGAAAGATGACAATCAATCATCTTTAATATTTTCAAAGTTCAACCCTTTAATCAAGGCATGCACACGTAAAAGATGACAATCAATCATCTTTCAAAATTTTCAAATTTAATTTTCAAAAATATTCATGCACATGTGGAAAATATATTTTAATGTTTTATGATAAAATATTAATTTTGAGCATTAATCCTAATTTTGAATTTTGAAGAGATTTACAACATTACTCTATAACTTTAATGTGAACTTGTTCCCTTCTTGCTCATGCTTGTTTCCTTGATGTGTTTGACTCCATTGTGTAAACAACTTGAGCTTGAGACTTCTTTATTCTTTGAATTCATTTGTTATCATCAAAATTCATGTATAGATATATAATTATACAAAGCTTGAAACATTGGGTTCAACAATAACTTATTATTACAATTAAAAATTTTAAAACTAAAAAATTATATAATACATTATTTTCATCCGGGCAAATACAATCCCAAACATGAAATTCAACCGGCCAAATACAATCCCAAACATGAAGTTCAACCGGGCAAGTACCTTTTATTTTCAAGTTCTTCTATATACAATTACACTTGAGTACTCGTTATACACTTTACTGATTTGAAATATGACTTAAAGGAAGGCGCGTTGATTCAAGGGAGTACTATTGTTTGTTTTATTTTAGACATTTCATCGAACATATTCTATGCACATTGTTTGACAACATTTACAAATTCTCCGCACATCATCTGATGAACAAAATCGTTGAGCTCAAAATCCACGAAAGAAGCAATCAAATTCAAATGGCTGCATGTTTAATTGAAGAAGCTTGTAAATTTATCAAACACAAAATCAAGGTTTCAAGCAAAAGAAACTCTTGAAACTGGAAATAACAATACCATAGGTCTAAATACCACTTGACTTAACTATAAAAGGCCAAAACACAATGGCCCTCACAACCAAAACTCTTTTGTTACACAACAGTGTTTTTTGTTATGATTCTCACATAGTACATCATTTTATGGTGCACTAAAACACTTTGACTGGGACAAGGTTCAGAGGTATTCTTTTCTGGGTAAGGCCAGCACCAGTCGATTCTTCCATGTTTATATCCTTCTCCTTCATCCCTGAGGGCACTTTCCAATCGAAACAATACAAAAGATTCGCAAAGTGAAAGCTCAACGGTGGTCGCTCCCATGTATGTCCCAGGACAACCTCTTCGACCAGATCCAAATGGCAATAACTCAAAATGTTGTCCTTTATACTCGATAGAGCTATCAACGAACCTTTCTGGGTAGAACTCTTCTGGGTTCTTCCAGTATTCAGGGTCTCGTCCTAGCGCCCAAGCATTTACGTGGAGCAACGAGTTGGGGCCAATGTCATAACTGCCGATCTTAACGTCTGTCATGGTTAGTCTTGGAAGAAGAATTGCGGCTGGAGGGTGCAATCTAAATGTTTCTTTGATTATCATCTTCAGGTAATGAAAATGAGTTATGTCGGTTTCGGTGACGTTTCCTCTGTTTCCAACGACGTTTCTGACTTCATCTTGTGCTTTCTTCATCACTCGTGGGTTCCTTGCAAGTTTCGCCATTGCCCATAGCATGGTGACTGCAGCAGTGTTGCTTCCACCCAAAAACATATCCTGGAGTACACGAAGAAATATTGCATAATGATCATTAGAACATAGAAACCTAAGACCTGAGCTCAAGAAATTAAGATTAATGCAGAAAACACGAGGAAATGTGATAAAAAAAAACCATGGAAAGAAAGCTTGAGTCCTTACGAAGAGGATGGCCTTAATGTTATCTTTATTGAACGGAGGAGCACCGATGTTGGTTCGCTGATCCCTTTCTATTCTCAGCAACACGTCGATAAGGTATTCGTGGTCTTGTTCTATCTTCTTGGGGTTGAGATGAAGATCAATGGTCTGTTGCAGAAAATCATCCAAATCACGAAAAATCTTTTCGAGTCTTCGAATCCGGCCAGAGAGCTGTCAATAATCCATCCCACGTATGGAAAGAATTCAGTTGCACTGAAGCTTGCAAACATGACTTCAGCCTCATGAACCACTTCTCGAAGCTTTTCATTATCCAAACCACTCCCACGAAAATTCTTTCCGAAAGCAGTCCGACAAAGTATATTTGCTGTGAGAGCCAACATCTTCTCAGAAAGATCAACAGGGATTGCAGAAGATGCAGAGTGAGAAATTGAATTAACAAGAGAAGCTACTTCTTCTTCCCTGATAAAGCTATATGACTGCACCCTAGCCACGCTAAAAAGCTCAAGAGCACATATTTTCCTCATCTCTCTCCAATAATCACCGTAAGGTGCGAAAACTATGTCTTTGTAATTGTACGTCAGTCTCCTGGCTGTGGAAGAGACAGGTCTACTGCAACAATCAAGATCATGAATCTTTAGTGTTGTACCCCTGGCCTGTCCAAAAACCACATAAGACGATAGGGAGACAATATTTAAGTGGTTAGGCAACTTGCTTACGTCTATTGAAGCAGAAAATCAATATTTTCAATATGTTTGTACAATTTTACAAACACTCATAAACAACTCTCTATCTCTCTCAAATGGTCTCTGTTCTGGGTTTCCCCATAACCCAAATTTCGCCCAGCCCTCTGCCTTGATCTCTCACCGCAGTAAGGATAATTTACATCATTGCAAATGATCTCCTTTTATAGGAGAAGCCCACCTAACGTAGCCACCATAGTTGACAACTAAGAAATTTCCAGCAGGTTTCCTTGACTGTTGAGGGGCCGCTACAGCTTTCTAGGACTAGTGGGAACCTTCTTTCAGTGGGTGGGTGGCTGCAAACTCAAATGGCATTTCACACTTGGGTTGACTCAACAATCACCCCCTCCACCCAAGTGTGCCACACCAGGTTGCTTGCAAAATGATTCATTTTTCAAATGAATGCACCTCTTTCTTTGACATGAGAGACTTATGCTATCAAATGCATCTGCAGGTACGTCTTCAAATGGATGTCCAGATGCCTCTCCAAATGCATTTTCAAATGCATTAGCATCGTCTACATCCACGGAGCTTGCAAGGGATTTTCTTCAGAGGAGATTTACGAGTACTTTACTGTACAATCTCAACTCTCTAGGATTCTTCTTTTGCTCGAGTCCATGAGTCCGCACTCATGTGCACCTTGAGCAAACTGAGCTTCGCTCGAGCCACAACGGAGCGAACAATCTACCTGGTACCTTTACAGCTTTCAAACCCGGCTCCATAATCCTCCAATCACACCAATCTCCAACTTGAAGACTGGTTCTCAACATGCTAGCCTCCATCTCCAGCATGATCCCTTATCATCTATAAAATATTACAGCTCATGTCTTCATCTTAGAAGACTAACTAAAGTGATGCATAACTTTAGTTCATCACGTACAGTGCCCTTAATCAACACATCTATTTAGGGCAACACATCTCCACTGCACTGGGAATCAATGGTCTTTCACGGACCTTGACACATATTAGAGAACCTATTGCTGAGGTCTCCATTTCTGACCTAGCCAACTGACTTCTCATCCTGCTGCTAACATACCCTTTCTTCAATCGATGTGCCCATCTTGTGTGCAGTCTCTGCTAACTTCGACTTGCATAATCTCCACTCTTGCAAGATTTCTTCATACCGTAGTTCACTACCTTCATTCAACAGGATATAGTTTAAGGTAGTAACCACCATGGAGGTCTGATCGTCTTGGTAGTTATGTGATCACCAACTTTAGGTGTAGATATCCCTGGAACATCTGACGTTTTGTTCCCATCTCTCACACCTGTACTTCATGTCGTGGTCTAGGGAGATTTCTTTAGATTTAGATGAGGAAAAGTAAAACTGAGTTCATTTTACTTCCTCATCTAATTCACACGACCATTACCATGAGCCAAGACCAATGAATCATTCGTGACCTTCCATGTCTTTTTGAGAAAAAACTACTAAATGACTGCTGTCTTCAAACTGTCTTTAACAGCATTGTGCACTGCAAGAAATGTAACGCCATGTATTTCTTCAGTCACCATATTCACAGCATCATTCTCAATTTTCTCTTGATTTTAGCAGTCTCTTGTGGTCTGTCTTGCCACAATTTCTAGCAAGTTATTTGTTGTCCAGATCTTGACTTGCCTCTGCCCTTACTATCAACATTCAGGACCAACAACTCGAGATCTTGCCAGAATCTCTTCTGCGCACCTCCTCATCTAGGATAAGATCTCTTACATTGAGAAACTTCAACTTCAACTTCTTTGCAGAAATACTCATAGCCATTCTCATGACCTCCCAACTTTTTAACCACAACGTCAAATGTTATTAGGCAACAATAGTATCTTCTGCCTTTTCTGAAGTTGAACTATTTCTTCATCTGCACTTTGTTATTTGCAATTGGCTTTTCAAAGAAAGTCACAATGAGATCTGTTGCGGTTCTCCTCTTAATAACATTATGTTCCATGAGTTGTATGACTGCAAAAAACTTGCTGATATAACAAGGTAATCAGCATCGTCCAATGATCTGAAGTTTGCTTCTCAAACTTCACGATCCCAACTAGCTTAAATCAAGCCCAAACGAATTGAGTCCGGCAACATTGGACTCCAACTGGCTGACATCAAGCCTCAAAACCAATGAGTCTGGCACGACTCCAACTGGCTACGATCAAGCCCTAAACAGATGAGTCCATCATGACTCCAACTAACTGCGATCAAGCCCAAAACAAATGAGTCTGTCACGACTCCAACTGGCTGCGATCAAGCCCTAAACAAATGAGTCTGGCATGACTCCAACTAGCTACGATCAAGTCCAAAAAAAATGAGTCTGGCACGACTCCAACTGGCTATGATCAAGCCCAAAACAAATGAGTCCATCATGACTCCAATTGGCTGCGATCAAGCCCAAAACAAATGAGTCTGTCACGACAACGACTGGCTACGATCAAGCCCACAACTGATCTGCAACTATGAACGGTTCAAATCGAAAGTACTGATGGTGAATCTCAACATTCCCACCGTACCGATGAGTCCGGAATGATCCAAATAGTTTGTCAACACTATTTGATCATCGCAATGGAACTCCAACTGGCGTAGATCTAGCCCAAAATGATCTGCAACACATGGACGGTTCAGATCGAATGTACCAATAGCGAATCTCAACATTCCCACCGTACGGATGAGTCCGAGATGATCCAAATAGTTTGTCATCACTATTTGATCATCGCGATGGAACTCCAATTGGCGTAAATCTAGCCCAAAATGATCTACAACACATGGACGGTTCAGATCGAATGTACCGATGGCGAATCTCAACATTCCCACCATACGGATGATTGAATGATTTAAATAGTTTATCACCACTATTTGATCATCGCGATAGAACTCCAACTAGCGTAGATCTAGTCCAAAATGATCTGCAACACATGGACAGTTTAGATCGAATGTACCGATGGCGAATCTCAACATTCCCACCATACAGATGAGTCCGGATGATCCAAATAGTTTGTCACCACTATTTGATCATCACGATGGAACTCCAACTGGCGTAGATCTAGCCCAAAATGATCTGCAACACGTGGATGGTTCAGATCGAATGTACCGATGGTGAATCTTAACATTCCCATCGTACAGATGAGTCCAGAATAATCCAAATAGTTAGAAACCACTATTTGATCGTTGAAATCGGACTCCGAATATCTAGCCCAAAATCGATCTGGCAACTTTTGGACGGTTCAGATCAGCCTTCTGCTACAGTAGCGCATGGGAGCGCGTGCCTGAGCGTGGGGGCGCGTGGGAGAGTGTATCCCACGCGTCTTCTTCCTCCAGACGCGAGTGGGGGCGTGTGGGCGCGTGTTTCCCACGCGTCTTCTTCCTCAAAACTGTAGGAAATAGTCATTTTGATCATTAAATTTTAGTCACAAAAGCCCACTTCTCTTGTAGTGTAGAAGCAGTACCAGAGGAAGAAGAAAGAGAAGGGAGAGCCTCCGCCACAAGGGCACAACATAAAGATCCATTGAAGCTTCCATCTTTATTTGTAGTAAGCTAGTCTGAGACTGTCCATTTATAGACAACAGACCGTGTGATACTGATAAGATGGGTATTAGCTGGTATATGTGATCTTATATTATTTAAAAAAAAAAGTTTTTATTTTTTATAAAATTCTAATAAAATTTTAATTATATTATTAATTAACTTTTTTAAAGGAGGGACTATATAATTGGGCCTCCATTAAAGCGGTACTTACCGTCCATCAATGTTTGACTAGTATCATAAAAAAACAAATGAGTTCTCAATCCAGTGCATTCCTGAAATGAAAAGTCAAAACGTAGTATTCATTTAAGACTAGTAATGAAAAAAATATAGAGGTTGTCAAATATAATTGAATAAATATTTGTCCAATAATATACATAATTTTGTCTCTTATTTTTTCTTTTTATTTTGATAGTTTATATATTTAATTTTTTTAATTGTTTAATTTTATTTAATAATTATGGAAGTGACTATTAATATATTACTATTTTTTTATAATTGTTAAAAATATTTAAAAGTGTTAAGAAATATAAATATAAAATATAAAAAAATTTAAAACATATAAATTTTACTTGGAGCCACTTAGAGCACTCTCAATGACTATTGTAAAATAGATGTTTCTTTAAAATATAAAGGAATGTGCTCAAAATAGACCTCCATTGGATTATGTACTTTATTTCTAATATACAGTTTGCTACAGTACCTCTTTCGTTTTTATAGAATACTGTTCACACTTTATAAATTTTCAATTCATTTCTCTTTCTACATTTTACTCTTTATTCATTTCTTTCTTTATTTTATACTTTTTACTTTATTTGAAATGAATAAAATATATTAAAAAGTATAATATTTAAATGATATGAAAAAAAATAGATAAGCTGATGTATAATATATTATAAAAGTCAGTAAGTAAAATATAAAAAGTGTATTGTGATGATATATTTTAAAGGATAGGATGAAGAATCTATTGAAAGTACTCTTAAAGCACTTACAGCACTCCTTGTGTCAAAGCACTCCCAGCACTCATGTAAGTTTTTTTTTTTTTTTTATAAAAACTATAGAAAAAAAAAATTAAAAAGGCACCGTAGCAGCACTCCTTAATTAAAAATTAAAAAAATTAAAAATATTTTTTCTATATTTTTATACAAAAGAGTGTTCGTCATTTAATTACACAATATTATGTTGCCTTGAAGACATGGTCTCCGTTGGCATTTTTTGGACCTTCTTTTGTGAAGGGAAACTACTTAGTTTTGTGCATAAATGCTATTTTCCTTGTCGTGTATGTTGAAGTCTTGAACTACTAATGTCATTCTTTTCAAAAAAAAAAAAAAAAAAAAAAAAAAAGAGAACTACTAATGTCCTTTCATGTTTGCAGCGGTAATGAAATCCGAAGCGTTCGGGCATTTGGAGGGGAGCAGCCCATCGTTGTTGTCAGAGCTGCTGGCAACATTTGCATCAATGGACGAGAACTCGAATTCTCTGTCAGGTAGGAAGAGGAGTGGCAGCAATACATTCGGGCAAGATCTTGCGGCAGATGGGGCTGAAGCAGAATCCGCTAATCCTAACGGCAGGCGCATGAGAAGGCGATTGTAGCGAGGTGCCTTACAATCAAGTATACCTGAAAGCTGTCTCATATATATATATATATATGTTCTTTCTGATAGTTGAAATCTGTCTCCCGCTACCAAATTATTTTAGGCACCTTTGAAGGTTTCATGTAAATCGAATGGCTTTGTGGTGTTATTTTCTGTAAAGCAAATCTACTCACCTCCATGCATGTTGTTCTCAAATAACAACACCGCCGTGGTTTCCCCCGCTAGTTTGTCAGGAGCTTGGGGTGTGATGAGCGAGGTCAACCATGAGCAAAGAATGAAGGGGTGAAGACAACAAAAAGGATGGGGACGCTATGCTGTGGAGTTTTACTTTTATTGAAGCTTTGCGTTTTATCCTTGCTGGTTGTTAGTCTATCCCACGTGTCCTGTAGCACGGCAGTGTTAGCAATGGAGTCTGTTGGAGGGTTGTTATCGATTTTGTATATTCATATAAATAGGAGAGGAAAGAAAGAGGGAAGATTATTCTGAATTGTAATCTCTGGAACTTTCCTTGGGAGGTTTAGGAATTGCCTCGAATGAATTCCTGGAGTGATGAATGTATGGACATATCAATTTCAGTAAACAAGATTCAACCCATTTCCTTTGCAATTGTCATCTTCTTTTACAATCCTGCTTCATAATTTACCGAGGTCCATAACAAGTGGTATCAGGGGCTTGGGGTGTGATGAGCGAGGTCAACCATGAGCAAAGAATGAAGGGGTGAAGACAACAAAAAGGATGGGGACGCTATGCTGTGGAGTTTTACTTTTATTGAAGCTTTGCGTTTTATCCTTGCTGGTTGTTAGTCTATCCCACGTGTCCTGTAGCACGGCAGTGTTAGCAATGGAGTCTGTTGGAGGGTTGTTATCGATTTTGTATATTCATATAAATAGGAGAGGAAAGAAAGAGGGAAGATGATTCTGAATTGTAATCTCTGGAACTTTCCTTGTGAGGTTTAGGAATTGCCTCGAATGAATTCCTGGAGTGATGAATGTATGGACATATCAATTTCAGTAAACAAGATTCAACCCATTTCCTTTGCAATTGTCATCTTCTTTTACAATCCTGCTTCATAATTTACCGAGGTCCATAACAAGTGGTATCAAGAGACTTTCGATCCTAAATGGCTGAGTATACAAGATCTACACAACAAGAAAACTTGTTTTTAATGGAAAAGATTTTGGATCTAGTGCTGGAGATGAAAGAAATAGTGAACGGAATGAAGCAAAATTGCAAGAGCATGCAAGAATCTCTCGTGGAGTGGCAAGACCATGAGGACGATGAACACTTGGCAGCTACGGATTCAAACATACAATCGGTAGTGCAGGAAGAAAAGGGAACAAAGGATGAAGATGAAGTCGCGGAGAATGGCGTAGAAACAGCAGCAGCGGGGGAGGAGAGTGTGGCGGTTTACACGGAAGTTACACCCAAAGAAATACCTACTTCATCGGTTCTTAGAAATCCCATCTTATTTTCTCAACTCTTAGATTCCCCTCTCAGTGTTTTGCTTGCCTTCATTAACTCGCCGTCTGATATTGATCTCATGAAAATGGAGCACTTAATCTCCGAGATGCACCTCATCAACAGCGTCGAAGATTCTAAAAGGCTGATTGATCGTAGATGCAGTGATGTTTTTTTACGCCTCATATGGCATCCCCCATGGGAGACCCACGCCCTGGAGTGGCCTCCTCTCACCATTGAGAATTTTTTGGACCAAAAGGAGCCCCTCGGCAAGGCATATTCCATCCAAATGATGAATTTCGGCATCCGCACATCCTTGAGTGGCCTACTCTCACATCGCAAGCCTACTTTCCATCGAGCCTTCACAGCCAAGGTTTGGGAAATGGAGTTTGTGGAGCGCAACTTAAATCTGACAGTGAGGCACCAGGGTGAGTCTGATCTTCAACTGGAAAAGATGAACGTGTACTACAAAACCACTGTGAACCTAATCCAGGTCAACATGAGCATTAATGGTGTCCTACCCTGTTTGACAATTGGGTTAGTGGCGTATTCAGTCCTTATTGTGGTGTTTGCAAGGCAAGGGGAAGATACCGAGAATTGGACTGTGATTGAGATATTAACTGGTGTCCTCGTAAATTTAGGGGATTGTATAATGCTTGTTTGGCATCATTGTTCAGCATTCCAGTCGTATAAATGTGCCTTACGTCGTCGTCGAAGTACCTTGTTGGTTCCTGGAGAGGCTTTATTACATCAGCAATATGATCCTGAGATTGCTGAAATTCTTGGAAAGAGTCAAACATACAATCACCTTTTTGGAGGGCATAGCAAAGGCCATTTTCAGGGACTCTACAAAGTAGTTTACTTTGAATTGACATCTGAAAGAAGCTTTTCTTGGGATAGAGAATGCAGGAGCTTCCATTTCTCCTTCAAAGATGATTTGTTTATTAGTCTCACAACGACGTCACGTGCTTTGTTTCCTTGCATTGCCATGGAAATGGCGTCCAATGAATCCACCAGAATATGTAGTTACAGTGACAAAGCTATTCCATATTCAAATATTGATTCGCATTATGCCCATTGCTCCTGCAAACTAGAAAGATGTAAGAATTGTCGTGACATGACTCCAAGGAAATTTCCTGAGGAATACTTCTTAACATCCATGCTCCGGTATCCTGTTCACAGTGTAGTGAAACAACGGAACGTGAAATGTTATCAAACCACAAAGATGAAAATTGCACACAGCGGATTTCAAGAGATTTCAGTTGGAAATTCTGCTCTTGTGTGGTACAACATGGTTGAACAAGGTCTTGTTAAAGAACAAGTGTTTTCATTCCGGCTCAACGGTAAAGCAGAGGAGGAAGAGGAGGGTGAAATTGTCCTTGGTGGTGTAGATCGCAATCATTACAAGCGCAAGCTCACATATGTTCCTGTGACAAGCAAGGGTTATTGGCAGTTTGGGTATAATTCTTTCTTATTTGGGAATCATTTGCTTGTCTACCTAAGGCTAGCTTTGGGGATTGCTAGACGATTTTTGTGCAGCTACAACACCTGGTATGATCCAGAGTATGGGAAAATGGTTGACATGACTTGCTACACTATAGATGTTAATTCGCAAGCCATGGTAGAAATAAAGTTTCTATTAGTGCTCTTAATCTTGAGGACAAGATTCTTTAACGGGGGGAGAATGTCAGGAGCTTGGGGTGTGATGAGCGAGGTCAACCATGAGCAAAGAATGAAGGGGTGAAGACAACAAAAAGGATGGGGACGCTATGCTGTGGAGTTTTACTTTTATTGAAGCTTTGCGTTTTATCCTTGCTGGTTGTTAGTCTATCCCACGTGTCCTGTAGCACGGCAGTGTTAGCAATGGAGTCTGTTGGAGGGTTGTTATCGATTTTGTATATTCATATAAATAGGAGAGGAAAGAAAGAGGGAAGATGATTCTGAATTGTAATCTCTGGAACTTTCCTTGTGAGGTTTAGGAATTGCCTCGAATGAATTCCTGGAGTGATGAATGTATGGACATATCAATTTCAGTAAACAAGATTCAACCCATTTCCTTTGCAATTGTCATCTTCTTTTACAATCCTGCTTCATAATTTACCGAGGTCCATAACAAGTGGTATCAAGAGACTTTCGATCCTAAATGGCTGAGTATACAAGATCTACACAACAAGAAAACTTGTTTTTAATGGAAAAGATTTTGGATCTAGTGCTGGAGATGAAAGAAATAGTGAACGGAATGAAGCAAAATTGCAAGAGCATGCAAGAATCTCTCGTGGAGTGGCAAGACCATGAGGACGATGAACACTTGGCAGCTACGGATTCAAACATACAATCGGTAGTGCAGGAAGAAAAGGGAACAAAGGATGAAGATGAAGTCGCGGAGAATGGCGTAGAAACAGCAGCAGCGGGGGAGGAGAGTGTGGCGGTTTACACGGAAGTTACACCCAAAGAAATACCTACTTCATCGGTTCTTAGAAATCCCATCTTATTTTCTCAACTCTTAGATTCCCCTCTCAGTGTTTTGCTTGCCTTCATTAACTCGCCGTCTGATATTGATCTCATGAAAATGGAGCACTTAATCTCCGAGATGCACCTCATCAACAGCGTCGAAGATTCTAAAAGGCTGATTGATCGTAGATGCAGTGATGTTTTTTTACGCCTCATATGGCATCCCCCATGGGAGACCCACGCCCTGGAGTGGCCTCCTCTCACCATTGAGAATTTTTTGGACCAAAAGGAGCCCCTCGGCAAGGCATATTCCATCCAAATGATGAATTTCGGCATCCGCACATCCTTGAGTGGCCTACTCTCACATCGCAAGCCTACTTTCCATCGAGCCTTCACAGCCAAGGTTTGGGAAATGGAGTTTGTGGAGCGCAACTTAAATCTGACAGTGAGGCACCAGGGTGAGTCTGATCTTCAACTGGAAAAGATGAACGTGTACTACAAAACCACTGTGAACCTAATCCAGGTCAACATGAGCATTAATGGTGTCCTACCCTGTTTGACAATTGGGTTAGTGGCGTATTCAGTCCTTATTGTGGTGTTTGCAAGGCAAGGGGAAGATACCGAGAATTGGACTGTGATTGAGATATTAACTGGTGTCCTCGTAAATTTAGGGGATTGTATAATGCTTGTTTGGCATCATTGTTCAGCATTCCAGTCGTATAAATGTGCCTTACGTCGTCGTCGAAGTACCTTGTTGGTTCCTGGAGAGGCTTTATTACATCAGCAATATGATCCTGAGATTGCTGAAATTCTTGGAAAGAGTCAAACATACAATCACCTTTTTGGAGGGCATAGCAAAGGCCATTTTCAGGGACTCTACAAAGTAGTTTACTTTGAATTGACATCTGAAAGAAGCTTTTCTTGGGATAGAGAATGCAGGAGCTTCCATTTCTCCTTCAAAGATGATTTGTTTATTAGTCTCACAACGACGTCACGTGCTTTGTTTCCTTGCATTGCCATGGAAATGGCGTCCAATGAATCCACCAGAATATGTAGTTACAGTGACAAAGCTATTCCATATTCAAATATTGATTCGCATTATGCCCATTGCTCCTGCAAACTAGAAAGATGTAAGAATTGTCGTGACATGACTCCAAGGAAATTTCCTGAGGAATACTTCTTAACATCCATGCTCCGGTATCCTATTCACAGTGTAGTGAAACAACGGAACGTGAAATGTTATCAAACCACAAAGATGAAAATTGCACACAGCGGATTTCAAGAGATTTCAGTTGGAAATTCTGCTCTTGTGTGGTACAACATGGTTGAACAAGGTCTTGTTAAAGAACAAGTGTTTTCATTCCGGCTCAACGGTAAAGCAGAGGAGGAAGAGGAGGGTGAAATTGTCCTTGGTGGTGTAGATCGCAATCATTACAAGCGCAAGCTCACATATGTTCCTGTGACAAGCAAGGGTTATTGGCAGTTTGGGTATAATTCTTTCTTATTTGGGAATCATTTGCTTGTCTACCTAAGGCTAGCTTTGGGGATTGCTAGACGATTTTTGTGCAGCTACAACACCTGGTATGATCCAGAGTATGGGAAAATGGTTGACATGACTTGCTACACTATAGATGTTAATTCGCAAGCCATGGTAGAAATAAAGTTTCTATTAGTGCTCTTAATCTTGAGGACAAGATTCTTTAACGGGGGGAGAATGTCAGGAGCTTGGGGTGTGATGAGCGAGGTCAACCATGAGCAAAGAATGAAGGGGTGAAGACAACAAAAAGGATGGGGACGCTATGCTGTGGAGTTTTACTTTTATTGAAGCTTTGCGTTTTATCCTTGCTGGTTGTTAGTCTATCCCACGTGTCCTGTAGCACGGCAGTGTTAGCAATGGAGTCTGTTGGAGGGTTGTTATCGATTTTGTATATTCATATAAATAGGAGAGGAAAGAAAGAGGGAAGATGATTCTGAATTGTAATCTCTGGAACTTTCCTTGTGAGGTTTAGGAATTGCCTCGAATGAATTCCTGGAGTGATGAATGTATGGACATATCAATTTCAGTAAACAAGATTCAACCCATTTCCTTTGCAATTGTCATCTTCTTTTACAATCCTGCTTCATAATTTACCGAGGTCCATAACAAGTGGTATCAAGAGACTTTCGATCCTAAATGGCTGAGTATACAAGATCTACACAACAAGAAAACTTGTTTTTAATGGAAAAGATTTTGGATCTAGTGCTGGAGATGAAAGAAATAGTGAACGGAATGAAGCAAAATTGCAAGAGCATGCAAGAATCTCTCGTGGAGTGGCAAGACCATGAGGACGATGAACACTTGGCAGCTACGGATTCAAACATACAATCGGTAGTGCAGGAAGAAAAGGGAACAAAGGATGAAGATGAAGTCGCGGAGAATGGCGTAGAAACAGCAGCAGCGGGGGAGGAGAGTGTGGCGGTTTACACGGAAGTTACACCCAAAGAAATACCTACTTCATCGGTTCTTAGAAATCCCATCTTATTTTCTCAACTCTTAGATTCCCCTCTCAGTGTTTTGCTTGCCTTCATTAACTCGCCGTCTGATATTGATCTCATGAAAATGGAGCACTTAATCTCCGAGATGCACCTCATCAACAGCGTCGAAGATTCTAAAAGGCTGATTGATCGTAGATGCAGTGATGTTTTTTTACGCCTCATATGGCATCCCCCATGGGAGACCCACGCCCTGGAGTGGCCTCCTCTCACCATTGAGAATTTTTTGGACCAAAAGGAGCCCCTCGGCAAGGCATATTCCATCCAAATGATGAATTTCGGCATCCGCACATCCTTGAGTGGCCTACTCTCACATCGCAAGCCTACTTTCCATCGAGCCTTCACAGCCAAGGTTTGGGAAATGGAGTTTGTGGAGCGCAA
Organism: Carya illinoinensis; assembly: GCF_018687715.1. Taxonomy (NCBI): domain Eukaryota; kingdom Viridiplantae; phylum Streptophyta; class Magnoliopsida; order Fagales; family Juglandaceae; genus Carya; species Carya illinoinensis. The sequence continues at coordinate 22,749,478 of NC_056757.1, forward strand.
CTTAAATCTGACAGTGAGGCACCAGGGTGAGTCTGATCTTCAACTGGAAAAGATGAACGTGTACTACAAAACCACTGTGAACCTAATCCAGGTCAACATGAGCATTAATGGTGTCCTACCCTGTTTGACAATTGGGTTAGTGGCGTATTCAGTCCTTATTGTGGTGTTTGCAAGGCAAGGGGAAGATACCGAGAATTGGACTGTGATTGAGATATTAACTGGTGTCCTCGTAAATTTAGGGGATTGTATAATGCTTGTTTGGCATCATTGTTCAGCATTCCAGTCGTATAAATGTGCCTTACGTCGTCGTCGAAGTACCTTGTTGGTTCCTGGAGAGGCTTTATTACATCAGCAATATGATCCTGAGATTGCTGAAATTCTTGGAAAGAGTCAAACATACAATCACCTTTTTGGAGGGCATAGCAAAGGCCATTTTCAGGGACTCTACAAAGTAGTTTACTTTGAATTGACATCTGAAAGAAGCTTTTCTTGGGATAGAGAATGCAGGAGCTTCCATTTCTCCTTCAAAGATGATTTGTTTATTAGTCTCACAACGACGTCACGTGCTTTGTTTCCTTGCATTGCCATGGAAATGGCGTCCAATGAATCCACCAGAATATGTAGTTACAGTGACAAAGCTATTCCATTTTCAAATATTGATTCGCATTATGCCCATTGCTCCTGCAAACTAGAAAGATGTAAGAATTGTCGTGACATGACTCCAAGGAAATTTCCTGAGGAATACTTCTTAACATCCATGCTCCGGTATCCTGTTCACAGTGTAGTGAAACAACGGAACGTGAAATGTTATCAAACCACAAAGATGAAAATTGCACACAGCGGATTTCAAGAGATTTCAGTTGGAAATTCTGCTCTTGTGTGGTACAACATGGTTGAACAAGGTCTTGTTAAAGAACAAGTGTTTTCATTCCGGCTCAACGGTAAAGCAGAGGAGGAAGAGGAGGGTGAAATTGTCCTTGGTGGTGTAGATCGCAATCATTACAAGCGCAAGCTCACATATGTTCCTGTGACAAGCAAGGGTTATTGGCAGTTTGGGTATAATTCTTTCTTATTTGGGAATCATTTGCTTGTCTACCTAAGGCTAGCTTTGGGGATTGCTAGACGATTTTTGTGCAGCTACAACACCTGGTATGATCCAGAGTATGGGAAAATGGTTGACATGACTTGCTACACTATAGATGTTAATTCGCAAGCCATGGTAGAAATAAAGTTTCTATTAGTGCTCTTAATCTTGAGGACAAGATTCTTTAACGGGGGGAGAATGTCAGGAGCTTGGGGTGTGATGAGCGAGGTCAACCATGAGCAAAGAATGAAGGGGTGAAGACAACAAAAAGGATGGGGACGCTATGCTGTGGAGTTTTACTTTTATTGAAGCTTTGCGTTTTATCCTTGCTGGTTGTTAGTCTATCCCACGTGTCCTGTAGCACGGCAGTGTTAGCAATGGAGTCTGTTGGAGGGTTGTTATCGATTTTGTATATTCATATAAATAGGAGAGGAAAGAAAGAGGGAAGATTATTCTGAATTGTAATCTCTGGAACTTTCCTTGTGAGGTTTAGGAATTGCCTCGAATGAATTCCTGGAGTGATGAATGTATGGACATATCAATTTCAGTAAACAAGATTCAACCCATTTCCTTTGCAATTGTCATCTTCTTTTACAATCCTGCTTCATAATTTACCGAGGTCCATAACATAGTTCATTGGCTTAGGTTCTCCCGTGTTCAGCCATTGTTATCACGCCGACGCTTTTCTCATTGGTAACCCTCTGCTTGAGGTTTAAGTCCCACTAACTCACCCAAGTTTTGGGCTCATGTAATCGAGTCTGGATAACGTTTTGAGCGTGGTCTATTGTGATTTATGTTACTATTATATATATATATATATATTACTATTTTATTTTGTTCTATAGACATAGCGAAGTCTTATAATTAAATTACACACCAAATTTATAGATAAAATATTCTAGTTAGAAAAATTTTATTATCAAACCGATGTATATTTAGTAAATTATTTTTATGACATAATTTTATTTAAAAAATAAATTTTAAAAATAAAATCTTATAAATTAAATTTTATCATTAAGTAATATAATTATAATTTGAGAATACGATATGGCCATATTTAGAAAGCAATTAGGTTCTTGGATTGAGTCTTAGTCCAGCTTGTCCATGGACAGCTGGCTATATGCTTAAGAGCATTCACATTAGCTTGGCTAAATGAGATGTTTGGCCAAATTTTATATAATTTGACTAAAAAATTCTTTATATTGGATTGGACAAATCTAAAATAATTTGGACTTTTGCTACAGTGGTCGGCTAAAGATGGAAGACCACTACTCATTCATCAAATATTAAAATATTAATTTATCATTCCAAACAAATAAATTAAATTAATTAGATCAATATAATTAACATTTAACATTTAGAATAGAATTATTATTAACATTTAATAATATTTTTTAATATTAATTGAATATAATATAATTATTATTAACATTTAACAATATTTTTTTAATATTAATTTAATTAGAATATAATTACTATTAGCATTTAATAATACTTTTTTGTAATATTAATATAATATAATATAATAATAATTATTATTAACATTTAATAATACTTTTTTAAATATTAATTTAATTAGAATATAATTATTATTAACATTTAATAATACTTTTTTAAATATTAATTTAATTAGAATATAATTATTATTAACATTTAATAATACTTTTTTAAATATTAATTTAATTAGAATATAATTACTATTAACATTTAATAATACTTTTTTAATATTAATTTAATTAGAATATAATTACTATTAACATTTAATAATACTTTTTTGTAATATTAATTTAATATAATATAATTATTATTAACATTTAATAATACTTTTTCTAATATTAATTTAATTATAATATAATAATATTAATCTAATAGAATATAATTATTATTATTATTAACATTTAATAATACTTTTTTTAATATTAATCTAATTAGAATATAATTATTATTAACATTTAATTGGTAGAATTACAAAATGTGAGAAAATAAATTAAATAAAAAATTTATTAATTTAATAATATTTTATTATTATATAAAGAATAGATGGCTAATCCAATGTGAGGATTGAATTTTGATGGAGTGGGTAAATGTAAAAAGGTGTTGATATTGGCCAAATTTGAAGATGAATTTGGCCAAACCAATACCAATGCTCTAAGGCAAGTAGCAGCTCAACCAAGGGCGGTGGGAACTGTGAAGCGATAGCGACGGAACATGAGTAGCGAACAAGAAATTAGTGCACAGGTATAACTCGTGTCAGCTCAATTTCAAACATCTCGTAATTTCATTTACAATTTTAAATTATAAAATAATCATTTTTACTTTTTCAAATTTTTTAAAAAAATATAAAAAATAATACAATTTTTAAAATTTTAAACAAGAAAAATATTAAAAAATATATTTAAATAATTTTTTCATTTTATGATATTTTTATTTAATTTTTTTCTCTCATTTTGTAAAATTTAATAAAATATTTTAATTCAAACTATTTTATTACTATTTATAAATTATTTTATTATTATTTATAAAATTTTCATTTTATCTCAAAACATGTCTGACTATCTTGGTGGCCAAGCATGTTCAATGTGGCATGTACCAAATACTTGGAACTATCCGAATTTAAGAAGAAAATTAGCTCGCTACCGTGTAACGAAAGTATGTCGGACAGGAACTAAATTATTCAGACTATGGTGATAAGCGGAAACTTTAAAAAAATGAAACGGTTCAAAGTTCAAACATCTCAAGAAGATAAAGACAAAAAGACAGAAATTTTGTGATCAGAAAACCATTGCCATCCATGGCATAAAAAACAGAAATGAGATATGTGGCAAGTAGGGCTGTTCATAAAATCCGGCCCGGACCGGAAATCCGAATAACCGGATTCCGGTTCCGATTTTCGGACCGGGTCAAATCCGGGTCGATACCCGGATTTAAAAAACCGGATTTTAAATCCGAAACCCGAGTTTAAAACCCGGTACCCGGTTTTATAAAATGAAAAAAAAAAACCCTAGGTCTCTACTGCGATTCCACCCCGCCCCCATTCAGATTTCCTTTCTCTCTCTCTCTCTTTCTTCTCTACTCTGCTTGGGCCTTCGCCTCCCTCCCCCAGCTCTCTCTCTCTCTCTCTCTCTCTCTCTCTCTCTCTCTCTCTCTCTCTCTCTCTCTCTCTCTCGTGATTTTCAGGGTTCGTGCTTTGGTCTGTTGTAGATGGTCTTCGTTGTATGGGTTTGTGTTAGTTTGAATATGGTCCAGTCGTTGGGCAATTGGATGAAGCCGAGGAGTCCATCACGAAGTTGTTTGATGTAAATCGCAAATTAGTGAAGACTGTTGAAAATGGTTCCCGCTCCTTCAGTGGAGTTTCTGCAACAGACTCAGATGAGAGTGTGAATGTGAGAAGGAGGAGAATCTCAGAACAGGGACGAAGAGGATCCGAAAAAATTGTAGTCTTGAACCCTGAAACGGCGTGAGCGAGTCGGATCTTGAACCCATGAAGACGGAGCTTCGCCCTGAGGACCTGTCCACTCCGATCGTGTCCGGGATGAGCCAGGGTAGCGGCGAGTACTTCTCGCTCGTGGGTGTGGGAAGCCCGACCAAGCCCTTCTACATGGTCCTTGACACCGGTAGTGACATCAACTGGCTCCAATGCCAGCCCTGTTCGGACTGCTACCAGCAATCTGATCTGATATTCAACCCGAGCTCATCTTCCTCCTACAAGACCCCTGCATCTCCCAACAAGTTGTTTATGCCAAGAAAGAGAATTGCTTGTTGATTAAAATTTTATTTGATGAATGCAGTTTCAGTATTTAAAAAAAAAAAAAAACCCCGATTTTGATCCGGAACCCGGATTTCCGGGTTGTAAAAATCTGGATTAATCCGGGTTTCGGACCGGGTCATAACCCGGATATGACTGAGCCGGAACCCAGTCCGGATTTTGAATCTGAATTCCGGCCCGGATATACCCGGATACCCGATCTGAAACCCGGTTGAACACCCCTAGTGGCAAGACACAGAGAGGTACCTTGAATTGCGACATCGAGGGGAAGGTGATGATAGTGTAAAGCCAACCACCAATAGAGCATTCATAACCAAATTTAATATCTGTTAACTACTAATGCCGGCCTTCCTTGACACTATTTCGTGATTGGAAAGATCAATGTAAAAGTAAAACTTGAAAAATCAACTCTGTATTGACAGAATAGTTAATTAAGAGGCAAAGGTGATGGCGCGCAGCAATAATGGCACTAAAAAGTTTTGGTGAGTGGGAAATGAAGAAAGCAAGACAGATGCTTGCGAATGAATGGAAAGACGTCTCTCCCCACCCTCGCTAGTTGATTTTACAAAGTTACTGTGCCTGCATTTTACAAAGCTACCTCTACCGGTACCTGCTCCTTAAATTCAAGCAGTCCAATACGGCGGCGGTGTCTAAGTTTGACAAATAAAACAGAGATGACAAATTCCCAACACATTTCATAATATATATTTTATAAGAATATGCCATTATTTTAAAATATAGTTAGGTAAATTATTTCCAAATATTATTTAAAAATAAAATAATTTTTAATTTCAAATTTTACTAATAATTAAAATTATTACAAACTTCAAAACAAAATATAAAAATCAATTCGATTTTTTTAAAATTTAAAATAAGAATTATATTAAAAGTTATATTTAAACTTTTTTATAATTTTATAGTATTTTTAATTAACTTATTTTCTTTTATTTCTTAAAAGTTAATAAAATATCTTAATTCATATTATTTTACTATTATTTTTATTAAATGTTCAAACAAGCTCATAGACTACAGCGAAGGAGATATATATAGCAACGTGGGTAATCTTTTAGAGCATCTACAATGGTTTTTTATTTATTAATATTATTTTTTAAAATACATCATCAAATTTCACTTTTTTTATTTTACATAATGACTTTTACAATATATCATATATTAGCTTATATTTTTTTCTTCATATCATTTAAATAATTTTTTAATTCTTTTTAAATATTTCCTTTCTATCAATAAATTTACAATATATATACATATTTTTTTATATTTGCAATATATTTTTATATACAATGTAAAATAATTCAGACCTATACACATAAAATAAAATATATATAAGCCAAAGAAATATTAAAAATATGAAAAAATTGGTTTAAAATATTTCCAAGATATTTTTTAGAATAAAATGAAATTATGTGTTTTAAATGATGAACAATAAAAAGAATTTGCTTACATGGTAAAAATCAAAGTAAAAGAAAATGAGGGAGTAAATGAAATATAAATAATAATAAAAAAATTTATAGGATGAACACTATCCGCTATATGCAGCAGGTTACTGTAGCTAATTGTATTTTATATTTCCTTTTACATAATCGGATGGAACACCATTTTAGAGTAATTTTTTAAATAATTTACATTTTTTGTATAATGCATAAGTCATTGAAAATGCTCTAATTAGAAACGTGGATAATCTTTTAGACAATGAAAAATGATATATGCATCTAATCATTCCAATATAAGTTGTCGAAGTCGGAGTCGGGGCGTTGGAGTCGTAGAGAGAAATCACCCACAAAAAGAAAAAGAAAAAGAGAAAGAATCAATCCAAATGCAAATCTCTAATTGCCAAAATCACTCATAGAATAAAAAACCACTCTAAATCTAATTGCCAAAATCACCCGAAAACAAATTGGAAAAATCACCCACATCAGGAAATTATTTGCACAAATCAAGCTACAAAGAAATTGAGAAAGAGTGGTTGAATCTTGAAGAACATTCACGGTATCGACAACAAGGAAGAACATGCATATGACATCCTTATAGCAGCAAATATACTTGGACTGAAATATGAATCTTGACGGAGAAGATGAAGCGTTTGAAACCAGCCAAGACGAAAAGGGACGATGGAGAAGATGAAGAGTATGGCATTTGACTCAGTCTAATAAAAGAATGTGGAGGTGATGATGGAGTGGCAGAATGAGTGGGGGCACTAGACAGAGAAGAGAGAAAATGCGTAGGTTAGAGTTTTATTCTTTGAAAGAGATGAATATATAACCTATTAAAAATGACGTCATTTAAGGTTTTTTTTTTTTTTTATATATAAAAAATTGCAAAACACAAAACTGGGCCTAGAGGGACTCGAACGCAGGTTCTTTGAGAACCAAAATCCTATCTCAACCATTAGGTCACTTGGCTATCTGATATAAATTACAACATGTAACATGTAAGGTATAAATAGTCGGAGTTCGGAGTCAGAGTTGAAGCCAACGAGGCCTCTAGACTCTGACTCCAACTCCAACAAGGAGACTCCAATTCCGATTTCAAAAATCTCAGAGGTTCGTCGAAGCTTGAATAGAGTTGGAGTAGACAGAGTTTTTGCCCACCCCTACAATTAGCTAAACTACCTCAACATACTGATTATTCCAACCATTTCTTGGGTAGCAGCCACCATCTGGAGAGGTGGCAGCCCAAAAAATCTTTGATTCTGGAATGGTCGTTGGTCTTAACGACAATAGCTAGTTATTTAATCTGGCGCAAGAAGGGTCAGATCTAGTGAGATCTAGTGCCATCTTGGGTAGGGTGGTCTGCCAACAAACCACTAGCATACGAGAAATCTCGAAAAACAATCAAGTTGACCTTTGCTAATTAAAAAGTTGGCTTCCCTCCACTGGCCTCCCTTCCCCTCTCGGTATCTCTCTCTATTTCACTCTATCTCTCTCTGTTTCTCTCCTTCATCCAGAGCCACCACAAAGATTCTAAGTTTTGTTCTGCTTGTTTATTTTATTGTCATTTGTTCTACTTGTTTAATTTCTTATGGGATTGCAAACTTGTCTTATACAATGGTATGCCTGACAGCTTCAGTGACAAACTATGGTAAATATATTTTAGGACCTAAACACTGAGATCTTGGAACCATAATGGGATCTGTGCATTTCTCTTGAATCGATGAAAAGATATTTCCGCTGTATTATTTCCTTTACCTCTACATGGTTGTTTGGTTGCTTTCAAAATCGTGTATCATCTGTGCACCCCATATTGGTTCCCAGGTTATGATTTTCTCTTTTCAAATGAGATCAAGCTTCTTTTTTATGTCACTTTTTCTTTCAATTCACCATTTCATGTTTAGTATTGGTTGGATTCTACCTCTTTTTGTATGTTTCTCTTGAGTTTAATTTGGTTTTGGTGTTCTCTATTAGTGGCCAATTTGGATATCAATTCTAATGAGTATTCAAATCCCTACCTAGATAATGTGGACTTATGGTAGGTCCCAACATAGAGAATATAAACACTAAAACAATTGTCCTCTTCGGGTGAGAACGTACCACACTTTTGAATGCAAATACTTGCTGATTCATTAATGAAAACGATGGCTGCTTAAATAAGCAAAGCCAAGCACCACAAACCAAAATATAAGGGAAACTGCAACTAACAAATAGAACTTAACAAATGTAAAATAGAATGCAAATAACAGAGCATAATTAATGGAAGATAAATGACGTAAAACTCGCAACACTTCATTCCACTTCTGCACGTTGAGCTATGACCCAGCCTTGCATGCAACTCATGTGACGCCCCCAAATTTCGTTTGGGATTGGACGGACATTTGAAGCGTCGAGACATGCAACACAAGGTTACATGCCCCCGTTCATGACATATAAGATGCAATGTTCCTAACATGCATCTAATATTATGCAATATTCTCAGTGGATAAATTTTTCTTTAGCAATACTATGCACCAAATTGAAAATATTCCAAATGCTTAAAACATACTTTATATATAAAGACCCATTGAACAACTAAGATCATAACACTAATCCAAAATGCTTATGATCCAAAAAGTACTAGAAATGCAACTCCATCGTACAAGTAGTAATTTACGTTAACTACTATATTAACATTGAGTCGCATCGTCGCTCAGTCAACTGTGTCTAGTTGGTCAGCTCCTGATTCTCCTTCAGGTCCTGTAACAAGATCTACCATTCGGGAGGAATGGTAGTTGGGACTACCACAGTGAGATTTGATTACAAATCTCAGCAAGTTAACAAAAAACTTCCACACAAGTTAATGATGCATGGATAACATTAAAAGCATAATTGCATAATCAAATTCATAAGTAATTAAAGCATAACTTGGCGTACAACATAACATAATTGACATAACTTAAATTGAAACATGAACTGAACTTGAATTGACATGAACTTGATCTGAAACTTGACTTAGCATGAACTTGCTCTGAAACTTGACTTAATATGAACATGATATGAAACTTGACTTATCATGAACTTGTTCTAAAACTTGACTTAACATGAAAAATACATACTCCACAGTTGTTGTGGCCCCATGTATTCTACGTGTAAATACATACTCAACAGTTATTGTGGCCCCATGTATTCTACACAAACTTGACTTAACATGAAAAATACATACTCCACAGTTGTTGTGGCCCCATGTATTCTACGTGTAAATACATACTCTACAGTTGTTGTGGCCCCATGTATTCTACACAAACTTGACTTAACATGAAAAATACATACTCCACAGTTGTTGTGGCCCCATGTATTCTACACAAACTTGACTTAAAATGAAAAATACATACTCCATAGTTGTTGTGGCCCTATGTATTCTACGTGTAAATACATACTCCACAGTTGTTGTGGCCCCATGTATTCTACACAAACTTGACTTAACATGAAAAATACATACTCCACAGTTGTTGTGGCCCTATATATTCTACGTGTAAATACATACTCCACAGTTGTTGTGGCCCCATGTATTCTACACAAACTTGACTTAACGTGAAAAATACATACTCCACAGTTATTGTGGCCCCATGTATTCTACACACTCAATATGAAACGTGACTGGAATGCGAAAGGACTGAAACCCTGACGTAACATAACGTGATTTGAACATAACTTGAAATACATAACCAACTTGAGATAGAAACATTTCGTAACGTGGCATAACATATAATAGACAACATATTGAACATGACATACTTGCAACAGTGAATATTACATGACTTGACATACATGTAATAGATGACATACCTAGCATGACGTACTTGTAACGTACAGTAATACATGACAGAATATATTATGTAACATATAAAAATTGATGACAGAATAAATTCTGTATAAGAGACAATTACGTGATAACTTGGCATGGCATGACATATATGATAATACACATACATACACTGTAGTTCTTTTACTTAGCACACATACACAGTAGACTGTTAGTAAGTTAAAAGCTAACTTACATCGATCTCCGCATTTCTTATAAAACCTCAAGCGCGATCACGAGGAACTGTAATTAGTGATTCTAAAAGTTAGCACTAAATCACTAATAATTTAAAATATGAAAAATACTACTTAAATAGTAAAATTTTCATTTTACTCTCTACATGTAGGAAAATGACCGTTTTACCCATAACTTAAGGATTTTGCATACTAACTCCAAAAGTCACCAAAATTTACATGCCTCATGTAAATTTTATCCTTAACTCAAATATTAATTTAGAAAAATTTAAAACTAATTAAAACTCCATAGGGCCAAAATTTCCATATGCTATTTCCATTGATTTTTGTTTCTAACTTGTTTTGATTAACCTTTTGATCTATGACTTATAAAGATGTGATCTTCAAACCAAACCATCACATGATTTAAAAACATCTCCTAAAACATATATAAGCTTCTGATTCAAGATCACATGGTTAAAAATTAACCAAAACATAAATTTAGCCAAGAACATCCACACTTTGGCTTATTTGAATATCTCTTTACATAAAATTTCATATCTTTGAAACTAATATCAAATATCTTCAAAATAATAATATAACATGTATATAAAATGCTTAGGATCCTCCAATAAAATTATCAAAGTCATTGAAATAGGTTTAGACCACCAAAGAGTTAAATTTTCTCAAAACAGAAACTGTTTTGCCTCTTCTAGTTTCTAAGTTTCTAAATCTAAGAAAATCTTTCATCAAAACCTTTAATCATGCAAAAATCCTCAACCAATAATCATATACACATGTTAACAATACTCCATAAAAATTTCAGACCAATATCTATCCATTAGCTTGGTCAAAAACTTCAAACTATAACATATTCTCCAGTTTATCTCCCAGAATGACCTTTCTATAGTTTATATAATATTTTACTGACCAAATGATCTTCAAATGGGACAAATAAGATATCCACGTAAACTAAACTAAAAAAGGAACAACTTATATGAAGGATACTTTATGATAAAATACTTACAAAAGCTTCAAAATAGGCGTACAAAAAACACCTAAAAGCTGTCCGAGAGAGAGTGTTTGGTATTCTTTCAATGTAAAGTGTAAATGAATATAATTTCGTGGGGAGGGGTGGCTGGAGATACTTATGGATGAGATATGGAAGAGATGAGGCTGGAGTGAGAGTTAAGTGTAGGACTCTCTTACCCGAAGTGAGAGTTAAGTGTAGGACTCTCTTACCCGAAGTGAGAGTGGAGTGTAGGACTCTCTTACCTAATAATATCTACAAAAATCAACTCAAGATATTTTTACCCAATAATATGCACGAAATTAGCTTAAAATATTTTTATCCAATATTTTTATCCAATAATATCCACAAAATTAGTTTAAGATATTTTTATCTAATAATATCCACAAAAATTAGTTCAAGATATTTTTATTCAATAATATCCACAATTTTGAACAGACGTTTCGTCCGAAAATATGAAAAAGTGTTATTGCGCTATAAGACCTTAAATAACCCTCCGAGTCTAATGGCACAAACCATAATACATTTAGACACTTCTAACTATCTCCAATAATAAAAAACACACTTCTGATACTATAATAAGTAATAACACTAACTATATAATTAGACTAAAACCTATATGATTAATAGATTCGTGAAAGCTTATAGAGTCTTCACGAGGTTCTTAAAGTCAATAGAAATTCTACAATTGAATTTCTAGCGGGCTGTTACAACTCACGTCCCCAAATATTTGGGATTCGGTTTACGCCCCCTCTCAAATCGTCGTGGCTTGACAATCCCTCCCCCATCAAGCAAAACCTTGTCCCCAAGGTCCATATGCGGAAATTGCTCAATCAACGACTGAGTTGTTTCCCACGTGGCCTCTTCTGCTGGTAAACGCTTCCACTGAACCAAAATCTCTTCTTCAAACTTGTTTCCTTGTTTGACCCAGCGAGTGTCCAAAATTTGTTGAGGTTCCAGTAAGATTATGCCTTCATCGTTCACTAGTGGCAGTTTCGTAGAAGGTACCAACAGATCTCCCACGAATTTTTTGAGCAGTGAGACTTGGAAGACTGGATGAATTCGCGCTCCTTCTGGCAGCTGAAGCTTGTAAGCAACCGTTCCGATTTTCTGTACGATTGGGTAGGGCTCGTAAAAGTGACTAGCAAGCTTCTGGTGGACACGTTTGAAAATCGATTCCTACCGATACAGGTGCAACTTGAGAAACACCATTTCACCCACTTTGAAAGTCACATCCCTCTTGCTTTTATCCATTGTCTACTTCATACTATTAATGAAAGATTCCAAATTTGCTTTAAGTTGACGCAACAACTCATCTCTGGCTACAAGACTCTGGTCTACTTCATGTACCGAAGAATCACCATTACGGTAATTGTGAAGGAGAGGAGGTAACCGACCATACAATGCCTGAAATGGAGTCATGCCTATAGATGCATGGAACGTCGTATTATACCATAGCTCAACCCATGGAATATCAGTGCTCCACTTTTGCGGCCATTGATGAACAAAGCAGTGAACATATTGTTCAACACATCAATTGACCACTTCCGTCTGTCCATCGGTTTGCAGATGATAGGCAGAGCTAAGTTTCAATTGAGTACCTAACATTTGAAAGAATTCCTGCCAAAATCGACTAATAAAAATTGGATCCCGATCGCTAATAATCAATTTCGGAAGACCATGCAACTTGATAACTGATTCAACAAATTTTTTAGCCACACTCTTAGCAGTAAATGGATGGAACAAAGTTAAGAAATGTGCAAATTTACTTAACGTGTCAAGACTACTAAGATTGTATCCTTGCCGTGGGAGGTTGGCAATCTTTCAACGAAGTCGAGAGTAATATCATCCCAAACTTGGCAGGGGATGGGTAATGGGTGCAGTAATCCAGCGGGGGAAATGTCTCAGATTTCATTTTTTGGCATACCCCACAGTGTTTGACGTACTTCTAGACGGATTGGTGCATTTTAGGCCAATAAAATTGCTGAGCTAGTCGTTTGAATGTCCGTAAGACGCCTAAGTTACCACCAATTTTGGTGTTGTGTGCCTCATGTAGTAGCTTAGTGCGTAGCGTCACACATGAAGGAATGACCACCCTTCCCTTAAATAACCAAAGTCCTTGGTGCTGAGAATATGGACCTTTGGTTTGAGCCTTTGGGGTTCCTGAATCCTTAGTATTTGATGCTCATAACTTCAAATGCCAAATACTGTAGATAACCATATTCTTTGTCTTTGGAATGATGAACAGGTGCGTCTGCTGAATGTGGTTGGCATCCAATGTCACTGACAGATATGATTACTTCCACCTCAGTTAAAAAGATTCATAGAAAGGCAACGTACATTGTGCATCCATCCTGATAAGGTTCAATAGAAAGGTGCAAGTCTCAAGCAAAAATATACTGCAGAAAAGGTTTTTGATATCCTTAAGGTACCATATCAGTGTTTATGAGAACGTTTAGTTCTCTTCTCTTATTCATATTTGATAACTATTATAGCCATGAATTACCTGCTGGTTTACATTCTTAAGACTGGCATTCAAGGTTCATGCTGCATATATTTCATTGGGTGTTAATATTTTTCTTTTCAAAATGTGTGCCTTTTTAATTTCCTTTCCAATATAAGTTCTAGATTGGATTGTTTGACACTCTTTCATTTTGTTTAAATAAAATATATATTGAAGAAAAAATTAACTTTAATGTATCTGAATCTCTGACAGTTTAGGTGCAGCATAAGTCGATGCAGAAAAAAGATACCGATCAGCAATCAGGCTTTCAACATGTACATTTTATATAGGTATTTTTCATGAAATATTTATTGGTAAAGTGAACTCTTTTATATAGACATTTTCCATTTTATATATATTTTATTTAAATTTTTTTAATAGTTGCAGTAGCGAGTATATATAATCAACTATTTAGATTTATAAAATTTAGTATAAAAAATGATCTGCACATTGCTCGGATTATAGGCTCGTTCATTTTTATTTCGATAAAATTATAGATTATAAAGTTAATTTTTATTATAAAGTAAATCTAACGTATTATATAAATTAGTCGTGTCTATATAATAAAAAAAATAAAGAAAAACTATATTTTTTATTTTGTATCATCAATATCTTGTTAAATGACATTATCTCTAACCTCCAAAATGAAGGTCTAAAGTTCGAAATCTCCTCTCTAAATATATCAAAAAATATCTTGTTAAATGAATTATCCAATTTAATGGATAAGCTATTATTCATATGAAGTAAAAATAACTACATAGGTTGGTCCATTCCAGTAAGCGCTTCCAAATTCCCTTCCCTTCCTCCTACAAGAAACCAGATCCCTTATTTCCTCTATTAAATTTTCCTTTGTTCAAGTAAACAGATCTAACCCATAATAATACTTATCAAACATTCAAACATGATCTATTTGACCCTCAACACAATTACTCGTGTTAACATTTCCTTAACACAGTCAAAGTATTACAGCCTTTTGTTTGCTCAAAACTGGTGACTTCCACACAGAAATAAAATCGTAGAAACCCATCAAGAAAAATTCCATTTCTGACCAAAAAAAAAAAAGTGCCACATAGGTTCGAGATAGGGGTTTAGAGAGAGAGAGAGAGAGAGAGGGGCATCGAAACGATAAACCCAAACGGAAATTTTCATTTGCCATTCGGAGAACACTAACTGACCCCAAAACAAAAAAAAAAAAAAAAGAAAACACAAAATCGTTTATGTTTCATACATACCCACAGAAAATTAAAGGAACAAAATCCAGAAATCTAATCATCAAAGCAACCAGATCCAACCCAAACTTCCTAATCAAAAACTAAAAAAAAAAAATGAACAAAGAAAGAAGGCTAGTCAAAGACCCATGGATCCATACCAACCAAAGTTCTAACACAACAAATCCAATCAGAACACCAAATTAAAATAACTTAAACAAAGAATAAACACACCAAATATGCCAAAAAAGTTTCTTTCTTCCTCAAGTTGCTGAAAATAAGGAATAGAGAAAGAGAACCATACCAACCAAAAATTACCAGGCATTGACCGATTTATGGCTCAATCGTAGGTAGGCAGGGCTTCCACGATCATGCTTGTTGAACTCGTACACGTGAAACTACTGGACTTTAGCTACAGAGGAGAGACAAAAAAACCAAAAGGGTCAGATAGAATCCAACCGAAAACTCTGATTTGGTAGCACAAAATTTTCTGGACAAGTGAGAACTAATTACCGGGTTTAGAAGGCTCGGATGGAGAGATGATTCTCAAAACTGAGCTTCCACAAGCCATCGGTGAGAGACTGTACTCGAATCTGCTGCTCCTCTCCATAAAGTAACCATCGAGATCACCACGGCGGCAGCTAGGGTTTCGTAGGTTTTGAGAGAGAGAGAGAGAGGTTCGGGGTCACGAGATGCAAATCGGGAAGAAGGTTTTTTTTTGCCTTTTATACAAATCCGGTTATACCGGGTTATGAATCCGGAACCCGTATTCTATACCCGGGTCCGGACCGGATATATCCTGTTTTTAGACTATGGGTTTCGGCCCGGATAAACCCGTAATCGGAATCCAGGTAACCCGGATTCTGGACTGGACTGGATAAAATCCGGCCCAAATAAACAGTCCTACTTCCAATAATACAATTAGAACAACTCCAATAATGCAATTAGAGTCTACTTTAGACAACGAAAGAGATATTTTGGGTAGAGCAGGTTTTCTTTTTTCTTGCTGTCTACTTTCCCTTCTTCCAAACTAATAATTCACACAAATTACCAACAGGGGTACGTGTCCTTCCTCTTTGAAGCAAAAAATCAAATGAAAATATAAAATGCAATGACAGCTAATCACAGGCAGAAGAATGAATAACTCTATTTATAATCTCTCGACTCTATATATTATATTATATTTATATTATTTTTTATTTTTTATAATAAATATATAATATATAAAAAAATTCTATATACTGTGATTAGAAATTCAACTTGGTTGTTGAATATAATTTATATAATATCCATATAATCCATATAATTTATAACTTTATAAACTATAATTTATAATTTAAATAAAAAAAACATATATTTAAAATACTTTTAAACATATTATATTTATTTAGAAACAAATTTAAAAAATATTTTATGTATTAAATGATGATTATTTAGTTTTTTTTTTTTTTAAGTATGATCATATCTTTAAAATTTTAAAAGTTGTACTTATTTAAAAATTATATAGACATTTTCTCTCATTGACAATCTTTCTAAAATTAAAAGTACATTCTAAGTTATTAAGAAAAGCATGTTGGAGGCTAAAAACTAATTTAATATATAACACTTAAACAATATAATTTTTCATTAAAATTTTTTTAAAATTATTTAAATACTTTTTCAAACTCTTAATCCAATTCCAAACAAGCCCTTTATCTAAGAGATCTCCTTTAGAGCTTTGGGCATGTTTGGAATTACGTTAGGGGTCGGAAAAAAATGTTTAGTTAGCCTCAAAAACTTTGTTACAAATTAAAATATTTTTTAGTCTCAAAAAAGCTAAAATGTATATTTTAAGAAATATATCATTTCCTTCAAACATGTTTTTTTATAAAGTCGAACGTAATTTCAATTTAATGGAAGATTGTCAATTGGCAGAAATATACATACAATATTTAAATAATTATAACTTTGTTATTTGATCCTATCACAAGTACAACACTTACCTCAAATAAGCTTTTATGTCATTTCTATATGTGAAAACAGTTTTTACAATATTTTTAAACAAATAAAACATGTTTAAAAGTACTTTAGATATATGATTACTACACCATAGATAATCTTTTAATAATATAACTTATTATTACAATTAAAAATTTTAAAACATGAAATTTAATTAGAAAAGTCTCTTTTATTTTCGAATTCCACAACATACAATCACTTTTAAATATTCATTACGCAGATTGTTTGACAACATTTACAAATTCTACGCACATTGTCTGACGAACAAAATCGCTGAGCTCAAAATCTACAAAAGAAGCAATCAAATTCAAATGGCTGCATGTTTAATTAAAGAAGCTTGTAAATTTATCAAACACAAAATCTAGGTTTCAAGCAAAAGAAACTCTTGAAACTGGAGATAACAATACCACAGGTCTACATACCACTTGACTTAACTATAAAAGGCCAAAAGACAATGGCCCTCACAACCAAAACTCTTTTGTTACGCAAAAGTGTTTTTTATTATGATTCTCACATAGTACATCAATATTATACTGTGCACTAAAACACTTTGACTGGGACAAGGTTCAGAGGTATTCTTTTCTGGGTAAGGCCAGCACCAGTCGATTCTTCCATGTTTATATCCTCCTCCTTCATCCCTGAGGGCACTTTCCAATCGAAACAATACAAAAGATTCGCAAGTGAAAGCTCAACGGTGGTCGCTCCCATGTATATCCCAGGACAACCTCTTCGACCAGATCCAAATGGCAATAACTCAAAATGTTGTCCTTTATACTCGATAGAGCTATCAACGAACCTTTCTGGGTAGAACTCTTCTGGGTTCTTCCAGTAGTCAGGGTCTCGTCCTAGCGCCCAAGCATTTACTTGGAGCAACGAGTTGGGGCCAATGTCATAACCGCCGATCTTAACGTCTGTCATGGTTAGTCTTGGAAGAAGAATTGCGGCTGGAGGGTGCAATCTAAATGTTTCTTTGATTATCATCTTCAGGTAATGAAGATGAGTTATGTCTGTTTCGGTGACGTTTCCTCTGTTTCCAACGACGTTTCTGACTTCATCTTGTGCGTTCTTCATCGCTCGTGGGTTCCTTGCAAGCTCCGCCATTGCCCATAGCATGGTGACTGCAGCAGTGTTGCTTCCACCCAAAAACATATCCTGAAATACACGAAGAAATATTGCATAATGATCATTAGAACATAGAAACCTAAGACCTGAGCTCAAGAAATTAAGATTAATGCAGAAAACACGAGGAAACGTGATAAAAAAACCATGGAAAGAAAGCTTGAGTCCTTACGAAGAGGATGGCCTTAATGTTATCTTTATTGAACGGAGGAGCACCGGTGTTGGTTCGCTGATCCCTTTCTATTCTCAGCAACACGTCGATAAGGTCTTCGTGGTCTTGTTCTGTCTTCTTGGGGTTGAGATGAAGATCAATGGTCTGTTGCAGAAAATCATCCAAATCACGAAAAATCTTTTCGAGTCTTCGAATCCGGCCAGAGAGCCTGTCAATAATCCATCCCACGTATGGAAAAAATTCAGTTGCACTGAAGCTTGCAAACATGACTTCAGCCTCATGAAACACTTCTCGAAGCTTTCCATTATCCAAACCACTCCCACGAAAATTATTTCCGAAAGCAGTCCGACAGAGTATATTTGCTGAAAGAGCCAACATCTTCTCAGAAAGATCAACAGGGGTTGCAGAAGATGCAGACTGAGAAATTGAATTAACAAGAGAAGCTACTTCTTCTTCCCTGATAAAGCTATATGACTGCACCCTCGCCACGCTAAAAAGCTCAAGAGCACAGATTTTCCTTAACTCTCTCCAATAATCACCGTAAGGTGCGAAAACTATGTCTTTGTAATTGTACGTCAGTCTCCCGGCTGTGGAAGAGACAGGTCTACTGCAACAATCAAGATCATT
This sequence comes from Carya illinoinensis, assembly GCF_018687715.1. Taxonomy (NCBI): domain Eukaryota; kingdom Viridiplantae; phylum Streptophyta; class Magnoliopsida; order Fagales; family Juglandaceae; genus Carya; species Carya illinoinensis. The sequence continues at coordinate 22,768,450 of NC_056757.1, forward strand.
AACCTTTAGGACTTGTCTTGCAGCCTCAGCTGAAGAGATGTTAATAATTGTTTTAGAACCGAATTTGAGGAGCATGATTGGGCCATATTTTTTGGAGAGTTGGGACAAAGTTTTGTGAGGCAATTCACCAAGCTGGTGCATGTTCCCAATAATGGGAAGAGTAGGAGGGCCTGGTGGAAGGCGCTTCTTTTGCTTTGGGCCATAGATTTTGTTTTTCGCTAGAAGCAGTACTAGAGGGAGAAGAAAGAGAAGGGAGAGCCTCAGCCACAGGGGCACAGCATAAAGATCCATTGAAGCTTCCATCTTTATTTGCAGTACTAAGCTACTCTGAGACTGTCCATTTATAGACAACAGACCGTGTGATACTATATGATAAGATGGGTATTAGGTGGTATAAATAGAGAAGTTTTTATTTTTTATAAAGTTTCAATAAAATTTTAATTATATTATTAATTAATTTTTTTTAAAGGATAGACTATATAATTTAGGCATCCATTAAAGCGGTAGTTACCGTCCATGAATGTTTGACAAGTCAAAACGTAGTATTCATTTAAGAGTAGTCGTGAAAAAAATATGGAGGTTGTCAAATACAATTTTGTCTCTTATTTTATCTTTTTATTTTGATAGTTTATGTATTTAATTTTTTTAATTGTTTAATTTTATTTAATAATTATGGAAGTGATTATTAATATATTAATATTTTTTTATAATTTTTAAAAATATTTTAAAGTGTTAAAAAATATAAATATAAAATATAAAAAAATTTAAAAAATATAAATTTTACTTAAGAGGTACGCCCAGCACTTACAGCACTCCTTGTGTCAAAGCACTCCTAGCACTCATGTCATAAAAAATATAGAAAAAAAAAATTTGAAAATGCACCTTAGCAGCACTCCTTACACCAAACACACACACACACACACACATATATATATATATATATATATTGCTATTTTATTTTCTTCTATAGATATAGCGAAGTCAGCTTATAATTAAATTGCACACCAAATTTATAAATTAAATATTCTAATTAGAAAAATTCTTTTATCTAACCGATGTATAGAATATATTTAGTAAAATATTATTATGACATAATTTTATTTGAAAAATAAACTTTAAAAATAGAATCTTATAAATCAAATTTCATTATTCAAATTTCATCAAACCGATCAGTAACTAAGATAGTTGTAATTTGAGAATAGAAAAGGCCATATTTGGAAAGCATGTCACGCCATGGTCATTTTTCGATTTTCCTACTGAGGTCCTATTCTTTCCTTTCCTAGCTGACAACAGTTAGGTTCTTGGATTGAGTCTTAGAGCATTCACATTGGTTTGACCAAATGAGATATTTGGTTAAATTTTACATAATTTGACTCAAAAATTCTTTACATTAGATTGGAAAAATCCAAAATAATTTGAACTTTTGCTACAGTGGTTAGCTAAAGATGGAAGACCACTACTTATTCATCAAATATTAAAATATTAATTTATCATTCCAAACAAATAAATTAAATTAATTAGATCAATATAATTAACATTTAACATTTAGAATATAATTATTATTAACATTTAATAATATTTTTTAATATTAATTGAATATAATATAATTATTATTAACATTTAACAATACTTTTTTTAATATTAATTTAATTAGAATATAATTACTATTAGCATTTAATAATACTTTTTTGTAATATTAATATAATATAATATAATAATTATTATTATTAACATTTAATAATACTTTTTTAAATATTAATTTAATTAGAATATAATTATTATTAACATTTAATAATACTTTTTTAAATATTAATTTAATTAGAATATAATTACTATTAACATTTAGTAATACTTTTTTAATATTAATTTAATTAGAATATAATTACTATTAACATTTAATAATACTTTTTTGTAATATTAATTTAATATAATATAATTATTATTAACATTTAATAATACTTTTTCTAATATTAATTTAATTAGAATATAATTATTATTAACATTTAATAATACTTTTTTAATATTAATTTAATTATAATATAATAATATTAATGTAATATAATATAATTATTATTATTATTAACATTTAATAATACTTTTTTTAATATTAATCTAATTAGAATATAATTATTATTAACATTTAATTGGTAGAATTACAAAATGTGAGAAAATAAATTAAATAAAAAATTTATTAATTTAATAATATTTTATTATTATATAGAGAATAGATGGCTAATCCAATGTGAGGATTGAATTTTGATGGAGTAGGCAAATGTAAAAATGTGTTGATATTGGCCAAATTTGAAGATAAATTTGGCCAAACTAATGCCAATGCTCTTAGCCCAACAACTTGTCTTAGACAGCTAGCTATATGCCTAATGCAAGCAGAAGCTCCAAACCAAAGGCGGTGGGAACGAGCGATGCGGTAGCGACGGAACATGTGCGGCGAACAAGAACTTAGTGCTTAGAGATAAGTTATCTCGATTCTCAACTCAATCTCAAAACTTTTCATAATTTTATTTTTAAATATCATTTAAATATAAAATAATTTTTAATTTCAAATTCTAAAGTAATTATTATTATTTTTTTCAAAATTTTAAATAAAACACAAAATATAATACAACTTTTTAAATTTTAAACAAGAAAAATATTAAAAATTATATTTAAACAATTTTTTAATATTATAATATTTTTATTTAATTTTTTCTCTCTCATATCTTAAAATTTAATAAATTAATATTTTAACTTAAACTATTTTACGACTATTTACAAATTATTTTATTATTATTTATAAAATTTTCATTTTATCTCATTACCCAAATATGTCTAAATATCTTGGTGGCCAAGCATGTTCCACGTGGCAGGTACCAAAGGAAAACACTAAGGCCACCGTTGGTGGCTTCTGTCAGGGGCCATTTAATATTATTATAAATTTTTTATATATTTTTTAAAATATTTAAAAGTATTAAAAAATGATTGAAAAATAAAATAAAATTTCTTTCACCTAACGGTGACTCCCAGCGGGAGTCATCAGCGGTGCATGTAACAGCGTCCTATACCAAATACTTGGAACTATCCGAATTTAAAAAGAAAATTAGCTCGATACCGTGTACGTAACGAATGTATGTCGGACAGGAAGATAAAGAATTCGAATTTAGCATAGCAGAGAAAATTCTAAATACCCATTGACAATCAAAGAATAACCATCGTATTGGTGAAAGAGTAGTGTCGAATATAGTACTAAAGACTTTTAATAATAAAATTATTTTTTCATGTAAGTCTTAAGTTTATTAATTTTCTTTAAAAAAAATAGAATATTTAGTGTAAAGATATCTTAAAACTGTAAATATTATTTTTCGTAGAGAAATATTATTACAATTTGAAAAGAAAAGCTAAACTAATTAAGCTCACAACACAGGCTGATATAATTAAAGGAAAACAAAAAGACAGAAGCTTTGTGATCAGAAAACCATTGCCATCCATGGCATAAAAAACAGAAATGAGATATGTGGCAAGACAGGGAAAGGTACCTTGAATTCGGACACCTCGAGGGGACGGTACTGATGATAGTGGTTGGAAAGATCAACGTGAATAAAATTCTCAAAACTTGAAAAATCAGCTTTGAATTGACACTACAAGAAAAATAGGTATTTTAGTTGTGAATAGTCTTTTTATTATAATAAATTAATCATAAAAATTTATTTTTCTTACAGTGTGACAAAATAATTAGTTAAGAGGCAAAGGTGCTAGTTTTCAAATGTGATGGCGCGCAGCAATAATGGCACCAAAAACTCTTTCGAGCAAAAATGGTGAGAACTGTCCTGACCTGGACTCGGTGGGAAATGAAGAAAGCAAGGCACAGCTACGTACTCACGTATCGCTATCCCAATTGCCGTGCGTTTAAATTCTACGCATGCTTGCGAATTAATGGGAAGCCGTCACTCTCCACCTTCACTGGTTGATTTTACAAAGTTACTGGGCCTACATTTGAATGATAGGGTACCATCTTATTACAACAGTTCATTTTAAGTATTTTTTTTTTATTATTTTCTTTTAAGTATTTTTTTAACATCTTTAATTATTAAGAAAAAATTAAAAAATATATATATTTTATTAATATTTACTTTCTTAATTATTAAATAAAATAAAAAATAAAAAAATTAAATATAAAAAAAGTAACAAATGGATAGTAAGAAGGTATTAAATCTATTATTATTCTTCTACAAAGCTATCTTCTGTACCTGTACCTGCTCCATAAATTCAAGCAGTCCAATACGACGGCGGTGTCTAAGTTTGACAAATAAAACGGAGATGACAAATTCCCAACACGTTTCATAATATATATTTTATAAAACTATGTCATTATTTTAAAATATAGTTACGTAAATTATTTTCAGATATTATTCAAACATAAAATGTTTTCAATTTCAAGTCTTATTAATTATTACAATTTTCACAAATTTTAAAATAAAATAAAAAATCAATTCAATTTTTTTAAACTTCAAAATAAGAATTATATTAAAAGTTATATTTGACTTTTTTTTTAATTTTATAATGTCTTTATTCAACTTATTCTCTTTTCTTCCTTAAAATTCAATAAAATATCTTAATTCAAATTATTTTACTACTATTTATATTAAATGCTCAAACGAGCTTATAAACTATAGTAAAAAAGATATATGTAACAACGTGGGTAATCTTTTAGAGCATCTACAATTGTTTTTTTTTTAATATTATCTGATTTTGACTCCGATCGGAGTTGTCGAAGTCGGAGTCGGGACATCGGAGTCGCAAAGAGAAATCGCCCACAAAAAAGAAAGAAAGAAAGAATCAATCCAAATACAAGTTTCTTATTGCCAAAATCACTCACAGAATCAAAAATCACTCTAAATCTAATTGCTAAAATCACCTAGAAACAAAAACCAAACCAAATCAAATTGCAAAAATAACCACATCAAGAAATTATTTGCACAAATCAAGCTACAAATAATTTGAGAAAGAGTGGTTGAATCTCGAAGAACATGCAAGGTACCGACAACAAGGAAGAACATGCATATGACATCCTTATAGTAGCAAAATACTTGGACTGAAATCTGAATCTTGACATAGACGAGACAACGGAGAAGATGAAATGTTTGAAACTAGCCAAGACGAAAAGGGACGACGGAGAAGATGAAGAAGATGAAGAGTATGGCATTTGACTCAGTCTAATAAAAGAATATGGAGGTAATGATGGAGTCGTGGAATGAGTGGAGGCGCTAGAAGGGGAAGAGAGAAGAGAGAAAATCCGTAGGTTAGGGTTTTATTCTTTGAAAGAGATGAATATATACCTTATTAAAAATGACGTCGTTTAAGGTTTTTTTTTTTTTTTTTTTTTATAAAAAAATTACAAAATACAAAACTGGGCCTAAAGGGACTCGAACACAGGTTTTCTGAGAACCAAAACCTTATTTCAACCATTAAGTCACTTGGCTATCTAATGTACATATTACAATATATAACATGTAAGGTATAAATAGTCGGAGTTCGGAGTCAAAGTTGAAACCAACGAGATCTCTAGACTCCGACTATGAGACTCCAATTCCGATTTCAGAAATCTCAAAGGGTCTCGGAGCTCAGATAGAGTCGGAGTGGATAGAGTTTTTGCCCACCCCTATAATTAGCTAAACTACTTCAACATCCAGATTATTCCAACCATTTCTTGGGTAGTGGCCACCATCTCGCGTGCTGGCAGCCCAAAAAAATCTTTGATACTGGAATGGTCGTTCATCTTAACGACGATAGCTATTTATGTAAGATTTTGGAGAATATCTAATAATAAAAGAATCGTTAGAGCACTAACATCTGGCCATCGTTGATCAAGTATTTGTAGAAACCAATTGTTTCTGGATTGTGAACCCTCACAGATTTATATATGGAGAGTATTGGGTAAGGATTTTCAGTCTATCTTTATTTACGATCATGAATAATGATTAATGGAGAATCACAGGCATTTATATATGGATAGGCCAAGACCCTTATCCACTGTTTTCTAAGTGTTGCTTCCTTCCATCAAGGAATGTAATTGTTGGATTTTAAATGAGTAGTATTTTTATTTTAATTACCCAAAATTTTTAATATAAATATAAAACTATTTAAAATAAAAATATATAATATATTTGAAAGGTGTGGCATGTAAGACACCTTCAAGTCTCCCACAAGGAGATGTGTGCTTTCATTCTCCCACTTCGCTTACATGACAGTCATTTAAAATCATCTAGGTAACCAAAAACGAATATGGCCACAAATAAAACTACTCAAACCATAAACTTTCGTAGAAATATATAATACATGAATCATGGCGGTTATGTTATTATATTAACATTTCCTTCCATGTATTACACTATATTAGTCTCTCTAAATTAATTTCCATATGTGAAATATCTCTTTATGAATGACTTCCTATAAGTCATTCTGGGTCTATACATCATAGATTAGGAGCAAATATTTTATGTGCACAAATAAAAATATTATTCTTGAAAACAAGTACTGTATACAATAATTAAATCAAACATAAAATGAGCTCAATAATCCAATGCTCTCTACATGTTTCGAAAACATTTTTATTGAGAGCCCTTTTTTCATGGGATCTGCAATAATAAAGGATGTACTTGTATGCTCTATTGTGACTTCTTGTTCCTTAACTCTCTCTCTGACAACAAGATACTTTATGTTAATATGTTTGCTTTTGCTCCCACTGTTGTTATTTTTTGAAAAGAAAACTGCTGCCAAATTATCAAAGTAAATTCTTAATGGCTTAGATATTGAATCTACAACTTGAAGCCTTGTGATAAAACTCTTCAACCATTTTGCCTGCGAAGTTGCTTCAAAGCATGTTATAAACTCTGCCTCCATGGTAGATGATGTAATGATTGTCTGTTTGGTACTTTTCCATGATATGACACCTCCTGCTAACATGAAGACATTCCCTGAAGTGGACTTTCTGGAGTCTTGACAACCCACAAAATCTGAGTCTGAATATCCAACCACTTCCAGACAATCAACATGCTTATAAGTAAGCATATGATTCTTGGTTCCTTGTAAATATCTCATAACCTTTTTAGCAGTCTTCCAATATTCTATTCCAGGATTGCTTTGGTATCTTCCCAACATTCCCACAGCATATGCAATATCAGGTCTTATACAAACCTGTGCATGCATTAAACTACCAACAACAGATGCATATGGAATGTTTTTTACTTCTTTCTTTTCCAAAGCATTTTTTGGACATTGACTTAAACTAAATTTATCACCCTTTAATATGGGTGCTGCATTGGTTGTACATTCATTTATTCTGAATTTTCCAACAGATTTTCAATGTAGGCTTTATGAGAAAGTCATAAAATTCTTTTAGACCTGTCTCGGTGAATCTCTATGCCTAAAACATAAGAAGATTCACCTAAATCCTTCATTTCAAAGCTTTGGAATAGAAATTTTTTGGTGTCATGTAGTAGACCCAAATCATTAGTTGCAAGCAAAATATTATCAACATATAGGACTAAGAAAATAAACTTACTCCCACTAAATTTATGGTATATGCAATTATCCACGGTGTTATCTATAAAATCAAATGAAGTAATAACACCATGAAACTTCAAATACCATTAACAGGATGCTTGTTTTAGTCCATAAATTGATTTCTTTAACTTGCAGACTAAATAATCACCTTTATCGGAATGAAACCCTTCAGGTTGCTTCATGTATACCTCTTTTTTAATAGTCCCATTTAAAAAAGCTGTTTTCACATCCATTTGATGTAGCTCTAAATCAAAGTGAGCTACTAATACCCTGATCACTCTAAAGAAATCCTTTTTAAAAACTGGAGAGAAAGTATCATGGTAGTCAATACCTTCTCTTTGTGTAAATCCTTTAGCTACAAGTCTGGCTTTATATCTATCGATATTACCATTTGAATCTTTCTTGGTTTTATAAACCCATTTACAGCCAATGGCTTTAACTCCTTAAGGTAAATCGACAATTTCCCAAACTTGATTTTTAGTCATGGATTCCACTTCTTCTATCATAGCATCATGCCAAAATTTTGAATTTTCTCCACTCATGGCATGTGAAAATGAGATGGGATCATCTTTAGGTCCCGCATCAAAGTCGGACTCTAGTAGGTACACATAATAATCATCAGAAATAGTAGGCTTCCTTGTTCTAGAGGACATTTTCATCTATATTATGTGGATGTTGCAATGTAGAGTTAAAGTTGGTATGTTCCTCATGAGGTGGTGGTGGTTCTTGAATTGATTGATCTTCAAGAATATCAGATTGATTTCCTTGAATGAAAATCATTTCATTTCCATTCACGAATGTAGTATCTGAATTCCATGTTTCCTCCCACTCTATCTTTCAAGAAACACTATTCTCACTTATTCCAAAATCCTCAATAAATTTTGCATTTCTGGCTTCCACAATTCTATGAGTATGTGAGGGACAATAAAATCTGTAGCCTTTAGAATTTTATGTATAGCCAATGACATAACCACTAATTGTCCTTGGATCCAATTTCTTTAGTTGTGGATTATAGAACCTAACTTCAACTTGACAACCCCATATGCGCATACCTTAAACTAGGTTTCCATCCTTTCCATAATTCAAATGGTGTTTTGGGAACAACCTTAGATGGAACCCTATTTAAGATATACACTGCAGTTTTTGAGGCCTCACTCCACAAATATAGAGAAAGATTACAATTACTGAGCATACTTCTCACCATATCCATAAGGGTACTGTTTCGCTTTTCAACAACACCATTTTGTTGAGGTGAACCTGGCATTGTACTGAGGAATAATACCTTCTTCCTTGAGAAAATTTGCTAATGGACCCAGTCTTTGCCCTTACTCTGTATATCTACCATAGTATTCTCCACCCCTATTAGATCTTACGATCTTTATTTTATTTTCTAATTGTTTCTCTACTTCCTTTTTATATATTCTGAAAGCATCTATTGCTTCAGATTTATCAAAAATGAGGTAAAGATACATAAACCGTGAATAGTCATGAATAAATGAGATAAAATATCTTTGACCATTCATACAAGGGGTACTAAATGGTCCACAGATGTCAGTATGTATGATCCCAAGAATTTCCTCACTCCTCTTGGCACCTTTACTTGTTTTGTTGGTTTGCTTACCCTTTATGCAATCCACACATGTACCAAAATGTGAGAAGTCTAAAGTCTTTAGGACTTCATCTTTTACTAATCTTTTAATTCTCTCAATGGAGATATGTCCCAATCTCCTATGCCATAATATAGAGGAGGACTCATCAACAATATTACGTTTAGTGCCAACATCATCATGCAGAGTTAATAGATTATTTTCAAAAATAGAATCTAAATTTAATTTATACAAACCATTGATCAAGGTCTCAAATCCTACAAATGTGGAGTTTTTAAATACATAAACATTTGAATTCACAAAATTAAATTTAAATCCCAAAGGTACTATAGATATAGAGACCAAGTTTCTAGAAAATGAAGGTACATAAAATGTGTTTTGAAGATCCAAAATATAACCATTATTTAAAATAAGTCTAAAAGTTCCTACAGCCTCGACGTGTGAACTCATCCCATTTCCTGAGTAGATGTCTTGTTCATTTCCATCGGTTTCCTTAGGCTGAGTGATCAGTGCAAAACTGCAAGTGCACAGTATCGTAGTTTTATAATAAAGCGATAAGAAGATAATCATCCTCAGGGATTAGTACCTTACTATTGCCAAATATCAAAATTATACTAATCTCGATTTTATCTAGAAGAATCACTAAGATTTTTGGAGTTGCCAATTAAACTAAGATCAACTCAAAGAGTAATACGCAAATGAAATAAAACTGATGTTCGAAGATCAAATTAATGGGAAAGAAAACTTCTAGGAAATCGATTTCACCTAATTTTTCACTATGCTTTTCTCATCCAACTAATTTAATTTAATTCTTTCTGTTCATTAGCAAATCTCTAATCCATCCAACAGCCTCTTTCGATAGTCAATTGGAAATTATTCTTGTTCATCAATTCATACAAGAATATGCAAATTAATAAAGCAAGAAAGCAATAAGACCAATGATTTAATTACTACATAGGTTCATACAAGTCTTTCGATCTCTATACTTACCTATGCTGAAATATTCAAGATCTACCATATGATTCTCTCTTTCGATAGCAAATCACAAGATTAAATATCATCTAATCAATGGCCAGTTAATTAGAAGCAATAAACTCAGAATAAATCAGATAAACAAAGGGAGAATTGCCTTAAATAAAAAAAAAAAATCAAGCATAGTTCGGAAATAGGTTATATCATTTTCTTAGAATGAATAAAATTTAGCTCATGCTAGAAATGGAATTCAACATAAATGAATTCACCATAATTGTTCTGAGAAGATTGGAAGAAAATAAACACTGAAAAATACTCCTCGCAGCCGCAACTCGTCTTCAAAAACTCAAGGAAATGATTCAATGTTTTTCTCCCGTCTGTGCTCATGTATGATTCCAACGTACGTGCAATAATTGGAATTCCCTCTTCAAAACATATGAATTGAATCCTTCTAGCTGTCTTTTTCAGTCCCAAAAAGTGTTCTCTAGTCAAAAAGTCCGGCCATAGAGTGAAAAATCCCTTTTATATCGTCTGACGGCGAAAGACCCTATATATGTCAAAATACGATGTTCGCTCGAGCGGGGTGTCGAGTGCACGTCGAGCGTTCGACTCTGCCTGATTTCGCTCGAGCGTCCTATCAAGGGCACATCGAGTGTTCGACTCTGTCTGATTTCGCTCGAGCGGCCAATGTCTCCGCTCGAGCGATCTTTGTTTTTCAGCAACCCGCTCGAGCTCCCTGTCGAGCGGCAGTCGAGCGTTTGAATTTGCCTGAATTCGCTCGAGCGGCCAAAAGCCTCCGCTCGAGCAAACTTGTAAAATCTGCAATACAAAATTTTTGCAAGTCATCAAATACCCCCAAACTTACAACTTTGTTTGTCCTCAAACAAAAAGAAAAGCAAATGATAGTTTAGGCAATATCAACTCGACCCGAAAGAGAAGTATCATCACTCACCAAACTTTTATGAATTTAGATTTCATCTCTAGTATCTTACTCTTTTAACATCAAAGATAGCAAGAAAATCAATCAAAAAGTTTGCAATTTGTCAAGCAAGAGTTAGGCATTTACTTCAACCTAAAGTTAAGACCTTGAGTGTGTATGTGATATAGTCAATTTAACCTCAAACCACCTACAAACTCAGATAAAAGTAGAACAACCAAAATCAGAATAATTCTCTTAAAACTTAACCCCATAAGTCCAATTTTCAGAAATCCTCTCCACTAATGTAGTCAACACCAAAATCAGAGATTAAAAGGTCTTTAATAAGGTTGTAATGATAGGCCACAGGGTGAGGGTTAAGAAAGAACTGGATATGGAAAATCAAAGCAAACTGGAAAAATACTTAGTGAAAAGAACACTAAAAAAGATATCCACATTATTCAAATCATAGCTCTTTCTTGGCAATATGCTCATACTTGTGGCATTATTATTGCTGTAATCACTGATGCAATACCAACAATTCCCTTAACAAAATCTGAGGTAATTCACACTCTATTTTTTTTTTCTATTTTCTATTTTTTTTCTTTTTTTTCTCTCTCTATTTTTTTTTCCAGTCACTTCCTTTCTTCTTCTTCTTCTTCTTTGATCAAATAGAACAAACATAATACGGTTCATCATGAAACCAATTTTCTCTTTTAAATGTACTCTCCACCAAAGTATTTTCTCAAACTATCAAAGGTAGATTCATTGTTTTTCAGGCTTAGAGCGGGTATGGTTTATGTAGTTCAAAGAATAAATAAAGGCTTATGAAGGCTCAAGGGGGTTGGCTATGGACACACACCATGTAATGATGGCATGATATTAAGGACGGCTGGGAAAGCTTTTCGGTTATGCCAAAGAAATGCCTAGATCATTTCTCTAATATTTGGTCTCAACTAGGATTTCGCTTCAAGGACCCATCAACGGATTCTAGAGCAAAGCAAAATCGAACTTCCCTCTTTCAATTAATTCAACTTCTTCTCTTCATAAGCAAAATGGAATAAGAGAAAAACGACTATGTGCTCAATTATGTTCAAGGTCAAAGATTTAAACCAAAGTACCTACAAAACTCCACTTGACATAAAAGAAATTTTTGAAAATTTTTCTCAAAACCATCTTCAATCACAAATTTTAGAGTCATAGAGAATTCAATCTTACTCCAATGCATGCTTGGTAAGATAATCAAACAACCCATCAACAACCCAAGACTTAGAAAACAAGAGGATCAAATGACTATAGGAGTTTACACCCCCAAACTTAAACTAAACAATGTCCTCATTGTAATGCAAAAGTAAAAAGGATTGAAGAAATAAAAGGAACTTCCCTGGTTTCATGATGAATCTTCCGTAGTTTAAAATTTTTTTCAGCTCTTTATTCATGCTAAATAAACCTGCATCAAAAACCAATTTATTAAAACTAAATAAATAAAGATAATAAAATAAATGAAAGAATGAAAGAAAGATCTATGGGTTGCCTCCCATAAGCGCTTGTTTTAAAGTCTACAGCCAAACTTTTCAATCATCATCAATTAGGATCTCCAAGAGGAATAAATGCATAGTTCCTCTCCATTTGTTCTCCATAGTAGTGCTTCAATCTCTGACCATTAACTCTGAAAATATTCCCTGTTTTGTCCTTCAAATCTACTGCTCCAAAAGAGAAAACCTCATGAATTGTATAAGGACCAGTCCATCTTGATTTTAAATTTCCTGGAAAGAGTTTGAGTCATGAATTGAAGAGTAAAACTTGTTGTCCTGGAGCAAACTCTAGCCTAAGAATCTGTTTGTCATGCCACTTCTTCGTCCTTTCTTTATAGATCTTTGCATTTTCATATGCATCATTCCGGAACTCTTCCATCTCATTCAATTGAAGAAGTCGCTTTTCACCTGCTGCCTTCAAATCAAAGTTAAACTTTTTTACAGCCCAATAAGCTCTATGCTCCAACTCCACAGGAAGATGACATGCCTTTCCAAACACTAATCGGTATGGAGACATCCCGATAGGTGTTTTAAAGGCTGTACGGTATGCCCACAAAGCATCATCAAGCTTCTTCGCCCAATTCTTTCTATTGGTTTTGAGAGTCTTTTCAAGGATGTTCTTGATTTCTCTATTTGAAATTTCAGCTTGGCCATTAGTTTGGGGATGGTAAGAAAGTGCTATCTTGTGCTTTACACCATATTTAGAAAGAAGATTTTCAAACAACTTGTTGCAAAAGAGTCCCTTCATCACTAATAATAGCTCATGGAGTGCCAAATCATGTGAATATATGCTTGTGCAGAAATTTGAGCACTACCTTTGCATCATTTGTTGTTGTAGCAATTGCTTCCACCCATTTTGACACATAGTCAACTGCTAATAAGATATAAGCAAAACCAAAAGAAGGAGGAAAAGGCCCCATAAAATCTATTCCCCAAACATCAAACAACTCAACTTCTAAGATACCTTTCAGTGGTAACTCATGACGCCTTGAAATATTTCCCATACGTTGGCACCGGTCACAAGTTTTCACCAAAGTGTAACTATCACGAAAAGTAAAAGGCCAAAAGAACCCACTTTGAAGTACCTTAGCTGCTGTACGTGTGGCTCGAAAGTGTCCTCAATATGATGATGAATGGCAATGATGGAGGATGTCTTGCATCTCCTCTTCCGGCACACATCTTTGAATGATTTGATCTGGGCATCTTTTGAACAACAAAGGCTCATCCCAAAGATAATAATTCACATCATGCAAAAACTTCTTGCATTGATGGTAAGTAAGATCAGGTGGTAAAACTTTACAAGTTAGGTAGTTAACAATATCAGCATACCACGGAAGCTTGATCTCACATGCAAACAACTGCTCATCAGGGAATGCTTCTTGGACCACTGACTCTGGTCTTTCTTCCTCTTGCTCTAACTGAGAGAGATGGTCAGCCACTAAATTCTCACTTCCTTTCTTGTCT